>NC_136993.1:33309177-33469177 GCF_032717465.1 Coenobita brevimanus
TCACCAATTACGTACCCAGGGTACTGAACTTTAGCTTGACCAAACTCACACTTTGATAAATTAGCTACAAGATTAGCCTGAACCAAACACTCAAGAAATTTACTGACATGGGATAGGTGATCTTTCCAGTTGTCAATGAAGATTAATACATCATCAATATAAACAACACACCCTGCCAAACCCTCTGTTACAACATTCATGAGCTTCTGAAATGTGGCTGGTGCATTCTTCATACCATATGGCATTACAGAACATGCAAAAGTCTTTCCTAGTGTTACAAAACATGAGATGTCCCTAGCACGTTCAGTCATAGGTACTTGCCAGTATCCCTTTAACAAATCAAACTTACTTATGTATATAGCCTTTCCAATCTTCTCTATGCAATCTTCCACGCGAGGGAGAGGGTAAGTGTCTGTTTTGGTTATCTGATTAACACGTCTGTAGTTGATGTAAAGCCGCTGTGACCCACCTGGCTTAGGGACTAGAGTGACAGGAGAACTCCACTCGCTCTGACAGGGCTCAATCATCTTGTGGTCCAACAGGTAGCCAAGCTCCTTCTGGATGAGAGGAACTTTCACTGGGTTCACACAGTAAGGAGGCAGTTTAATTGGCTTTGTGTCTCCAACATCGACATCATGCATCAACACAGTGGTTCTTCCTGGAGTGGCACGGAACACTCGCGGGTACTCCTGCAGTAATGCTGAAAACTCCTGCCTTTCCTTGGGAGCTAGATGAGAAAGCTTAGTCTGGAGATCATTCATGATATCAGGATTCTTCCCCAGACTATCACTCAGGCTCATGCTGCATGGGAGAACTTCACTTGCAGACTCAGGTGGAACAGCTACAGTGCAGACTGGGTTATTATCGTCCCGCCTGTGATATAACTTTAGCATGTTGATGTGACAAAGTTGCTTGTTCATTCTACGATCTGGTGTGGCGATGACATAGTTGACATCACTGAGTTTCTTCTCCACGAAATAAGGACCACTAAACTTGGCTTGAAGAGGTTGCCCATGCACTGGGAGCAGAATCAAAACCTGATCTCCTGGCTGAAAGTGGCGTAACCTGGACTTCTTATCATACCAAGTCTTCATCTTCTCCTGAGCAGCTCCTAAATTCTCTCTCGCCAGCTGTAAAGCAGTGGACAGCCGTTCTTTGAACTTCATCACATACTCCAGCAGGTTGACGCCATCTTCCTCCGACAGCCAGCATTCCTTGAGTAGCTTAAGGGGTCCTCTTACTTCATGGCCAAACAGTAGTTCAAAAGGTGAGAAGCCCAGTGATTCATTTGGAGATTCTCTTGCGGCAAATACAACGAATGGAAGACCTTTATCCCAGTCTTTCTGATGTTCCAAACAGTATTTCCTGAGCATCGATTTAAGTGTTTGATGATATCTCTCCAACGCTCCTTGGGTCTGGGGATGGTAAGCTGAAGACGTGATCTGGGTGATGCCCAACTCTTTCAGAGATTGCTTGAAAACATTTGACATGAAATTACTTCCCCGGTCTGACTGTACCTCCTTGGGCAGACCAAACTTTGTGAAGAACCCTAGCATTTCCTTAACCACGTTCTTTGCTGAAATATTTCTAAGTGGAATGGCTTCAGGATAACGAGTAGCCATATCAATCAGGGTCAACACATAAGAAAATCCTGAAGAAGTCTTAGGAAGAAGGCCCACAATATCCACCAACACACGGGTGAATGGCGCCTGAAAAGGAGGAATGGGAACTAGAGGTGCAACCTTTTCGGTCTGATTACACTTCCCCACAACTTGACAGGTGTGACAAGACTTACAATACCAGGAAACATCTCTGAAGATACCTGGCCAGTAGAAGTGTTTCAAAATGCGTGCCACAGTCTTCCTCACTCCAAGGTGTCCTGCCAAACTGGAATCATGAGCCACTCTAATGATATCCTGCCTACAAACACGAGGGATGACAACTTGATGTACAACCTCCCATTCACAGTCAGCTGATGCTGTTGGGGGTCTCCACTTCCTCGTAAGTACTCCTGACTTTATATAATAACAAGTAGAAGCACCAGCTGACTCTTCCTCACTGCAACCAGCGTTAGCTAGACCTTTCAACTCAGGGTCAGCAACCTGCAACTCAACCAACTCTTGACGAGACAAATTATCAACACTACGGGGTACTGCCTCATCTGGTGAGTGGTCCAAATTAGCAAGAAAAATGTCAGCTAGGATAACATCATCATCATCATTATCCTCTAAGTCACCAGTAACTTTAGACTTAGCCCTAGTGACAGCACATGCAGAGAACACATCAGGGACATCACAATCCTCGGTCACAGCCACTGGCTCACTAGACAACTGAGGAGCTGGACACACTTGACTTCCACCAATATTATTTCCAAGTAAGAAAGTTACACCTGACATTGGGAGTGTCTCAACCAACTCAACCATAACGGAACCATTAACAAAACCAGACTCTAAATTCACTCTGCACAGAGGGACAGAGAAGTAATTATTCCCTACACCTTGTAGATTACAGTTTCATCAGAGGAATTAACATTAGAGCCTAGAACACTGGTCAGCATAAGGGATTGGCAAGCACCTGTATCACGATATATTTTAACTGATTTCCTGTCATTACTGTCCAGAGGACTGACAAAACTATCAGACAGGAAATTAGCACATGAACTCTTGAGAGTGTCACCCACATTACTGCTCAAAAGAGGAGCTTCATTATGAGAATTTAATTTACCCCTCAAAGCAGGTTCAGTTAACTCGGTTAAAGAATTCTGGGAACTCGCAAGGGTGGACACTAGACCAATTGACTGAATATTTAAAGACTCCTTTTTCTTCACATCACGCTGTCTCCTGAAACATTTCTCCGTAGTATGACCAAGCTATTACCAATACACCAGTCCTGTATGAGACAGCCCTAGCATGTATTCAATATGGACGGTGGGTGTTGGCGCCGAAGTGGTGACATGTAGAGGTGTATGGTATGTAGGAGGACTGCTGGGCCTTGATAGCAGGCTGTGAAGCCTATGCCCAGAGTCGGACACATAAAAAATAAAAAATAAAAAGTACATTCACTTTTCTGAAATCTAGAGGTGAAGCTGGTATTTACTTCCTGAGAAACATCATCTTTATTCTCTTTCCTGTTACCTGTACTCTGAGTAAAGGTAACGTACTTACTCTCAGCTTTCCTTTTTGCTTTAGAATATCTCTTGTGAGTGAGAACATATTCATCAGCTAAAACTGCAGCATCAGACAAATTATCTATTCTTTTCTCATCAAGATATAGGCTTACATCTTTATTAATACACCTTTTGAAGTCGTCCAGCAAAATCATCTGCTTAAATTTACCAAAATCAGAATCCACATTCTGAGAATTTAACCACTGCTCTAACAGATCTTCTTTGATTTTTGCATACTCAACATGGGATTGCTTATCTTGCTTATAAGTTGTCCTAAATTTTACTCTATAGGCTTCAGGAACAAGCTCATAGGCCTTAAGAATCAAGCTCTTAACTACATCATAATTATCACATTGATCCTGAGGCAAAGATGCATAAGTTACTTGAACTTTACCGGTAAGAACAGTTTGAAGGAGTACTGGCCAATACTTTTTGGGCCAATTAAAACCTGTAGCTACCCTCTCAAACAACTGAAAATACTTTGTTAAATCAGATTCATTAAAAGGAGGGACAAGTTTAACATTTTTAGCCACATCGAAATCATCAGAGCTAGATGATCCAGTTCCACCTTGTTTCATGCGATACTCATGGTCTGCCTGAATCCTAGCAAGTTCAACTTGTGCCTGAAACTCAGACTCCTTAGCACGAGCTTGAAACTCAGCCTCTTTAGCACAGGCCTGAAACTCAGCCTCCTTAGCACGGGCCTGAAACTCAGCCTCCTTAGCACGAGCCTCCTGCAGGGCTAGCCGTAACTTAGCTATTTCAATCTGCGTTTGCTTATCTGGAGGAGTTACATTAAACAAGCTTTCATTAATCATGTCAACAATTTGATCTTTAGAATGATGAGAGCGAACAGCAATTCCCAATTGTTGAGCAACAAGCTTAAGTTCATTCTTTCTTCTGTTTTCTACATCACACACTGTTTGCACATTTGACAAAAAATCTTTGGCTTCATCAAGCGTAGTAATAGTAGACATCATGAATAAATCACAGTCACAAAATATCAAGCAATATCCTTATGATAATATCCTGAATATCTTGATAAGAGGTCGCCAAATTTATGTTACGGACCAGAGAGAGATAATGAACACTTCAAGTGAGAATACTAAAAATCACTACTGTACCCCAAAGTTCCATATTCAAAACAAAAGAGTTAGGTAAAATTACAAGTTAAAGTTTAATGCTCAAACTAACAACGAAACATTCAGGACTCATAAGGATAATGTAATTGCAAAAAACAGTTTAAATATATGGTTAACTGCAATAGCCTCTGTTAACACGAAATTAGCAAGAGTAAATTTATCTAAGTCAGCCCTGATAAAATGAGAAAACCGGATATTGCTCAGTTAATGCAAGATATATTATTACAGATACAAAATATTATTACTACTGGCTGACAGTAAAACTTTACATTAATCACAAAAACCTCACCAGGCCCATGAACCAACACCTTATGCTATACCGTACAAGAAAAAAAAATAATGACACTTATACTCAAATTACACAGCAGCTAGATGGTTGGAGATTTCCTGAGCACTCACAAAAATAATAACAACTGTACAGGGAAGGACAGAGATGTGAACAAAATGAGGAGTAGATCTAAGTGGCAATTAATGCAGAGACTGAGCTTATTATATAGGGGCCGGCAGAGCTTGATACAACTTGTAAGAACGACGCGCAAATGAAGCCATAGGGGACAAAGAGTTGACACTCCTGCTCTGAACAACAGAAAGAACGACTTACTCTACTATAAGGGAGGAGAAGGGGGGAGTGAGGTAGAACACGGAAGCTTGGTCACTATGGAAGCCACGAGGCGAATCGTGATCAAACGTGCAGCATACTGTACGTTAGAATTATACGAAGGATGATAAAATCATAGGCTATGTAACATATATATATATATATATATATATATATATATTATACTTCCTCGTAAGGTAACTCCACTATCAAGAGAAAATAAGTTAAATCACATGAATAAAATTAGTCAAATCAGATTAATTAACCCACTGCATGCCGGCAAACTTTGGACCCTCATTGAGCCGTGGTGCCAGCCAATTTTCTACCTTTTTTTTTTTTTTTTGGCTAGCTAGGTTAGAAATAATGAGAAACATGGAGAACAACCATAAAAGTAATCACAGAAGCTTTTTATGTCGATCTTGAGGTTGATTCTCCCTAAGCAGGTGGCTGAAAACTTTGAAGTAACAACCGTAGACTTCACCGCCTGCTGCCTCCACAGAGCGAGAGGAGGCAGAATCTTTGCATTTTCTTCATCAGTAACTATGCTATTCGAGCCAAGGACACTCATGTTGAGTATATAGATGATATTCTCAAGCTCAGTTACATACTCTGGTGCATTATGACAAGCAAATGAGTGAGTTGGATTGCCCACATAATGTTTGTAATAGTTCTTATTCTATATTTCTGAGGTAGAAAGTCTGTCCCCATATGTATTATACTGTACATTATATTTGTTTTCCATATAACTTATAATTCTTGTCATAGTCTATGCACTCCTGGTGTTTTTTTTCTCACACATTCAGCACACTACCTTTCTCTTTTCTCGCACGGCAAGATATCCGAGCCGTGTCGTTTCACTTAGTATATTTTCTTGCACACACATACATACATACGCAACTTATTTTACTTCACTTACTATTGTATCACTAACACTAGTTCTTATCATATTACACATACTTATGAGAAATTATAATTACATATTATTTACAGTTATATACATTTCACTTGCATCTTTTTTTGCACTCTTTTTTTGTTCAGTTAGTAGTGGAGAAGGGTGTGATATTCCTCAAAGCAGGGAATGATTCATAAACCCACGTCACACTCAACACACTGGTAGCATGAGTCGGGAGGTGGCTAGTCTATAGGCCAAATACTTAGCCTTACTTGGTGATGGTATTTCATCATTACTGCTTGTTTCCACATCCGGTTGAACATTGTCTTTATCAGCCACATCGTCATCTATTGGTGAAACACTTTCACCGTCATGAGGAAGAACAAAAGGGCATCAATCTCAGGCTGGGAAAGACCATGGTACAACATGATGTACACACAAGCAGTGTCAAAGTAGGGCTAAGGAGTGGGTTTCCTGCACATCAAAGGAGCGGCGTAGGTGACTCATAGCATGAGTACAGATGCGGGAAGGCTGCATGTGTGCCCATGCCAGTCATCTCCTGCCAAATTTGAACATCCATTCTTGACACCTGTTGCAGTTGCAGACCGTACAGGTACGGCTCAGGCACTGTTCGCAGAAGTAGGCACCACTGTACCTGCATGGCTCTGGCACTTGGCGGGTGAAAATCACGTATGCAGGCGTCAAGTACTGGATCATTACTGGATCAGTGTAGATGACAAACTAACACCCACTAAATGCCACACTGAGGAGAGAACAGCTATTTATTTCCATTATATGTCTCGTTAGTTCCACATCCTGGGGAGTTTGTCAAGTGTGGTATTTTTTTTAACATGGGCTGACATTTGTAAGTACGGAATTTCATTTAAATGTTCATTAGTAAAGGATATATATTCGTGTTGTTCTTTTGTCTCATTATAGTAAATCACCTTTTACTATACATATTATACATTTCTCTCTTGGCTGATACACTTCAGTTAGATAAATTTTGTTGTTTCATAATCTGGCAAACTCTGGAATATTATTGCCGTTAATCCAGACAATTTTACTCAACAGACATTCTCGTTGGTCAAAGGATTCTTAGCGATTTTTATAAATAACTTTCCACGTTACTCATGAAGAGTAAAACAATATTAGAATGATTTAAGCAACACATAAGAGGATAGCAATACACAACAAGCAAATAAATTGCTTACTGTGAAGTGTTAAGGAGCTTCCTCAACCAATGGGTACACGCAATGTGAGAAAGTTATATGAGTACAATGAATTAACAGTATGGTATAAAGCCCACCCATAACAGATTTTTTGTAAATTCTCTTAAGAGGTACAATAAAGTCTAAATACCAAACTGAAAACGTTCACAGTGATAGTTGTTTTGTTTAATGTATACTGGTGCTGGAGAGGGATACCTTCACGTAGTGGCACCGATATGACCGGGTGGCTCCTTTACCTGGTCATGCAAACATCAGTCACGTCCCTCCCTGTCCCTCAGATGGATGATGATGGACTATAGAGGGGTAATTTCAGTCAGCAGTCCACTGGGTTCACACTCGAGCCTTGGGCTGTAATCACTACTGCCACTACTTGCAGGATATGTCATGGCTTTTTGATGAAACCATTAATAACATAAAATTAATTGGGAGCTATTCTGACAACCTGTACTATATCTTCAAGCACCAAATCTGAGTGGGAGGGGGTGAGAATGAGAGGACAAAAGTAGGAGTGTGTATTGTTGTGTACAAGAGATGGAAGGAGAGTATAAGTGAGTATGGATCAGTTGACTAAAGGACTGTGTGTGTAAGATTGAAAGTTGGACTACAAATGTGGGCGATTGTATGTGTGTATGAGCCAATGCAAGATCGTGCAAAAAGAGTTCAGGACAAATGTGGGAGCGTAAGTAAGGAATGAGAGAGTGGTTTTGATTGGAGATATGCCTGGAAAAGTAGTGAAAGTGAAGGTGGATGGAGTAGTTGGTGCGTGGGGTGTGCCTGCAGAAGTGGATGAGAATGGCAGTGCTCTAGTGGACATTTGCGCTGGAAGGGGGTTGGTGATAGCCAATACCCTCTTCAGACACAAAATGATCCACAGGTATATGTGGCGAGTGATGAGAAGGGTGGGTGGTGAACTGAATGAACGGAAGGCAATGATTGATTATATGTGTGTGGATGATAGGTGTGAAGGTGTTTAATGGATGCAAGAGCATAATATATAGAGGTTGGGGGATTGGAATTTCTGACCAGCTCTCGGTGGTAGTGAAAGTCAAGGTTCAAATAGAATGGAGGAAGAGAAGGGAAGGACAGGAGGAAGAAGTTCATACAAGGAGGTTAGAAAGGTTACAAGAGGATGGAAAAAAAGGCAGAATATAAGAGAGAAGTGGAGGAGCGATTGGCCAAATATAAATTGGACCAGATGGGGGATGAGGAAGATGTGCGGAAAATATTAACAGAAGAAATCTGTGCAGCATGTCAGGTGGTGTGTGGAGTGAAGAGAAGACGAAAGAGGGTGCAAGGAACAGCATGGTGGAATGAAGAGGTGAGACATGCTGTGGCACAAAAGAAGAAAGCATATAGTGAGTGGATGAGAAACAGGGGTGTGGAGGAAGTTGAGAGATAAAAGAGGGAGTTATACGTATGTAAAAAGGAAGAGAAAGAGAAGTGAAAAGATTAGTAAGACAGTGGATGAGGATTTTGGAAAGAATTTAAATGTAAAGTAGAGGGAATGTAAGAAAATTTTCTAAAAAGAGATAAAGAGTGTAAGACAGGGTGATAAAGAAGTTAGTCGGGGAGTCAAAGATCAAAATGGTAGATTACTAGTGGAGAAGGGAGAAAAAGTATGCAGATGAAGAGAACACTTTCAGAGAATTTTGAACATAGGGGATGAAAGTAATGCGAGAATAAGTGGCTAGGGGATGGCTGGGAGAAGGAGCGATGTAAGAAGAGAGGAAGAAATCAGTAAGATGGAAGTTGTGGAAATAATGAAGAAAGTCAAAATGGGGAAAGCCCCAGGAACTGATGAAGTGTGTGGTGAAATGCTGAAGCATGGATGAGAGAGAGTAGAAGAACAGATTCGTAAGACGTGCAGATTGGCCTGGGAGGAAGGTAAAGTCCCAGAGATTTGGAAGTCAGGTGTAATTATTTCCCTGTACAAGGGAAGAAGTGTATGGTAATCTTAAGGACATTTGTCTTCTTAGTGTAATAGAGAAGCATATAGCAGGATACTTACTGACCGAGTTTGGGAAATAACAGAGGAATTAGTCGGAAGAGCAGGGAGGTCTTAGGAAGGGAAGAGCTTGTGTAGATCAGATATTTATACTTAGGTCTTTAGTGAAAAAAAATTCTAGAAAGGGGAAAAAAAGTTGCATGCGGCCTTCATGGATTTGGAGAAAGCATATGCAAGGGTGGATAGACAAGGATTGTGGAAAGCATTAAGAATATAATTATGGAGTAAATGGGAAGTTGTTGAATGCCGTGAAGAGTATGTATGAGAGTGCTAAGGCTGCATTGCATGTGGACAGTTAACTGAGTGAATTTGTCTACTTGAATGTTGGATTGAAACAGGGATGTCATGTCTCCCTGGTTGATCAGTCTGAATATGGATGGGGTAATAAAGAGATACAAGGCAGGGTAGTGGCTGTTGGAGGGGCCTTAATGAGAGACTGCAGTGTTTGGAAACTCCCTGTGCTGTTGTTTACTGATGATACTGTGTTGTTAAGTGAAGACGAAGGGGAGTTGCAAGGCTTGGTGAATGAGTTTGGGAAAGTGTGTAAGAAACGGAATTTAAAGGTGAATGTAGGGAAGAGTAAGTTACGGTCTTCGAGACAAATGATCTTTATGAAAGTACAGCGAAGTTGGATGAGGACGAAAAGGAACATGTGAGTGCATTTAAGTACTTGGGTAGTGTGATGAGTAAGGAAGGAAGTTTAGATGATGAAGTGCTTGAAAGGGTACAACAAGGAAGAATGGTTGCTGGTTCTTTGAAAGCAGTGATAAGAAAGAGGGAAGTGAACATGGAAGTGAAGAAGTTACTGCATGACAGTATTGTGGTACCAACTGCAACATATGGAAGTGAAACTTGGACCTTGTTGTAGGGGCGCAAGTCAAAAGTGAGTGAAGCGGTAGTGAGTTACTTGAGAGGAGCATGTGGAGTCACATGGAGAGACACTGACGAATTAGGAAATGAAGGAGCGCTGTAGTGTAGATGTGGGTGTGATAGGAAGCGTTAGGGGAAGGACACTGAGGTAGTTTTCACAATGAGGAGAGGATGGGAAGCGACAGGCTGACAAGGTGAGAGTATGTGAGTGAGGCAGAGTGAGGGGGAGGGAAGGGGAGGCCAGTGATGATATGAAGGGTTGGAGTGGAGAGGTATATGAGAGAGGAGGGTGTGAGCTGGGAGCAGGGCAGTGAAATGGTGGGGGACAGGGCGACATGGAGGCCATTATTTTGTGGCCACCCCTTACGTGCTTAAGGCGCCTGGCAATAGATAGATAGGCCAAATCTGATAACCTTCTACATCTCCATACCTAGACCCTAACAGGCTTATGAATATATAACTATGCTATTTCTTCCTTAACTTGACCCAGATTTTCATCTTTTGTCCGCATATATTATGTAGTTCAGTGTTTTTTGTTTTTATTGTGACCATTGATCATGGTGTTGCTGCTCTCGAAGAATTGTTTTAAATCACTCAGTCCCGTCCCTTTGAAGTACTGGCACAGGTCTAGGTCCTCAATTTTATTCATACTAACGCCATTTATTATGTATATTTATTGATGGAGTTAAGACCTATGACTAGCAGCGTTTTAAACAAACATGAGGCCAAGAAAATTATAATAAAGGAGTAAATAAATAACATGTCATATACTATGTGTTTTACTTTTTATTGCCACCATCGCGACTCATTTAAATGCAGTGAACGAGTTAAAAGCTAACTGGCGTCTCATACACTTTCTACAGGGTACCTGGTGTAGAGATTCTTACTGTGGTTAAATTTGACGAGAGGAAGTAAGCTGATAACAGTCTTTTGATGAAGAGGGGAGGCGGTGATCGAATCGGCAGAGAGATGCTTTCTCCCAGCGGATGTGGGTTCTAATCCCGGCTGAGGCAGGGAACAGTCTAAGGATCTGAATTTCGTTAAAGAAGTTAATAATACCCTACGACATGTAAAAACATACCAGTTAATACCAATACACCAGCCCTGAATACAACAGCTCTAATATAATTAAAAAAGGACGGTGAATCATGTAAGTGCCAAAGTGGTGACATTTTAGAGTGTATTATACATAGGAATGCTGAGACTGAAGGAAAGGACTCGTGCACATATGTCCAGACACAAAAAAGTGTCAGTGATTATCTAATATCACAGTAGTGCTGTTGACGCTTAATATTAATCTTACTAACACCACTTGATACTGGTATTGAGGTAATTAAAGGGTGTATTTACTGGTATATTGTCCAGGAATCCACCCAATGTGCCCATCTTGAAAGCATCGCTCAGTCATATTCGTGGCAAAGGATTTATTCACTGTGAAGTTTTTTAGAGGTTTCATTCTCCCCCCACCTGTAACCATTTGGTAATGGTACCACGGACATTGTAGGATTGGAAGAAATATTATGTCCTTGAAAGATTTGTGCTGAAGGTATTGTTCACTGGTCTGCCATCGCCTCACCCACCGCCTCACTGTGGTCGCGCTGGTGCCCGTGAGATCCGCTACTGCCTTGTATGACAGATTCTTGCACCACAGCTGTATGAACCTCACTCGCTCAGATAGCTTGGTTTTCCTAAATGTCCGCTTTGAATCCATACCAGTTACCTGCTTAGAAGTATATTTGTGTCAGTTAAAGGTTTAGGGTTGCAATCTAATAAAGAATTGTAAGCATCAGAAGATATACAACTCAGTAAAGTTTCGGTCAATAATACATTTAGGATCCGCGAACTAATGAAAAATCGTAGGCAGCATCAAGAATCCAGTGGTTAAAACTAACCCGTCCATGGCCGTGGGTCTGGAATTTTATGTGCACCCCAGGCCGATGCCGGGTCCATTTTCTGAAGTTTCGAAAACTGATTTTTTTTTCTTGCCATACTGAAGTGAAAGTACAGATGCACCTAAAACCACAAATCCCAGCTTCCTAGACCCATTCAGTGGCTTGCAATGGAGCGCAAAAGTTGCAGAATTATCAGTAATCGATAATCGTCATCGAGAGGTGCTGCCGCACTGCAACATTGCACGTGAAATCATTTTTTTAACTCCCCAAAACGATGTGAATGGTGCTAAAATGTTGTGCATATATTAGAGATGATGACATCGAATGATTTCAGTACAAAATACGTTAGGATTGGCTAATATATATATATATATATATATATATATATATATATATATATATATATATATATTCACTTTTTTTATATAAAATATGTTTATGGTAATGTCGAGTTATTTTTTTAAGTTATCGTTGTGCCATGCTTGGAAAACGGTGAGAAAGGGTTGAATTTTCAGTCCAAAATGAGAAAATTGCCTGTACCCCTAGGCTAGGCTCTTCCATTGGAGATGAAAGTGGAGGGTCAGATCTGATTAGCAATAGGAAGTTGAGTCACACACCACGTGCATGCTAAAAACAGAATCGTAATGCAGTTTCAAAACTACGAATAAGTCTAATTATTACGAATACAGAGACAAGCAGAAATAAATACGTTTACAAACGGGGGAAAACGTATTTTTTTCCGTAATAACACCTTCACCTTTCTCCATCATTTTACCTTGTTATTTTCGCAATATACGTTGCTGCCTCTCTGACGTGAGTGTGGCAAAAGTATGATATTTTTTCTACCTGGGTAAAGAAAAAGGGTACAGCTGGATATTTTCCAAGACTTTACACAGTCAGAATTGCGAGACGACCTGCCATTCGCACCTCGCATGAGCTGATTAGCAGGAAGGGACGGAAATTCTTTTCTCCCAGGAGAGCATCACGTGAACACGGAAAGGTATCCTGTTATACTGGTGAAAGACAACGAATATGTAAAATTATTCAAACCAGAGGAACAAACCTGAGCAAATAGGTATAGATACGAAACAAAAATGAATTTTTCTTATATTTTCATGTCTTTTTTATGCCTGTGTTTATTTATAATCGTAAACAGGGTGGTTGTGTGTTTTGCAAGGGAAGAAAAAGATTATATTTTCTGTCTGGGTCGAGAAAATGGGTGTAACTAGGTGTGTTTAGACATGGCCACGAATGAAAAAAATCGTACATCAACTCATCACAGCAGCAGGTGGGGAACTGACAGTGACAGATGAGGTGCGAGAGCGTGAAGGCCAGTCTCATGTCCCAGATGTTCGTTCACTTCCGAAAGTGTTCACAGTTTTCTACAAGTCGCACTGCATCGAATGATCCAAACCAGTATGACAAACCTGAGCAAATAGGTAAAGATACCAAGACAAAAATGTATTTGTCACTTATTATCAGCTCTGCTGTCGGGCCCTGCTGCTGATGTCACTGACGGCACTGCGCAGTTGACCCTTGTGCGGTGTGGTGCGGTGAGGATCTGTCCCTTCTCCCCTCTGGGGCTAAGATGCGAATGAATGTGTTTGAATGGATGAGTAAATGGGAAGTGTGTCGTCCTGTCTCGGCTACCTCCCTTTCCTTGGGGGAAACAGCCTAGGTATATAGATAGATTATCATGTCTTATTTGTTTGTGTCTGTAATAATTCATAATCGTAAAAAGGTGGTTGTGTGTGTTTTGCAAGAAAGGACAAAGATGATATTTTCTGTCTGGGTCGAGATAATGGGTGTAGTTGTGCTTGTTTAGGCATGGCCAGTAGCGAAAAAATTGAAAATCCACTCATCACCGCCGCAGGCTCTGAACTGCTTGTTAAGGTGTATGGGAGTGTAGTGTAGTTCAGTCTGAAGACGTTCAGAATGTTCGTTCACTTCCCCAAAATTTTAGCAATTTTTTATAGCCCGTGCTCAAACGACGCCTGCGGCCATTTATCGGCTAAACATCATTCGATACCGGCGGCCATTGACGGGTTAAATACATTTGGGTCAACTAAATGTCTGACATAGGCAGCTCTGAAAAATTGTAATGTGGAACGCAACACTTATATTTAAATACATTCTCGGTCAGTAGAACATTCAGGGTTCGGACTAATGAATAATCGTGGCCATCAAGAAAATACAAAAGTTAAAATTAGGTAGAATTTTCGGTCAGTAAATCTTTTAGGATCCAAACTAATGAAGAACAGTAGGCAGCATCAAGAATTCAGTAGTTAAAACTATATACTTTTAGTCACTTAAATGTTTAGGCAGTGTCTGAATCGGTTGAGAGGCTGCCTGTGGTTCTAATGGACCCAGGATCGAATCTCGGCTGGGGCAGGGAACAGTATAAGGATTTAAATTTCATAAAAGCAGGCGTTGTTTATCTATCAAAGACCCGCCGACATTTAAAAATACCCCCACTTATACGAGAACACCGGTCCTGTATTAGACATCCCTAGTATGTATTCAGTATGGACGATAGATGTTAGCGCCAAAGTGGTAACATGTGGAGCTGTGTAGGAGGACTACGGGGCCTTGGGGTAGGCACTGAAGGCTTTTCCCTTAGTCGGACACGCTTTTAAAAAAATGAAAATAATGTATTGTGAGAGTAACAAGTAGAACACAGTAGGCAGAAATAAGTACAGTTCTACTCAGTTTTTTTTTTTTTTTTTTTTTTTTTTTTTATCGAGGCGAAGATGCACTTGACAGATTTGTGATGATTGGCTGAATTCAGCATTACTCCATAATCTCTATTATTAATTGACAACATATATCTGATGGGGAAACTTGGGCCAGGAAATGTTATTCGGACATGTTGCATTCACCCAGTCGTCACCAACCTATCAAGTGCATCTTCGCCTCAATAAAAAAAAAAAAAAAAAAAAAAAAAAATGAGTATAGTCTGTAAAACGTTTAGGGTCGGAACTGAAGAATCGGAGGTAGTAAAAAAAAATACAGTAGTTTCAAATAAGGACAGCTTCAGTCAGTCAATGTTTAGGGTCCAAACTAAGGAAGACTCGTAGGCAGCATTAAGAATACAACTGTTAAGGTTAGGAACAGTTTGGTCTTTAAAATGTTTGGGGTTTTGATTGGGATTTCGAACTAATGATAAATTGTAAGCAGCATAAAAAATACAATTTGGCCATGTGGAGAGAATGGAGAGTGAGAGACTGACGAGGAGAGTGTACAGTACTATCGCCAGCACTTATAGCTGGTACAGTCAGCGTTGTCAATCCTTTTTTTCCTTGGTGTGAATCCCGTGCAGCTCGACTCAGTTTCTCCGAATCATTGACTGGTGAGAGGGAGAGTCGTTGGGAGATGTCTGACGCAAGTGTGGGGGGGGATGTTGGGGGGGGGGACGTGACTGAGTAAATGCGGCACAAGTGTAATACAGATGTGACACCAGCGTATTTGTTAAAAGCGTAGGTTTACAATGTGAATGAGCTAAAACAAGCTCTTTATAATGGTAACGACACTGAGTAATGGATTCCACTTGTATCTCAGAATGCTACTGCAATCTGTGTGTTGAGGTTAACATATACAGGAACTGTCATTTAACGACAGTGCCAGAAGTCTGATAAATGCTGACAGTTGGAAGTGGTAGGATGTTACATAGGTCTGACTTTATTAGGAAGAAGCGCAAAAAACTATTGCCGGTGAGGCAGCCCTAAAATTTGCCCCACGTCCTACTTTTGGTGGCAATAAGACCAGTAGGTTGTCCGTGAGTGCGCGTTTGCACATTCACACACACACACACACACACACACACACACACACACACTCACACACACACATACCAAGCACGGATTGTGGGTAGGGAGGGACGTATGCCTCTGTATTTTCGAGAGACCATTGAATATTTATAATTATAAACTATGACAGGAAAATGTAAGTGTTAAGTATCTTACATAAATGCTTTCATGGAATCATTTCGATGAAAACAGGGATTTGATGATAAGTTGTGGAGGGTTTGACAACGAGTTATCAAGACTTCATACTAGTAATTCCACAAAGAATGAGACTGCTGCATCCAGCTCTTACCAACCCTCGTCCGCATCCACTCATTCACCCTCCCCACCAACACCCAGACATTAGCCTCCTCCTACCCGTACACACGCAGTATAAACATACATGTTTCTTTGCGGTAATATGATGCTCTTCTCTGCTTCTCAGCTTTCGCTGTTTTCTGCAACTAAAATCCCCGCCTCTGATTGATGGAGGTTGGACCCATTTGTTCCCTGCACATGTACTAAGGCTTCACACCGTCATGTACGATGACATGTAAATATTTTGTTTGCTCGTTATTAGTATGATTCTGCTTGGTAGGCTTATTATTGGGATGTTCGATGATATTACTAAATAAACGCCTGCCATCTTGTGGTCATTCGTAACATATAAGATTACCTGGCTGTAGTCAGATAAGTATTATCATATAGTCATGATGAAGGGGACACTGTTGTTTTATGGAACGTTCATGCCAGAAGTATGGTGCTGGATGTCGGTTAGAGGAACCACTGTCATAGTACGTGGTGGTCGTTGGTTATTGAGCCCATGACCTCTTCTCTCTGTAGATATTATTGTATTAAAAACCACAAGCACTGACACTTATGGTCGTCATGAAATAAAAGGTGCCCATAACTTCTATCTACCAAACGAATTGTAGCACATGTGGTAACGACTCACTATATAATGATAACTGCACGAGATTTTGTTTCTTAAATATTCCGACTCAGTGATGATGATGGAATGCTGCCTTGTTAGACTTTTCTATTATACTGTGCTGCCATCCATTATGATGAGAAGATTCTCTGACTTTGGTGCATGTTACGGTATACATGTAATACATTAGATTACCTACTAAGGTCAAAGGATTTGCTGCTTGCACTTCAGTGCGATTATTTAATATACATAGCAATATTATGAACATTTCGTGCACGGCATAGCTACATTAGTTCATCAGGAAGTGAAACTAACCTCGAATCAGGGTTCACTCAGGCATAGTATCGCGAAGCCCAAGTCAAATCACCTGAAGTTGTAAAGGCTACAATGTTACCACACGAAGCGTGGAGGGGTTGACTAGTGAGGTACAGTCGCCAAACTTTCCACCTGGGCCACCTAGCCGCGAGAGGTGGGTAACGGGTGCTGGCAACAGTGTATCTGTTTGTTCGGGTGTACGTGCTCAACGAAAGTTCGGATCATGAACTCTCATCGTCCGTAGTGAACCTCCGTCAGAGTCAGAGTTTATCCCATAAATGCCTGGGTACGGAGTTCGGTGGGAGATTCTGGTGAGGACGGGCTCCAGCT
The DNA here is from genome assembly GCF_032717465.1 of Coenobita brevimanus. Classification (NCBI taxonomy): domain Eukaryota; kingdom Metazoa; phylum Arthropoda; class Malacostraca; order Decapoda; family Coenobitidae; genus Coenobita; species Coenobita brevimanus. The sequence goes on from NC_136993.1 coordinate 33,326,333, forward strand.
CCTGGCCTGAGAAGACGAAGACGGGCTCCAGCTCCTGACCTGAGAAGACACACACCCTTGCTTCGAGTGGAGATTCTCACTCCAACAGGACGGATAGGATCCAGCAGCTGAGGAATCCACTAGGAGGACCATGACGGCCAAAGTTGTGGGGCAGGTCAAGTGGTTCCACGTCCGGAAGGGCTACGGCTTCATCACACGCCGGGATGCGGGGGGGGATGTGTTCCTTCACCGCTCCTCCATCGTGGCCCCAAACCCTGCCCACCCTGTGCCGTCTGTTGCTGCTGGTGAGGAGGTAGAATTTGTTATACGGGAGGATGCTAAGGGCCCCACAGCTGCCTTTGTCACCGGCCCTGCAGGCCAGGCAGTTCGGGGCTCGCCCCATGCCCTCCCCCGTCGTCGTCGTCGGCGGCGGCGGCCACCATTTGATGTTCCTGCCTCCTTCCCTGCCTCCTCTGCCTCTACTATCATCACCATGTGTGTGGAGGTTGCTAAAGCCTTTTCGGGGGGAGATATGGCGGTTTTTGCTCGGCGCCTGCCCGTCATTTTCCAGGCCAACGGGCTCCCTGCCATATCCATCCCAGAGTCTTTCTTCCACACCCATGGCACAGAGGAGGCCTGGGAGGGAGATCCTTGTCCTCGTCCTCTTCGTCGTCACCGTCAGCCCTCCTCGACTCCCACCTCCTTGGTACCGCGGGTGCTGCAGCTGCAGCCTTCCACTCCACCGACGAGGATTCAGCTGTCGGGGCATGCTGTCTCCCGCCAGTCCGCCTCTCGGCCCGTACCTGAGGTTCCCATGGAGGTTGGGGATGCTGAATCCTCATCTCCACCTGAGGCTGATTCTGACGCACCTGTATCTGAGGAGGTGACTCCTGCTGTGCCTCCATCATCAACGGACCAGGGAGCGAAGAGTGCCAGGTCCTCTAGTTCGGTCCGGCAACTCTCTTGGGGAGACTTTTCCTCCCTCCCCCCTCTTGGCCTCGAGATACTGGAGAACCAGCTGCTCCACTATGAGGACACGGCACCAGTGGAGTCTGGCGAGCAAGAGTTTTCCAAGGGGGACTACCGGCAGGCGTTGCTCTCCTTCACCGAGTTGCGCCGGGGGTCCCTCAAGACTGTTACCGACCCCGAGGAGTGTCGTATACTTTCCTACACCCTCGGGGCCGTGCAGTCTCATCTTGCCGCAGGTTCCAACTCGGACTCAGACTCTGCTGCCTCCACAGTTTAGTCCCAGCCGTCACTTTTGCTGCCCATGCCTTCCTGCTCTACTGCTCCTGATTGTCGTCTGTGCTGTGGACTGTCTGGATATTGTGTGTTCCTATATGTACAAGTGTGTTTATGTATGTATGTCCAGTGTATGACACTTTGGTTTATTCAGTGTGACATTTTGGCTTAATGGCCAACGTTATGGCCGATAGCCATTAAATCGGAAAAAAAAAAAAAAAAAATCGGTGGGAAGAAAATTGTCTCAGGGGTTTGGCGGCTCTCCCATCGGTTCAGTCTGTTGCATGAAACTGGTTGCACGGGAAATTATTGTGTGCCACAGGTGCTGACCAAGGCCAAATGAATATGACTATATGAATTTTATAATAAGATAATATATATAATATTACGATATAAATATATACTATTATATATAATACAATAACACCTATTATACTAATTTGACCTTGGTCCGTGCAACCTGTGGCGACCGGTTTCCTGCAACTGGTCGAGCCGGTGGGAGAGTTGCTTAAGGGGGGAGCTTGGCATAGTAAAAGCTAGGGGAGGCGCCGGACGTGGGGGGGGGGGTACGTTATTCACACCGCCAGTGATAACAATTGCCGAACTAGTTTTTGAGATCCAGTAGCATTCTACTAAATATTTGCATTCGAAACAGTACTAAACATTTATTTTTCTATGTTGTTTTTACATTGTTACCATAACATGTAAATGAACTATATACTGTAGTCGCTCCAAGCATTTCTCTCACTCTCTCCTTTTTATATCAGTAATTCCATTTCATAGGGTTATCACTTGATACCATTATCAGTATAGGTTGAAGGGGAATGCATTTACTTAACATCTGTCCAGTTACGAGTAAGATTACCTGCCATATTCACATCATCAATAACACTGACCAAACATTTAGATTACGGTTAGACACTGTTAACGGTTGCTTATTTCCTCGTTGGTAAAACTTCAGGCAGATGTTTTTATGTGTTCTGTGGTGCACCATGAAGAGGTAGGAGGTTAAAATACTGTCACCTCAACAGGCAAAGAGTTCATGCATACTGTTGTCGAATGTGTGGCTATTATATTAGGTATGATTATGACACCGTATCAACATTTCATATGACTATGGTCATTACAGCACACCTGTATAGTCCATTCATCTAACGAATGACTGAATTACACATTACAAGGAAAATTATTAGTTGTGTCGCTTATGTGTGAAGTCACACATTTACCTCCGACATCTACAGTTCCTATCTCTCCTACTTAGTTTACATCAATATCAGCCCAATGAGTAATCCTGTAACGAATAATGACCTAACTTATCTAATCATGTCTGGAATCAAGAATGGTATTTCAGTAGGTTTAATCGAGACCGGCCCAGGACTGACGAAATGCAAAACGATCAGACACCGGCATCTATTTTTCTACCGTAAGGGCCGGTCACACGACGGTTCGTCCCCCCAGTATTCAGCAGACATTTTTTAGTCATGGGTTTATCATGTAATACTGAAAAAGATTACGTTTATAGGTATGTAATATTTGTAAATATGCGATCATTTATATTATTTCACTTATTGTTAATATTATTTTCCTTATTGTTTTCAATACTTGCATTATCTAATACTTTCAAGAAATTCTATCGACTAAAAATTATCGACTGAATATTGGGATGAACTCTGACTGAGGTTCACTACGGAAGACGAGAGTTGATGATCCGAACTTTCGTCGAGCATGTACACACGAACAAACAGATACACTGTTGCCAGCACCCGTTACCCACCTCTCGCGGCTAGCCGGCCCAGGTGGAAACTTTGGCGACTGTATCACTTCTTTAATGAGTGACTGTACCTTGGTCGCAGGCTTCGTTTGGTACATTTTTTTCCCCTGGCACTAGTGCCGTTTGTGTAATTTGTTTCAATTTTTGTTCCCCTGCGCAGCTAAAACACTGAATCAGTTGCTTTGCAAATGTTCCAGTATGTAGTCGTCAGCATTTGTTAGTGCACCTGGGTATTGATACTGAGATTCAGCAAATACTTTCTGAGATGTTGAGGAAAATCAAAATGGCCGCCTTATGCCTGTAAGTGCTAAATCGGAAAGTATTTGGCCGATTTTGACCAAACTCTTTGGAAATGTAGTGGGTCATGAGTGAACATGATGTGCAGAGTATGAATGACCTTGAACGTAAGGGCACACGTCAAAATCATTTTAAAATTTTGAGTCATACAAGAATGTTTTTTTAAGATTTCTTAACAGTTATGACATAACAATATTATTTTTATATAGTTTTTGACGATATTTTGGACCTAGATTCTCACATTTATGGATCCTGGTTAGAACAAAAATCATGACACTTATCTCCGCACATTCAGTTCATGAATTATTAATAGTGCACCATTTACCACAACCACTTTAATACTGTGTTTATTTCAAAGACTACACCATATCTGATGTACAAGTGTGATTATTTTTTGTCATTCTAATCTGGAATGTGGCATCATCTGCAAAGTGAAGTCTATGAATACTGCTTCAGCAATTTCAGAATTCTAGTTGTTATTATTATTATTATTACTATTATTATTATTATTATTATTATTATTACAAGTAGTTGTAGTAGTAGTAGTAGTAAAAGTAGTAGTAGTAGTAGTAGTAGTAGTAATAGTAGTAGTAGTAATAGTAGTAGTAGTAATAGTAGTAGTAGTAGCAGAGGTAGGTGTTGCTGTTGTAATCTCAGGTTCATGTGAATGTGAATCCAGTGGACTGCAGGCTGAAGTAGGCCCACTCGAAGTGCCCATTTTTTTTCTTGTTTCGGAGGATAAAGAAGGAGTTGAGGGACGTTTGTATAACCAGACATCTGTCCTGCCTGAACACGTCGGTGCCACCAAGTGAAGGCCTACCTCTCCAGCACAACATTAAAGATATATTCACCGCTACTGCACACAAGCGTAATAATGAATAATAAATATTTACGTGGAAGTTATTACTGTTCCTTACTGAAAAGTGTTTTGCGTGGGAATACAGACATAGCCATACCTTCTTCAGGCAATTTTGAGGATAAAAATGATGTATGAATTTCTCCACTGAACATTTAAGGCATGTTGAAATCGTCACTCAGGGTATATATATATATATATATATATATATATATATATGGTAGTGATGTATCGGATACCACATTTTAGAGCTCTGTGGAGGTGGAGGCAGAGCCGGATATTTATTTCTCATCAAATGCGGTCGTGGATAAAATTGCGGAGGTTAAGATATTAATTTTTGCAGACACGGACAACTGCGGATTATTACCTCCATGTCCACGGTTGCGGACGTGGAGGTGGATTTTTTTTTTTTTTTTTTTACACATATTACAGTACATTTATGCAGTATAAAGCGACGAGTTTCAGCCACACTTAAGTGTACAGTAGTATTGGCTTTAGTCTGTCTGTCTGTCGCAATAGTACACCTATTGCGACAGACAGACAGACAGATAGATAGAGAGAGAGAGAGAGAGTGAGAGAGAGGAACAAAGAGAAATGGAGGAAGAAAGCTAATAGAGAAGAAAACAGAAAGACGAAGAGGGACTGGTAGGTGAGAGGAACGGAGAGGAAAGTTGTGGATGAAAGGGAGAAAGAAAAAGAATTATGACAAAAAGAGAAAGGAAATATTGGACGGGTGGAGATCAGCAACCTCTGCGGTTCTTTGATGCGGAGGTGGATTATTATGCGGAGCTTTTATTATCTGAAAATGCGGTGGCGGATAATGATGCAGAGCTTTTGTTGTCTGAAGACGCGGACGCTGATAGTAATGCGGACATTATTTTCACCGCGGAGGCTCCGTGGAGGCGGAGGCGAATATCCAATGTATCACTAATATATATATATATATATATATATATATATATATATATATATATATATATATATATATATATATATATATATATATATATATATATATATACCTAGGCTGCTTTTCCCATGGAAAGGGAGGTAGCCGAGACAGGACGACACACTCCCCATTTACTCATCCATTCAAACACAGTCATTCGCATCTTAGCCCCAAAAGGGGAGAAGGGACAGATCCTCACAGCACCACACCTCACATGGGTCAACTGCACAGTGCAAACAGTGACATCCGCAGCAGTGCCGACAGCAGAGCTGGTTTACCCCTGCCACATCATAATAGACCCATCCCCTTACTCGCACCTGACCTGAATATATATATATATATATATATATATATATATATATATATATATATATATATATATATATATATATATATATATATATATATATATTTAACTGGGGGGCTTAGGTATAGATTTTATCAACAGTACTTGGATTCTCTCCTAAGGTTAATATGATCGTCTGCTAGGGGGTAAGAATAATGGAACACTAACATCCACGGCATAAAGACAGTAAACTAGTAAGATGAGGACAAGATATGTGTAGTGTATCTAGGTCTCCATCAGATATCTCTTTGAGACTGTCATCAGTATCAGCCCCTGTTAATGCTTTAGCTTCGTCCACATCAGCTGGTTGCTGGCATTCGTGGTTACTGGTAAGAGGTTTGCGTCAATGTAACCCATATAAGTGGCCCCGATGGTAGAATGCGGATGTGTGCGTGCACTTCATGGGTTACTACTACTCAGACCTCCGCCCTCATCCACCTTCGTCAGCAAGTAGTTGGTGTGACAGCGGGTCCTAAACGCTGAAACACCGCTCCTAGACTAAGTTAAAATCTTGCCTGTATCAAGGATAGAATAGTCGTGATTATTGTCGTTCCCAGGGGCAAGCACAACAGCAGTTCAAAGGCTTCTTACAGCAATAGCCACAGTGCGTTTGGTTGCATCTCAGGCACGAACAGTTATGGATTTCCTCCCTGCACCAGTTTCCTGCCTAAGGCCCCGTTCACACGAGGCTTTTTTAAATGTGGCGTCTACCGCCAGGGAGTTTCCCTGGCGGAAATACAGTCCCACATGAAAACCTCGAACCTCTGAACAAACGCGCGGTAGGAAGGGAAATGGTGGACCATGCGTTTGGACCAGTGGTTGAGAAAAACGCGCGGTAGCTTATGTACAGTCCAATACACTACCATTGTCTTTGCTAACGCGCGTTAGGAAACGCTCATTTGGAAACGCCTTGTGTGGACAGGGCCTAAGGTACAGTTGGCCACATATGAACCTGGAACAGTGTCGTGTGAGGTGGAGATCCTGGTACAATTATCGACGTTCATGCATCACAGTTGCTCGGACATTTCAGCTAGTATTTGACACCTCCGCCCTTCCATGTCAGTGCCACCAACAAATATGTAATTATGACAAGATCGTCCAACGTACCAAATGCAAGACCTGTGCTATACACTGATGCTGTCAGAGGCTCATATGTTGCCAACTGTACACTTACTTACACTAACAATACTTAACAATATAATCCAAGGAGTTTCAAAGATATAAAATTAAGCAAGATGTGCCATGATAAAAAATCGCAATTCTGAGTTTCAAATGTCACTGCATACGATTTCATTTTTATCACTGAATTGGACCTGTAAAAGTTGCAACTGTACCTAATTTTCTCATGGTAATACTTACGGTATTATTATCTTTAACTAGTAATCCAGATGTTATTAATTCTTGAAAAACGTAATCTACAGTATGCCTAACCAGCTGTGATCATACATTATGATTATAAAGTCCAGTTCCGTAAATCTCTCTTCTTACACCTAAATGTGCTACCTAACAAAATCTTTCCTAATCCTTGTCGATCAGGCCTACTGATATTTGTGATCAGTGACCGTTGCTTCAATCCAGGCAACTGATCAACAAGGTAATATATTTTTTTGTTAAGTCTATTTTAATTTTGTATATCTTTTATGTTATTCTATTTACCAAACACCTACCATCCCATTCATTGATTTGTCAGTAAATCGAACTGTGACACTTCATTTTCAGATTATAATTAACCTAGAGCCTTTCCTAATGAAGGCAAATTTCATTTGCCAAGAAATCACTTTTGAAGCTATATTACTTCTTTATCTTCATGTTGAACTTTGGATTACCGTATTTTTCTTCTTGCCGACAGTTTAACAATTACGCCGCTCTGTGTATTCACTCTTTGCCCTAACAACCATATCCCATACTATATTCGTTGCGATTTCATACACACTGGATGTTCACTACTTTTATTTGAGAGTTACTGATTAGTATTTCCGATGCTGTTTGAGTATTTTTCTCTTGATGTTTTTGTCAATGTCTTCTCATGTTTCATAAATTTATTCAAATTGCATTTTCTGAAGCATTATTATACTCTGTATATCACTGTTGGATACTGTAGCTTTGCTGTTCTGGAATAATTTTTCAGTTCTTCTCTCTTGAGATGTATAGTCAGCATCGAAAGTCCTCTCGCTTGTCCTGCATTTTTTCACCAAGAACTTTAAAAACTAGTCTTGTGAATCCACTGCATACTACAGTAATGATCTGTAGCTTAAAAATGGTATCAATTTCCCCTGCTTCTCATAACCCAGAATTATTTTCGACAGCCATAGAGAGAAATGTAGAGTATTTTGAGTGCCGATTATACATTTACCAGACACCACACCATTCCTTCATGACTTACATCCTCACCAACAACTATCCAAATCCCGAGGCACAATGGGTATGAAAATCAGAAGAAAGTTGTTTGTCACCTACGAATGTTTGATATGTCTGACTGTTGTATGACGTACTTTGAAACCAATACACTGGAGTATGGTTCAGTTCAGCGCACATGAAATATTTTTCACTTTTTGTATGTGCAATTAACATATTTCTGCGTATGATAATTGCAAAGTCCTTTCCCTGGTGCATTTTTTTCGACTAGAAATATTTAGTCAGTGTATTCAACCGTCATGAAGCACACTTTCACTTCGGGTACCCGTTTCAAATTGATAGTCTGTAATCTCACTTAAATGGTTATTACGGGACTTGGGTTTTCACTGATATCTACCAGTCCTAATAATAACTATTATTTTTTCCCACTTGCTATTTACTAAGCTTTACTATTCTTTTGCTTCTTTATCAGGGGATGATGCTAGAACCTGCATTTATTAGAATTTCTCCTTGTACCTAATACTCGTTCCCAGTCGACCATTTGCCCTTTTTATTTAATGTCTGAAAAATTAAAATCCTCATTATATATCACGCAATAACTTCCCATAACACTACGCTTATACCTTAAAACACAGCCGAGTACTTCGCTTCTCAGTACTGTTGTGGTATCATCTCATCATGATATATATGGGAACAGTCAGTGTTTATCTTTAAGTGAAAAAATCTCAGACGCTGGATGTGCCCCGCACACTTCAAACTTTGAGTAATATTGCCCAGCTCCTGACTATTAGCAAAAACATTAATCACCCTTCTGTAAGTACAGACGACAAGTTTCGTGCACTTTATCACATGTAAGTATTTTAAGTAGCTGAGGCAAAAGGATTTCGTTCATCATATCCATTTCTCCGAAATCCTTCACTCTGCGGCAGTGTTATAATACTACGCTTGTCTTAGGCGTTCAACTAGACTTAATAAGTAATGTCATCTCTGTTACAAAAGGACATGAACCCCATTAAGCTCTCATCCCCTCCACCCCCACAGAAAGAGAGAGAGAGAGAGAGAGAGAGAGAGAGAGAGAGAGAGAGAGAGAGAGAGAGAGAGAGAGAGAGAGAGAGAGAACATGTTTAATTCACAAAATTACATATGTAATGTTTTTTTACGCGTCCGACTCTGGGCAGGCTTCAGCGCCAATCCCAAGGCCCAGTAGTCCTCCTATACACCTCCATTTGTCACCACCTCGGGGCTAACACCCACCGTCCATACTGAATTCATGCCAGGGCTGCCTCATACAGGACTGGTATACTGGTATTAGAAGGGGTATTTTTTACGACATGTCGGTGGGTCTTCTGGTAGATCAGTAAAGTATGCATTTTATGAAATTCAAATCATTTAACTGTTCCCTACCCCAGCCGGGATTCGATCCTGGATCCATTGAGACTGCAAGCTGCCTCTCTACCGATTCAGCCACCGCCTCCTCATAAATATAGCATGTGTATTTTAGTCAGTCCCAATATATATTTAACACGTCCAGCAGTCTCGAAGTGAATGGCTCATGATACTGATATCTTGTTTCATATACTTTTCAGCCTGAGAGGTTTTGATGACAGCCTTTTACCTGTAGCCTAATATAAAACAGCATATACATATCTGATGAACACCTGTTTGAACTACGGCTAATTTTTGAGATTCAGTATTATCTTTTGTGCGTTTTCTCGATTGTCATGCCTTCACTAAATAATCCCATATCAATGTTGTTCTTTAAGCCAACTTTTGCAATAAAACACTGCCACACCAGCACCACATTAGCACAGTCAGCCACACCAGCACCACATTAACACCGTCAGCCACACCACCACCACACTAACACCGTCAGCCACACCACCACCACACTAACACCGTCAGCCACACCACCACCACACTAACACAGTCAGCCACACCACCACCACACTAACACCGTCAGCCACACCACCACCACACTAACACCGTCAGCCACACCACCACCACACTAACACCGTCAGCCACACCACCACCACACTAACACCGTCAGCCACACCACCACCACACTAACACCGTCAGCCACACCAGCATCACACTAACACCGTCAGCCACACCACAACCACACTAACACCGTCAGCCACACCACCACCACACTGACACTATCAGCCACACCACAACCACACTAACACCGTCAGCCACACCACCACCACACTAACACCGTCAGCCACACCACAACCACACTAACACCGTCAGCCACACCACCACCACACTAACACCGTCAGCCACACCACCACCACACTAACACCGTCAGCCACACCAGCACCACGTCAGCCACATCACCACCACACTAACACCGTCATCCACACCACCACCACACTGACACTGTCAGCCACTCCGGCACTGCACCTTCAAGACTTACCAGCGATGGTCAGGCAGCGGCGGGTGAGGCTGTCGGCCGAGCAGGGTCAGGCGGCCGGTGACGTAGACACGCAGGGACGTCCGTATTTATCTGTTTTGCTACACCAAGGATGCGCATGTACCGCAGAAACTTAATTCAGTAGTGCACCACACGACTCAGGTTATTGTGATACTCAGTTGGTTCAGCTAATTCGGTAACATTTGCAGGTGTAGGGCAGGGCACGAGATCGGACGATAGTGCAATTATCTCCCTTGCAGACGCACTGTAGGTTCATACACTGTCACTCAAGGCATATCATTCCTTAGAAAGGATTATTTAATCATTTTGACCGAACCCTTGCCTTGCCCAAAGCTTGCAAGTGGCTGATAATTAACTGAGGCAGCTGACTAGGTGAAATAGACCAACATTTGCCAAACCATTTATCCTATAATAATCTTGTGTTAAGTAGGGAGAGAGAGAGAGAGAGAGAGAGAGAGAGAGAGAGAGAGAGAGAGAGAGAGAGAGAGAGAGATTCATATTATATTTATTACAGTATATAGATAGATAGATAGATAGATATAGATATAGACAGATAGACAGATAGATAGATAGATAGATATACTGGCAAAATTATTTGATATTAAATCAGGTACTTTACTTATATGTAATTATCCATCCGTAGTGTTATAGATGAATTTATTCATCTGTATACAAATATCAGGTAGTTAACCTGCAAATAGAATTGTGATTTTTTTTTTAAGTAATGTCACTTTATCGTGTCGTTTTTAAAAACCAGCTTTCAGCCTACTGGGCCTGATGACAGTCATAAAAGATATAAAGCAGTTAAAGTGTAAGATGATGACGACGATGACGAAGGTGTTAACATTCCAAATATTAGTTTTATTTACAGCTGAACGTAAATGGACAAAAGAAAGGATACAGCCGAGCCAGTGTTTTGAATGTAATGTTTCATTAACCGAATCGATGTTTTCTCAGCTGATTATTTTATTCTTGCTTTAATGCGCACAAGAAGTTAATTATTTCAGTTCGAAAACATCTGTTCGCTGAGAAATACGTAACATGTAAATTGACACTACGTCCCTTGCATTATATATATATATATATATATATATATATATATATATATATATATATATATATATATATATATATATATATATATATATATATATATATATATATATATATATATATATATATATGTGTGTGTGTGTGTGTGTGTGTGTGTGTGTGTGTGTGTGTGTGAACAGTTGTGGTAATAAATAATCACTATTCTCCGGCATCCCGTGCCCCAGGCTGGCACCTTTATGCGTGATAAGCCACCCTGGAGAAAGAGGGAGTGGGAGGGAAGGACCAGAAAGAGAAGGGAAGGTGGGTGGGGGGACGAGTGATAGTACGGGGGTGGACTGAGGAAGGGGAAGTGGGGAGAGGGAGAGTGGAATGCGAAGTGGTGGTCACATTATTTGTCTATTTTCTTTCATTCAGGGCATGATTTAAAGGAGTTAATACTCAGTAGATAATACTGCATTACACCCTATACAGCGGCGTCAGATAACAAGCTTTAGATAGGTGCTGATATCAAGGTTTGGCTCGTGAGAGAAATATACTGGCGTGACAACTCAAACATTAGTCCGGAGCCAGATACTTGCGTTTATTTGTGTATTTTGACTTCGGACGCAGAATGGAATCTGGACGGCTTTGACTTCCATAATGTTTGTGTAAGAAACGTTCTCCACCCGTACATGTAATTAATTAATGAAACTAAATATCATATGCAACCTTTGACACACCTTTGTCCTCAAATACGATTACACTCCCTCTGCACATTCACAATAATGTCAGCAATTTATAGCATCTTTATATGAACAGGCTATTTTTCAAAATTGTGCATAAAGGTAAATAAATGTGATGTCTGTGCTCATGGCTGGATATAATAACGATATCTCTCATAATCTGTTAAAAGGAAAGTGAAAAAAAAATCCTACCCAAACTCCCAAAATATAATTATCTGTGTCAATGTTTACCGACAATGGTCAAGCCAAAGCAATCAGGCAAGCCTTGAAATGTAGTCCAGTGGCCTCCTGCCTCAATAACCTATTGCAGTCGTCGCGGCACCGAGGAAACAATGTTGTTGATGATCTGCTGATTTCGTCTAATTAGCTCCCACTTGTCCTTGTTGTGGTGGAAGAGGAGGGCCCGTGTCCTCTCGTTCTCTGGCTCCCACTCTTTGACAATCTGGGACCACATAGTCTCGATGGCTCTGCACTAATGTTTGATCTGTCACGCCAGTATATTTCCTCACGAGCCAGCCCTTGATATCACCATCTATCTAAAGCTAGTTAGCTGTCGCTGCTATACAACGTGCAATGTAGCATTATCTACCGAATATTAATTCCTTTATATCATGCCCTGGATGAAACAAAATAGACAAATAATGTGACCACCACTTTGCACTTCATTCTCTCTCCCCTACCTACCGTCCCTCCCCTCCCTCACTCCACCCTCGCACCATCACTCGCCCTCCCACCCACCTTCCCCTCTCTCTCTGGCCCCTCCTTCTCAGCCCCTCTTACTCCAGTGTGACTTGTCGCGCATAAAGGAGCCAGCCTGAGGCACGGGGTACCGTAGGATAGTTGATTATTTATGACCACGAATGTATGCACACTAGCACGGGTACTCGGTGTTGCCAGGCCAAAAAAAGCTAATACTCTAATCCTATTTGTTCTACTTCAATCTTTCTTTCTTCTCCAGAAAGACCATGTACCTCTTATGCTTTTGAATAGGGATTACGAATGGTCCAGGAATTTTCTATTTCAGCTTCTGCAGACTAATGCACTGTATTTGTGCGCACTTGTTTATTATTAATGGTGACCTTAAATGACCTCGGAGGTCAATCTCACGTAGCCTATGTCCTAACTGGAGGTCATGTGAGTCTATGTGCCAAAAATTGGGCTGCTGGGTCCAGTCGTTCGAGCGTGTATTACTGGTGACCTCAAATGACCGACTGGTGACCTCAAATGACTTTGGAGGTCAACTTAATAAAGAGCAAAAAACCGAGAAGTGACAAAGACATGAAAGTTATGAGTCATAGAATATATATTGTTGTTTGCTTTATGTAGGGAAGAGTAAAGTTGTGGTCTTCGAAAGAAATAAAGTCAATGAATGTACAGTGAGGTTGGTTGAGGAGGAAATGGAAAATGTGAGTGCGTTTAAGTACTTGGGTAGTGTGATGAGTAAGGATGGAAGTTTATAGGGTGAAGAGCTTGAAAGGGCACAGCAAGGAAGAAAGGTTGCTGGTTCTTTGAAAGCAGCGATAAGAAAGAGGGAAGTGGGCACGGAAGTGAAAAAGTTGCTGCATGGCAGTATAGTGATACCAACTCTAACGTATGGAAGTGAAGCTTGGACGTTGTTGGAGGGACACAAGAGTGGGAGCAGTGGAAATGGGTAATCTAAGAGAAGCATGTGAGGTCAGGAAGTGAAGAAGCGTTGTGGTGCGTATGTGGATGTGACTGAAAGTGTTAGGAAAAACTCATTGAAATGGTTTGGCCATGTGGAGAGGATGGAGAGCGAGAGACTGACAAAGAGTGTGTATGTGAGTGAGGTGGAGAGGGGGAAGTGGGAGGGTGAGGCCAAGGATGAGATGGAGGAATTGAGTGGAGAGGTATATGAGAGAAGGGGGTGTCATCTGAGAGCCGGGCTATGAAATGGAAAGGGACAGGGCGAGATGGAGGCAATATGTTTGTGGCCACCCCTTGCAGGATTAAGGCGACTGGCAATTGAGAAATAGATAGTTTGCTTTATGTATATTTTTTAAAAAGTACAGTGACTAAATATTTTCATTCTTAATTATTTTGGAAAAAAGTTGTATTGATCGATTGAAATTTATATTTTGCTGTATTTACGCATCAAATTTGCTGTAGTGGAAACATTCTAAATTATTTTTTCACTGTGTTCATAAGCGCAATAAAAAATAACTACTCAGAATTAAAACAATATTTAATGACTTTAATTTTTCAGAATTATAATTATATTTCTGCCTTTCTTTTGATTACCCGTCAATGTAAAGGATCGCTTTATCGTTCCCCCAAACTTTGCTTTTATATACCTACATCTATTTCATTATTATCTATCTACAGCCAGACACCTCAGTTCTGCAGGGGATGGCTACAAACAAATCACTATCACGTGGGCCCGTCCTCGGCCATCAGGCTGCCGTTCCTCCATCTCACACCACTGTTTCATATACCTCTTCACCCTGTTCCCCCACTTCACCCTCCCTCTTCTTCACTGTGTGCACTACTATACTCGTACTCTTTTTACTCTAATCTGACCTAAAATTGCCGTCTCTCCATCTAAAATGCTGATTTTCAACATTAGATGACACTAGTGTATGATGTTATTGACGAAGTAGTGCTGTGGAAGGTATGTACAGCCGTATCACTTTTTCTGCCACCCAGCTACGCGAGAAAAGCTGCAAAAGGACGAAAATCTGGCCCAAGTGAAAATAAAACAAGTATAGTCAGCCTCTCAATCTTAGCTCAATCCATATAACCAAACCCTTTCACCATATGCAAATCCACGTCAAATTCTCAACATAGGCTAATCCACATCACCACCACAACACTTCCTGATTTCCCTATTTACCTGTATCCCTCCCCACGAAACGCCACCTGCCCCTCTCAGATAACTCATTTCCGCTGTTCTAACTGTTGACTTGTTGACTGTGCAGCGTCGAAAGCATTATAGTTGCTTTTTCTTTTCTTGTTTCTAAAAGAAAGTATATCTCAATTATTTTTTTTCTAAGTCTCTGTCGTTAGTTTTTGTGAATGTCAAGTATAACAGGGACAATAAATAACATAAAAATGTGCATTATGTTCGTTTTCTTTAAAAATTGATGTTTCCCTCTACATCAAGCTGCTGAGTAAACGATACTTTCATTTTCAGGCTCAAGATTTCCTTACCACCTGCATTTTATATTCTGATCACCTTTTAAAAAAATCATATTTCTTCCAAAGAACAATGTCATAAGCATGCTGCATAACGTTTTTATATAACTCTGCAGCCTCCACAGTCCCATTCCTTACCTGTATCCACACTCGCGTGTTGAATCAGTCTCACTGTTCGTGCTCTAATCCTTTCACAACAACGTGCCACACTCTCAAGACTTACCAGAGAAAAGGCGATGGTCAGGCACCAGCAGGTGATGTAGTCGCCAGCACAGGGTCCGGCGACTAGTGAGCCACACACCCCTGCACCACAGAATTTATTGTTGTGATTCTCTCTCTCTCTCTCTCTCTCTCTCTCTCTCACACACACACACACACACACACACACACACACAGGTACTCTCTTTGACATATACTGGAAGATACATTGTAACACTTCTTCCTAGGTGACTATTCTGCATTTACACTTTAATAGAATCAAATATGATTTTATTTTATGCCTTTACCCTCTGAGGAGAAAGTAAAGTTCTACTCTGGGTAATTATAGTCTCAGATGAACAGACCTCCAATATTCTTTTTATTCTGACTTGACCTAAAATTACCATCTCTCCAGTTTGAATGCTGAGTTGTAACATTAGACTGGCACGATAATATGTTAAATCACAAAGAAGTGTTCTGGAAAGGATATGGAGTCACAGCATTGTCTTTCTCTGTCAGTGAGCTACGTGAAATTAGCTGCAGAATTAAAAACACCTGAACTAATTTGTGTAAAAACCCTATACTGTTGATAGGGAAAGGTAATAATAGATTCTTTTGCACTAATTGTTTATTAAATATTCATGGGTGTACAGGTAATTACATATTAAGCCATATAAACCCAAACCTTTTCAACCTTCTTAGGGGAGTGCTCTAGTGCTGATGTCCATTCTGTGTTCCATTTTTGCACTTATTTCTCTTTCAGGAAAGTCTAGTTTATGCAGACTTTTGCCAGTTAAGTTAGGAGTTAGGTTAGGATAGAATAGGTTATTTTAGAGAGAGAGAGAGAGGGGGGGGGGGAGGGAATGGAAGGGTGAACATCCGGGGAAAATCAAACATAAAAGGTGGTGTAAAAATAGTAGAAAAACCTAATGTGCTGCCCAATTACTGAAGGGGTTAATGAAGGCTGTATTTGACCCCACAATCACTGTAAGTCTGTCCTGAACTGAATGGATAAAACAAGAATATGATAAAACGATACTGTACTGTAGAGCGGAACACGCAACCGTTTTATTTAACGGCAGATTATACATTTTGTGGCACAGTTAAAAAATAATTGTCATGTCTGAACTGAATCGCATAAAGGTAAATTTACTTTTCTTAAATGATAAAAGGAAACCACTACTTCTAGCTGTACAGCATCATGTACTTAAAGCAACGAACTGATTTTTCTAGTATTCAAGATTCAACAAAATCATTAAATAAAGACTGATTTGGGCACATGCACTATTATGTATCTGCTTATTTCACATTGGATAATTTCTCAAAACAATTTTTGTTGTTTTTTCTCAGTGGATGAACTCACTTTTTCTGTGACAGGTTATTAAACAAACACTGTAAGCAAAATTTATATTTCCAGGACACGTAAAATAAAAATTACCCCAGACACTTTCTATGATAATAACGTCAAAATGTTATTCGTAGAAAATAAATGTATGATACTTTCACTGAAAATTAATGAGAAACTTGTGCCTGTTTTGAGGAACACAAGTTTGTAATACCTTGTTCTGTTACAAAAAGACCCACACGAAGATCCTCATCTGGTGTCCTAATATATATATATATATATATATATATATATATATATATATATATATATATATATATGTGTGTGTGTGTGTGTGTTAATGTTGAAAACCTTGTTTAACAGAAATAGGCCTATGTTGTTGCAAGTGACATACCACGTCAATAGCACACTTGGAGAGAGTTGGGTAATCTCTTTTCAGCTCTATCCAAAATATGTCTAAGGATACGTCACTGAATTTTAGTTTGAGGTTACGGTAATTCTTAAAATCTAAAAGTTCTTCTCGTGCCCTTGCAGGGATATAACCAAGTGATGCTTCTGTAGCTGAAGCAAAAGGATCACGAACCAAGTCACATGGGTCTGTATAACACAAGTTTTCTGCTACGACATTCCTTCCAAGTAAATAACTCAGCTATAGGGAGCGAGGGTGGGGTGCTGCAACACAATATGTAACATGGTGCTTAAGGAGCGGGTGATAAAAAAGAGGACCTATGCACCCAGGAGGAAAATATGGAAGTTGAAAAAACAAGCAGTAAGGGATACCTTTCATACCGAGATAAGTAGAGTGGTGGCTGAACAGGGAGACGTTGATAGAAGTGTTAATGAGCAGTACAGAGCCCCAAGAACAACCCCTTGAATGTTACTGCTTCATTGTGTGGATGGATAAGCCCCCCCCCCCCCCGAAGACTTAAAGTAACTTGGTGGTAGGATGATTATGTAGAAACTGCAGTTAAGGAGAAAATAAGGCTTCTCTGGGAGTGGAGAAAAAGTGGTAACAAAGAGAAATACTTGGCTGCCAAGTGTAGGGCTAGAAGAGAGGTTTACAGAGCAAAGTCTGAATCTCAGAGAATTATACTGGATAATCTATATAATGGGAAAAGGAAGAATATGAAACAAATGAAGAGGAAGGAGGATAGGGTTATCATAGGTCAGCAGTGTTTGTGAAGAATGATGAAGGAAAGGTGGTGGTGAACAGTGGGGATATTAACCCATAATGTACTAATTGGATCGACTGATCCTTTTCCAGAATTTCACTTGATGCCTAATAGGATCGTTAAGCGAGCCTTTGTAAAAAACTGCGGACAGTAGGTTTTGGCCCGATTGTGATGTATATCGATGCAAACCAATGAGAACTAAGTCCTGAGTAGGGAGGGGGGAGGAACCGAGCCCCTACCCATGGTGGGGGGGTGATTCCCCCACCACCCTCTTGCCACCTACCTCTACCCCAAGCCTTTTGTTCCCTCTCCCCCTTCCTCGCTTTTGACTGGGCTCACAACTCCTACCAACTCTATAAAACTGATTTTTCCATGCAACACTCCCCCAACCATCCTCCTTCCACTTTCTTCCCTCATTCTCCCCCCTTCATCCCTTCCTACTCCCTCCACCCCTTCCTACTCCCTCCACCTCCAGCTACTTTCTTGCTGTGGCTACATGGTAAACATTTGACATATGAGAATGATATATACATTATTTGGTGTATAAAATCAAGATCTTTAATTCTGCAATACCAAAATTAATGTTGATGCAGTTTTTTTCCTCTCCCTATATGCAAGGGTTGCCAGTGTCAATTTTTGACGCTCTTTGACAGGGTATAGCTCAGTAAAGCAGTTGGTCTAGAATGTTCTGGTTTGCGGCATAAGATGTGTAAATTCAAGCTCTAAACCTTGGGCAGAACATTTTTTACTTCTGTAAGAGTTGAAGAATTGGTTCCATATGCAGATTTTCAGAGAAGTGTGGTCGATTGAATTGGTTATCCTAGGGGTTAAAGACGCCTAGAGAGAACACTACAACTGGTTGTTGAATGAGGAATTTGACTGCAACAGGGAAGGTCTGGAGCAGAGATGTGTTGGATATTCGCATCTGCATATGTGGAACTTCCGCATCATTCTTTAAATCCGCATCTGCATCTACTTTTGTGATAAAATAAACATCTCCATCAGCATCTGCATTCACGATTTAATAGACATCTGCATCTGCATCCCTACCACACACAAAGAGGATGTGGTGAATATACAAAAAGAGACTGAAAAAACATTAACTGGCAGCAATGAGTGTTTCTTATCACTCTGTGATAAAGTGCAGCATGACCAGATTTAGCATAATTATGCTAAAGTTAGCATATTTCTCCAGGAAATCATTGGTTTAGCATAAAATGTTAACATATTGTCAAACTGTTGACATTACCAGGGAAATTTTGTTCATTAAACACAACTAACATGAGTAATTACTAATATGTTGGTTTTGGTCACAAGACAGACATGTGTCAGATATCGGCATCCGCTTATGTGGAACATCCGCATCGTTATTAAAATCAGCATCCACATCTGGATCTGCATTTGATAAAATCAACCTGCATATCAGCATCTGCATCTGCATCAACGTTCGTGATTTAACAAACATCCACATCCGCGGGTCTTTGAATTCAGACATCCGATACATCTCTAGTTTGGAGCCAGCAGATCCAGCCAGCGTTTGGCCCTTGCCCTGTTAACCCCTTGAGTCCGCAACTATTTCAGGCGGGTAGCCCCCCAGCCCAATTCGGCGGGGGAGTTGGCACCTTTCACCAAGGGCAAATTGATTGTGCTCTGGCTAAAGAGGAAGAATTTACACACCTGACAATGCAATCCACACCCCTGTAGGCCAAATGGTTACCGCACAATTGCGTGTCAAAGTTTAAAAAAGTTTATAATAGTTACCCCTCGAACACAATCTAAAACGCGAAAATTTTGGTAACTGCCTATTTTTCTTATTGAAACAGGTCATTTCAAAGTGTTTTGTCACACCAACCATGAAAACAGGTGTACTGTATATAGGTGTGGGGAGATTATTAGGCTGTGGGGAGATCAAGTAGGCTGCTGGGAGTAGGCCTATAGGTACAGGGGTTGGAAAAATAACCAACTCTCGGGGTCTGTAGGGGGTGGAAGAGTAGGGAGGGACAAGGAGGGAGGGGTGGGGTGGGGTTCGGGGGGAAACAAGGCTAGCAGGGTGGAAGGAGGGGCACAAGTGGGTGGGAAGGCACACAGGTGGTGGTGGGAGGAGAGATGCAGGTGCGTGGAGGGATGGAAGGTGATGGGGGACAAGGAGGGAGTGAGGGCGTGGGGTAGAGGGTGGCACCGACATGGCCCAGAGGTCGGGTGCCCTCCCACCACCCGGGTTGGTCCAATCTCCCCCTCCCGCCACATCAGGGATGAGTTCTCATTCGTCTGAAGCCATGTACAGTCTCCAGCAAAAGTCGAGCGACCGGCTCGACGGGCAGGTTGGTATATGTGGCACCGCCGCACCCCCAGTTTCACCCTCCCCTCCCTCGTTCCCATTCATTCGTCTACCCTCCACCCTCCCCACATCCAAGGGCCTACTCACATTGTCTCAACCACTCTTCCATCATCCATTTGTCTTGGGAAATAATGGTTTTGTTATGATAACGAATAAAAACACATTACACAGTATTTTACTCCATGCTATAGTTATTTATACACCACGATCTGAACGCAGGGTAATAAAAAATCGTAATGTATTCGTATAACAGTGAGGTCTGTAATCATACAGTTTATCATTTTGACGGTTGTATCCAGTCAGTGCATAACATTAAACAGTCGAACGCTATATGTTTGTAGTGGTCAGTGGTGTGCTCCTTCCCTTACTCGACGTAATCACTGAAACTTTACAAACTCTAGTATAGGTCATTACCATTAGTTAATACTAATACCCCACGTGTGATAATAGCAAAGCTTTGCTGAGAAGTACAGCACAGGATCAGTATTATCTTGGTTATTAATGTCTTAATACATGATATCGGATAACGTTGGGCAACAGGGACAGCTTGTCTGGTGGTTAAACAAACTAAGTTGATCAAGCCGAGGCCATGACGTGGTTGCTGGCATTACCAAACGTCAGTCAATATTTAGACGCCATTCATTGCTGCTGATAGTATTATATCAAGGTCAGTTTCATACACAGGACAGCCAACAGTACTGTGAGCCGCGTGGTGTGCTGACCCCGCGCACACCACACAACTAGGGTCGGATTACCAGGTATGGACAAAATGGGCAACTGCCTACCAGGCCACGGCCTGTCGCAGGACATCCAGACTTCCAGAGGGGGATATAATATACTCTTTGGGCGTCCAAATAAGGGCCATCATGCCTTAAAAAAAGGCCATTATAGGTCATGCCAACATTTCATTGGAAATAACAGAAAAAAGGGATCTATATGTTGCAGGCCAGCCGTCTGCATTGCCTACCAGGCCACACCATGGTTAATCCGGCGCTGCATACAACCAACCCTCTCCACCTCTTACCTCAGCCACTTATCACCACTCACTCCAGCAAGAGACCCCCACCACCTGATAACAATATCAGGAACATAACCTTGCCTTACACAGTTAACTGCAATAGGGTGTAATTTGCGATTCACACGATTTTAACACGACGTATTTCGAGAAAGGTAACCAATAACTAAACTGGCCGAATGGATGATCTGCACAGTAACCAAAAAAACTTGTATCGATTGCAACTTACGCTAATCAGCATTATCGTG
Organism: Coenobita brevimanus; assembly: GCF_032717465.1. Lineage (NCBI taxonomy): Eukaryota > Metazoa > Arthropoda > Malacostraca > Decapoda > Coenobitidae > Coenobita > Coenobita brevimanus. The sequence goes on from NC_136993.1 coordinate 33,347,806, forward strand.
CCATACAACAGATAATTTAGTTTATTAGTTTTCAGAGAGAACGTTTTCAACAAAGGTTTTTCGAGTTACAGTTCGCACTGGTCAGTGTTACTTGTAGCAACGTAATAGATGTAACGGTCAGGATAACTTTATTATTATTAGTTAGCTCTTCAACTTGTGTCCCATGTCTGTTACTACTTTCCTCTATCTCTGTGTGGCCATGGTTTTTCCTATTAACTATCGTCAGCCAAAACGTCAATTGCCTCAGAGAGGGAAGGATATTAAAATGGACAAACGGTTTTGGTTATGCAAATATTTAATAAGAAAGACTAACTGACTACCGGTATATTTAAGAACACATTTTAAAACAATATGAAATAATGAGGTCAGACATTGGATTTATATGATAATGGAATATTGTGGGTAACTGGGGGAGTGATAAGGTAACCCTGTCAACGCCAAGTAGGACTACCCACCACCTTTTCTATCACCCTGTTCCAGTTGCCCTACAATAACATGTGGTATAATGACAATAATGAATGTTTTACCAGAGATCTGGTGTTTTAGCCTGACTTACCCTGCAGAGTTAAAGGCTACATTCAAACTAATGTATTATAATCCGCTATTGCACCGCATATCTGATTGAATAACTTTCAGAAAATAAGGTATTACTGTGTATTGATCATTAATGCTTATTTGCCATATCGTTACACTATAAATATCGCTACTGTATGGCTCAGTGGACAATACTGTAATGCACACTCAATGGTGTTAATAAAGACGTGTTTATGAGCATTGATGGAAAACACACACACACACACACACACACACACACACACACACACACACACACACACACACACACATCATTCATTAGACCAACCCTGGAATATGCATCAGTAGTCTGGAGTCCTCATCTCAAAAAGCATATAGACAAGATTGAAAAAGTTCAAAGGGCCGCTACAAGATGGATACCAAGCTTTAGGGATCTAAGCTACGAAGAAAGACTAATTAAACTGAATCTACCAACACTACAGGAGAGAAGGAAAAGAGGTGACATGATAATGCTATATAAGTGCATATCAGGAAAGGAGAAAATAGACATAAATGGTTACTTAACATATAGAGAAGCATCAGCAAGAGGACACTGCAAAAAACTGCATAAGAAGAGAGGTGATAAAGACGTAAGGAAATTCAGTTTCCCAAACAGAGCAATTGATCAATGGAATGCACTACCAAATGAAATAGTGTGTGCCAAAACAATTCACAAATTTAAGGATATGTACGATAAATATGGTTTAAGACTCGGGACAGTACGAGCTTGACTCATTCCTGTAAAGATACAATTAGGTAAGAACAATTAGGTAAGAACACACACACACACACACACACACACACACACACACACACACACACACACACACACACACAATCAATCAATCCACCCCGGGAAGAGCTGTCGATCCTGGGTCCATTTCCATCTCCCCATGCCCCCCACAACAACGTGTGACTGCCAGCTAACTCCCACCCCCCACACACACACCACCGACCACTACAAACATCTGCTTATAGCTTCCAACTGTTTAATGTTTCACACTGACTGGATACAACCGTCAAAACGATAAACTGTATCATCACAGACCTCATTGTCATACAAATATATTACTGTTTTATATTTCTCTGCGTACAGATCGTGGTGTATAAATAACCATAGCATGGAGTAAAATACTGTGTAATGTCTTTTTATTCGTTATCATAACAAAACCATTATTTCCCAAGACAAATGGGTGATGGAAGAGTGGTTGAGACAATGTGAGTAGGCCCTTGGATGTGGGGAGGGTGGAGGGTAGACGAATGAATGGGAACGAGGGAGGGGAGGGTGAAACTGTGGGTGCAGCGGTGCCACATATACCAACCTGCTTGTCGAGCCAGTCTCTTGACTTTTGCTGGAGACTGAACATTATAATCGGGGTGGAGGAAACGCTCCACAGAATTTTACAGGTTCCGCTCTAATGATGTGATTAGGCTATTTGGCATAAAACTCTCATTGCTTCAGTTGATGCGATTAGGCATTAAGGACACTGCTACTGTAAGAAAGGCAAGGGGCAGGATGCAAATGGGGAAGGCAGCAGGCGTCTCTGGGTTGACTGCTCAAGTGTTGAAAGCCTTAGGAGATATAGGAGTGGGGTTAATCATTGATTTGATAAATACAGTTATATGAGTGTGTTCTCCCAGATGATTGGCTGAAGAGTGTAATTATGAATGTTTCCCTGGCAAGAGGAAATTATAGAGGCACAAAAGCTTTAGGACCAGATAATAAAGTTAATGGAGAGAGTTCTAGAAGGTATGATTAGAGAATGAGTGAATCTTGATGAGATGTAGTTTGTGTTTATGCCAGGCAAAGGGACCACTGATGCCATTATTCAATGTTCGACAGCTTTAGAAAAATACCCCGCTGCAGGTGGTCACCTGGATGTTGTGGTGGGGCTTGAAGCGTGGCTGTTGGTGTCACCTACTTTGGAGGCGTGCCTATCTTTTTAGGGTTCAGCATTTGTCAGCCTCGTGGACCAAGCACCCTTTACATCACTGGTGGAGGAGGCATGCTGATTTGCCACCTAGGGCTGGACTGTTGCCTCCCCACATATTTGCGTCCTGTAATGCTGGGAGACGGATGTCCTGGGGGTTGAGCGATGCTGCATGATGCACCCTGCAGCTAGTAATACACCTAGTTGTTCCCTTATTCTGCCTAGATGGGCTGCCTGGTTGAGCCCGAACAGGTCAGTCAGCTGGTCATGCATTGGCTAGGGTCAAGTGGCCACTGGGGGGCCTGGTGGTTCCTATCATCATGAGTCACCCTTGCCCAGGGCACCCATTGGTTACCTGCATATACTCTCCTGCTACCTCTGAGGTCGCCAGTGGTGTTGTCCCTGGCATAAGACCTTCCCTTATTGGGCTCCATGGTGGGTGGAGCGGTGGGGGAATGAAGTTTTTGTTGATGCATATTGTTTGTGATAAATAGTATTTCATTGACGACTTTGGCTTTGCCCCTGGCAACTCCCTTATTGCCACCTAGGAACCTTACCATGCCCCTGGTGAATGTCCTTCTTTGCCCCAGCATTCAGGTGGGACTGGGAGGTGGTCACTTCGGGTAGGTATGGCTTTGGGGTTGAGCACAGACGAGCTGGTGCCTGCGTCATACACAAAGTATCTGGTGCTGAAATCCTCCATAGGAGGGTCAGTCCTAGATATTGATATATTTGCATTGCACTGTGCCATAGTTTCGGCTTGTGGAAGAGAGCCCAATCTTATCCCAGGGGGATGGAAGCATACTAACTGAGGTATCCTCCCCAGAGGAGAGTTCTTGCCTACTGGCTTTGACATTTGTTGCTGGCTCTGAAGTTACCTGTGTTCCTCATGGAACCTTTAACCGATGTAGAGTAGTATTTTCTCATGAAATCCTCAGATACTAAGAGGAGCAACTGTTGGAGGAGCTGTGGTCGTTTGGTGTGGTCAAGATTGGGCACCTTCAGAAAAAGATGGATGAGGTTTTTACTCTGACTCCAACTTTGTTCTTGACTTCTGAAAAGTTGACTTTGCAAACATCTGGGAAACTGGGATGGCTCTCACTTCCTGCGAGGCTGTATGTGCCAATCCCAAAGCACTGCTTCCACTGCCAGGGATAAACATGTTAGCCGATTTTGCCGCCATGCACAGCCTGGCCTTCCTAGTGTTTGTATCTCCTGTGGCAGACCAAGTCGTACCAGTGACTGTCCAGGACCCTTTAGCCCGAGGAGAGCGATAGGCCTCATTTGGGACTTGATAGAGTCGAAAGCGATAGGCCTCAAATGAGAGGGATTTTCAAAGGCATACCAAATCCACACCACAGGGAGTAGGTTCCTAAAATTTGTATGGAAAATAGGGGCAGTTGGCAACTCTCGATAACACCCGCACACTGCCCCATATATGCTCAGAATACATGTGGACACCATGGAGTGCACAGGTCAATGCAGTGTGTAAGGTAATTTATCATAGTTTGAGAGAGAGAGAGAGAGAGAGAGAGAGAGTTATGAGTAACCTATATTGTATGGTCATTTCTAGTAGTTTGAGAGAGAGAGAGAGAGTGAGAGAGAGAGAGAGAGAGAGAGAGAGAGAGGGAGAGAATGGGTTGATGATAGAGCAATCACAAGTGGTTCTTGCCCAGGGACATGGTAAATATAGGTTGCTTTTCCCAGACAATGCCCATCCTCACCTCGCTCACCACGAGTGGTTGGGTTGCTCGCGCCACGAGCTGTTCAGCTTCTGGCCATTTTATCTCAAAACCACGTCGACCAGGGCAGTACTCCCAAGGTGGGTTGAGAGCTGATGACAGGGAGAGCTGGAGCTCCCGTTTTATCAGCCCTCGGGACTAGTTCCTGACTATCCCCCTCTGCTGAACTTTTTCAGTGTCTCAGTAACACAGAGAGTAGGTCAGCATGCTCTCTAATACATGTTTCTTTAACTGTCAACACCGAGCTATTAGCACAGTACACATTACACTTCCTTTTCAAAATTGAAAAATTAAAAATGATGCATGCTACTGATGCCTCGGAGTCCCCAGGGGGAGGGACAATAAATGCCCCCACCATCCGCCCCTCTTCCGGTAACAACTCTAAGAGCTGCTTGGAACCACTGTCTGACTTACTTCTTCTTCATTTCTGCAATGTTCGCAGCCTTTCCTCTAACTTTCTCTATGTTGAACATCACCTTTCCTCCTCTAAACCTCACCTTCTCTTCCTTACCGAGACTCAGATGTCTGAGGCAACTGACAGCAAACCCTTTTCTTTATCCTCCTACTTTCTCTATACTCATTTCAAAGCAAAAGGTGGCTGTTGTGTATATATTTGCAACGATTTATCGTGCTCTCGTGTTCCTGAATTAGATTGTTCTGAATTCTATACTCTCTGGCTTCGGCTCTCCTGTCATTCTCTGACTAAATATGTCTGTGCTGTTTACTTATCCCCTAATTCTACTGACTATCAAAAATTCTTTGACTATCTTACTTCTACAATGGAACACATTCTATCCTTTTCTCCTTTCTCTGAAATCTCCATTCTAGGAGATTTCAGTGTTCATCACCACCTTTGGCTCTCCTCTCCTTTCACTGATCCACCTGGAGAACAAGTCTTCATCTTTTCTGTCCTTAATGACCTAGACCAGCTTATACAGCACCCTACCCGTACCCCTGACCGCCTTGGAGAGAGCTCCAACATACTTGACCTCTTCCTTACAACTAATCCTTCTGCTTATGCTGTTAATCTCTCCTCTCCATTGGTCTCCTCTGATCACAACCTTATTACCTTAACCTGTCCTATCACTCCGGTATTGTCTACGGACCCTCCAAAGAAATGTAGACTGTGGCACTTTGAAACTGCGGATTGGGAGGCCCTCAGGCAGTACTTCTTTCATTTTCCAGGGAATGATTATTGTTTCCATGGCTGGGAGCCATCTGAGTGTGCTTTGTGCATTACGGAGGTTAGTCTCTCGGGTAGCATGGAAGCATACTGTACATTCCTTTCTCATATCCTTTGACTAATGCACGAAAGCGTTGGTTTAATCACGCTTGTTCTAATGCTGTCCGCAACAAGGAGAGGGCCCATAAAAGGTACCGGAGCCAACCCATCCCTGAATTGCATTTTTTTTGTTTCTGCCCAGAACTGTGCTAGGTCTGTTCTTCACTCTGCTAAAAATAATTTCATCCATACTAAATGCTCTCAACTCTCCAACTTGAGTTCTTCCCGCTCCTTCTGGCACCGTGCCAAAAACCTTTCTAACAACTTTACCTCATCATCCTTCCCTGCTCTTTTCTACTTTGACGGCTCTGTAGCTATTTCTTCTACTGATAAAGCAGATCTCTTCGCTCAGACTTTCTCCTCCAGTTCCACCTTAGATGATTCCTATGCTGTTCCTCCATCACTTCCTCTCTCTGACTTCCTAATGGCTGACATTAAAATTTCTTCACCTGATGTATTTTCTGCCATCACTGACCTCAATACTAACAAGGCATAAGGGCCTGATGGAGTACCTCCTGTTGCCCTCAAGAACTGTGCTTCTGTGCTTACACCCCGCCTAGGTAAACTCTTTCACCTTTGTCTTTCAGCTTCTACCTTTCCTTCTTGCTGGAAGTTTGCTCTCATTCAGTCAGTCCCAAGGAAAAATGACCATTCCCAACCCTCTAACTATCGTCCAATTGCTTTAACATCCTGTGTCTCAAAAGTTTTCGAGTCTATTCTTAACAAAACAATTTTAAAGCATCTTTCCTATCACAACCTCCTTTCTGATCGTCAGTATGGATTCCGTCACGGACACTCCACTGGCGATCTTCTTGCCTACCTTTCTGACTCCTGGTCATCCTCCTTTCGGGACTTTGGTGAAAGCTTTGCGATCAAACTTGATATTTCAAAGGCTTTCGACTGAGTCTGGCATAAATCTTTAGTTTTAAACTTCCTTCTTACGATTTTTATCCTTCTATCTGTGCCTTCATCTACAGCTTCCTCTCTGGCCGTTCTATAGCCGCTGTTGTAGACAGTCATTGTTCTTCTCCTAGATCTATTACAGTTTTGTTCCTCAGGGCTTTGTCCTATCACCAGCTCTCTTCCTTTTATTCATCAATGATCTAAGCTGTACATCTAACCCTATCCACCCGTACACTGATGATTTCACCCTTCACCTTTCCATTTGGTTCCCGCAATGCCCATCCCAGCAGTACCTTCAGCAAAAAAGGGATGAGGCTATGGCACACCTAATGTCTGACTTGATTCGTATCTCTGACTGGGGTAAAAATTATTTGTTGTTTTTAATGCATCAAAGACTCAGTTTTTACACCTATCAACCCGATAGAATCTTCCACACTAATATTTAATAATATTCATCTCACGCCTGAATAGAACATGTTTGGGGTTTCATTCACTCGGGATTTATCTTGGAAAGATCATTTAACATCTTTTGTAAATTCTGCTTCCAAGAGATTTGGTGTGCTAAGCCGACTCCGTACCTTCTTTACCCCTGCACAGTTGTTGACTTTATACACTGGTTTTATTCGCCCCTGTGTAGAGTACAACTCTCATGTGTAGGGAGGCTCCCCATATACAGCTCTTCTCAATAGGATGGAGTCAAAGGCTTTTTGTCTTATTAACTCTCCTTCTCTTACTGGCTTCCTTCAACCTATGTCTCTTTGCCGCACTGTTGCCTCTTTATCTCTTTTCTGTCACTACTTCCATGGTCACCACTCCTCTGAACTGTCTACTTGCATCTCTCCACCTCTATGACGGGCATATAGCACCCGTCTAGCAACAAACTCTCATCCCTTTTCTCTCCAGCTTTCTAATGCATGAGTTAACTGTTACTCCCAGTCCTTCATTTATGCAATGGGTCAGCTCTTAAACTGTCTCCCTGTCTGTATTTCCTACTTCCTATGATCTCCAGTCTTTTGAACGCAGTGTGTCCAGGCATCTCGAAATGAACAGATATTGACTTTGGCTCATTTTGAATTTTTTTTAATTGGAAGGAATTGTTTGAGGGCTCGTGGTCTTTGGTTCCTTCTTATTCGCATAAAAGAAAAACATACACATATATATATTGGTGGATGTGCACAAACATTTCCAAGACAATGTGCGTTTCATTCAGTTCTGTAAGACTTGAAATTTTGGCCAATAAGTTGCTTGATAATAGCTACATATGGAACCATTATCGCTCTCCACAGGTTAAATGCTATCACTGTGAGGGCCCATATGCTGTATCTTCTAAATACTGTCCTTGCTACTGCCTGGAAAAGGAGATTTTGTCAATTCAAACACTTGAGAAGGTTTTGTTTCCTGAGGCTAAGAAGAGGGCCAAAACTCGCTTCTTCCAGCCAGGTGTTACTTATGCTGCTGGAATGCCAGTGAACAACCCTAAGTCAGTGTCTCAGAGACGGCCTCGACCCAATCCAGTGCCCATTTCATCATCCAGTCCTTTGCGGGATGCTGTCCCCCTGGTTCATACTGTTTGTGAAAATGAACCTCGCCTGCCCCCTACTCTGACTCTTTCTGTCCCCACTTTGGTTTGCTGATGGTTTACACACTTCCATGGTGGTGGCAGATGTACAAGATAACGTGACTACTTCTCTTGCCTTGTCCAGTATGCCCAAAGATCCATCTGTATGCAGCAAATGTCACCATGGTTCTTCAGAGTCCTCTGAGCCTGAAGACCGGCCACCTACGGTCTCTGTTGTCGACCCTTGCATTGATCTCTCTCCTGTTCCCCATGCCTTGAAGGCTGAGGGGCCTAGCCAGGTGGAAGCTGCACCTGATGAATCGGTCTCCATTATCGAACCTTGTATCAACCTCTCTCCTGTCCCCTCTCCCGTGGAGGCTGAAGGGTCTAGCAAGGTGGAAGCTGCAGCTGATGGCTCGCCTGTGGTCAGGCCCCCACCTGAGGATGGTGTTGGAGAGATCGCTGGTGCTTCAGTTCTGACACATGCAATATCATCCTCACAGGGCTCTAATCCTGTGGGCACTCCTTCCACTTCTGGGGCTTCTGATGTCACTGGCCATCCTACGCCATCCAGAGCGGCCTCCAACCCTCTTTCCAAGCCACTTTCCAATTAAAGTGTTATTCCACCTCAGAGGAAGAATGTTGTAAAATTTTCCTCTTTCTCGTCCTCATGTTTGCCCACGGATGTTCACCATAGGGTGCGGGTTCCTGGTGCTGGTCAGTCTCTTGCCAAGGGCCTTCCTAATCATCAGTGCAAGCTCACTTGCTTGTCAGGAGGTGTATAGTTGTGCACTTAATCATCATCCCTCCACTATGGGTTTCTACTATATCATCCAGTGAAATTGTCAGGGTTTACGTGCTAGCTATGAGGAACCGTTTCGTCTTGTTTCTCAATTTGCTTCTTTGTGCATGTGCATCAAGGAGACCATGGTAGGTGATGCTGCTCCTTCTGATCCTTCTGGCTACCATGCCTTTTATTCTGATCCTGTGCTAGGCCAAGGTTGTCATGAAGGTGCTGGTATCTTCCTTCACCAGGATATTCCATGCAGATATCTGGACATCACTCCCTGCAGACTGTTGCTGTCCGGATGTTTTTACGTTGGCAGTATACAGTTTGCAGTCTTCATCTTACTCCTAGTGCTACCATTGAAAGGGCAGATCTGGAACACCTTCTTCATGGCCTTCCTTCTCCCTTTTTGTTACTAGGGGATATGAATGGTCACCATCCACAATGGGGAAACAAGGAGGCCAACCCTCGGGGTGTTATGGTGGCCTGTTTTATGGAAGATGAGGAGTTCGGCATTTTCAGCTCTGATAAAATGGCTTATTTCCAAAGCCAGACTGGAACTTTTACTGCCATTGACTTGTTCATATGCTCATCCAATCCTTTTTCAGATTTTACCTGGGATGTGTTGCCAGGCCTGTATGGCAGCGACCATTTTCCATTACTCTTACTGTTCCTGCTAGTGCAGGCTTTTGGATAAGGCTGAGTCGCCATGTTTCAGGAAATTAAATTCCATTTCCCTTTCTGTTGTTGTCGTTGTTGTTGTTCCCTAGGCAGTCTGGCTGAACAGCCCCGAGTCCCTTAGGAAGGACATGGCCGAGACCGGGCTTTCCCACAGAGAGCTCAAAGAGTGTATGTTGTGTTGTTGGCGTAGATGATTGTGTGCAATGCAGTCTTCCATAATGTGCTTAATAGTATGGGGTTCTGTGTTGCATCCTGGACAGGCATCAACGACGGAGTCATCCAGTCTCTTCTGGTAGCTTAAGAGGGCTGGATGATACCCACATCTCAGCCTGGCCAGGTGGACTCTGTCCTCATGAAGGAGATAGGATACAGAAGGGTGGATGTCAGGAGGCCATGCATGCAGCTGTGTGTTGTCTTTAAGTGACTGAATGGAATGGCGAGTGATTTGAGTGTGGATGTACTTCTAGAAGCTGGTCTGAGGTGGGCGAGGGGGGAGAGATGACAGTATTTGTGTATGGTATCGTGTGCTGGTTGTTGTTTTGATGTTCCTTGGTGTGGGTTGATGTGCTGCCATGTAATATAGTGGATGTTGTGGGTTTGTGGAGGCTACAGCAAGAAACTGGGTGCCTCTCCTGTCTAGGCGATCCTTGACTTTGAGGACTTTGATTTCTTGATGTAGGTGGTCTGTGGGTGTAGTTGCCGTGCAGCCTGTGATTATTTTCAGGGCTATGTTCTGTGTGGTCCGTAGAGTGTTATAGTGTGCTTTGGTGAAGTTAGGAGCCCAGGCATGGCTTGCTTAATTCATCACTGACCGTATGTATTGTTTGTATACTGTGGTGGTGGTTTCTTTGTTGTGTCTAAATGTTGTATGGGCAAGTGACTCAAGTTATTGAGTCTTGGTGTTATTTTATTTTTAATGTTTGTGATGTGTTGTTTAAATGACACTGATGTATTGTATGTTACACCAAGGGTTTTGTGTGTGTGTGTGTGTGTGTGTGTGTGTGTGTGTGTGTGTGTGTGTGTGTGTGGTAGGGGAGTTTTGTTTATGGTGAGGTGTGGGATGTGACTGTGTTCTGCTGTCCAGTTTGTGAGAAGGGTCACTGTAGATTTGGCTAGGGCTATTTTGAGCCTGTTTGTGGTGAACCATTCGTGTAGTGTGTTGAGGTAAGGTTGAATGATGGGTGCAGCTGTGTTTGCGTTTTGGTGCGTACATGTAAGTGTTATATCATCTACAGATAGCTACGTGTATCTGTGGTGTGTGGGGTGTGGGTACGTCGTGCATGTATAGGTTAAAGAGTGTAGGGGACAAAACAGATCCTTGGGGGACACAGTTTGTGAAGTTTCTGATGTTAGAAGACTGACCGGCAAATGTTACGTGTGCACATCTGCCTGCTAAGTAGTTTGCCAGCCATCTTTTGGTGTTATTGCACATGCTTGTGTTGAGTATTATGTTTGTGAGGTTGTGGCGGGGGATAGCATCAAAATCTTTGCTGATGTCTAGTGTGATTAGAAGTGTTCTGTGTGGTGGCCTAGCTGAGTTCATGCCATCAAAAACTCTCTGTGTAAGGTCTGTTGGAAGGGTGTTTGTGGAGTGTAGTGGCCTAAAGCCATGTTGAGACTGGGCTAGGGGAATGTGAGGTCCAACTAGTTGTAGTACCAGTCATTCAGTGACTTTAGAGGGGGTGCAGAGGAGTGTGATGGGGTGGCGTGAGGAGGGTAACGTGGGGTCTTTGTTGGGTTTAGGGATAGTGATGATAATGCCATGCTTCCAGATGTTGGGTATTATGTTGTGTGAGTAGCTGTAGTTTAATATGTTGGTGAGTGCTTGTATGCCTTGTGGTCCAAGGTGTTTAAGGTGAATGTTGCTTATGTTGTCTTGTCCACAGGCAGATGAGTGCTTAAGGTTGTTATTGATGTGCTTTGTCTGATCGTAAGTGAAAGGTGTGTAGTCTGGGTCTGTGGGGAACTGTCTTTTATGTTGGATGATACGTCGGTCATCGCGATAGGGGTTTAGATGGCTGACTTGTGAAAAGTTATTGTTGAGAGTGTTTGCTTGTTGTTTGTTTGAGGGTTTGGTGTCTGTTGTTGTGATGGCAGCGTGTGATTATGTGGTGTTGCTGTTGGAAAGTGTGATGCTATTTAGTGTTTTGTAGAGTTTGCTGATGTTTGTTTGTGGTCAAGTGTTTGGAGGTAGTTTTCCCAGTTTAGTGTTTGATGTTCTGATATTTTATTGTTTATTTGAGTGTTGAGTTCTTGTATTTGTTGTACGGTGTCCTGTGTATGGGGTGTTGGTAAGTGTCGCAGTGTGTCTCATTGTCTGATGAGGCCTTGAATTTCTGGTGTGAAGTTGGGGTTGTGTCTCTTTCTGTTGCCTCTAGGGATGTCTTTTGTCTGCATTTTGTATAATTGTATTGAAAGTGTGCACAGCGTGTTGATGTTCGTGATGGGTGTAATGTTTAGTGTTTCGAAATGTTGTTCTGTTTCAGTTACAAAGGCCTCCCAATTGGCTCTCTTATAATTAGTGTATGTATGTTTGTGGCCAGCTGGGGTGAATGAGTTTGGCTGTCTTACTGAGGCAGTGTCATATTTCACTGATGTGTTGCACTCAGCAGCACTGTTATCAATTCTAAGAACGAGCAGCCAATTTCCTAAATGTCAGGTCCCTTGGTTGAACTCTGATTGCAGTTACGCAGTGAGAGCAAAACATGTCGCCTTCTCTTGACTTTGTCATCACCATGGGTATCCTCAGTATTTGGTGGTGTTTTTGAGGGCACGAGCTCATATGAGGTGGGTCTTAAAGGAGACCAGGCGTTCATCCTGGAAGTGTTATGTTTCCTCCATCATTTCAAGGACTTCCCTCACTCAGGTCCGGAACTGAGTGAGGAAAATTTCAGGAAAATTTACTGTTCCCTCCCCTTCTGTTTCATCTGCAACTGGTGGAACTGTGGCTGATCTTTTTGCTGTTGCAGAGTTGTTTCTGAATCATTTTGCCAGTGTGTCACAGAAGGATGCAGATATGCCTTCGGCTTGCCACTGTCAGTGCCTAGAGTCTCATGGTCTCAACGTTGCCTCTTCTGGGGGAGGGTCTTATAATGTTCCCTGTTCTACTTCCGAACTCCAGGCAGCTCTGTCGCAGAGCCAGGATTCCTCTCCTGGTTGATGTGATATTCCTTATGCTTGTCTGATGAGTCTTTTTCGTTTTTGCTTTCATTATTTAATAAGCTCTGGTGTTCTGGTGAGTTTCCGGCTGGTTGAGATGTTGCTGTACTTATCCCCATCTCCAAACCAGGTACGGACCACTTACAGGCTGTGAAATATCGGCCTGTTTCTCTGTTGTCTTGTATATGTAATGTTCTGGAAAAGATTGTTAATGTTAGGCTTGTGTGATTTTTGGAGAGAGGTGACTTCTTGTTCCCTGCCCATTATGGTTTTTGAAGAATGTGAACTGCCTCTGATGCAATACTGGCCTTGGAATCTTCTGTCTGTGAGGCGTTCTGCACTAAACAACACCAGGTCACGGTCTTCTTCAATCTGGAGTAATCATATGACACTGCCAGGCATCATGGCATTTTACTTTCACTTTATGAGTTTGGTCTTCATGGGCACTTGCCTAGTTTTATTCAGCAGTTTTTATCGAACCATTTTGTAAGGGTTAGAGTGGGAGGAGTGCTTTCTAATGCCCATGCACTACAAGATGGAGTACCACAGGGGAGTATCCTTAGTGTTACTCTCTTTGCTGTGGTCATCAACAGCATAATTTGTGTACTTCCTGATGATTTTGAGGCTCACAATATGTCGATGGCCTCTCAATTTCCTTCACCGCATCTAGAATGTCTCTGATAGAGAGGAGGTTGCAGCTGGATCTTAATAGAATTTCTGACTGGGCAGAGTCTCATGGTTTCCGTTTTTCTTTAACAAAGTCAGTGGCTATGCATTTTTGTTGACTTGTATCTCTACGGTCGGAGAATATCCTGTGTGGAAGAGACGCGATATCTGGGTCTTCTATTTGATAGACGACTAACCTGGGTTCCTCATCTTCGTCTGTTAAGAAGGCTTGTCTTAAAGCTTTGAGACTTTAGAGGGTTTTGGCTCATACCTCTTGGGGTGCTGACTGTCAGACCCTCCTCCTTTTGCATAAATCTCTTATTCATCCTAAACTTGAACATGGGTGTGATGTCTAGTCCTCTGCAACAGATGCTCATCTCCGATTGTTAAATTCTGTGCATCATGCTGGTGTATGTCTGGCAATCAGGGGATTCAGGTCATTGCTGATTTTAAGTTTGTTGGTGGATGCTGGTGTGCTCCCCTTGGATCTGCAATGCCAATCATTGATGATGAGGTGCTGGTATCGTGTTCACCACATTCCAGACTCAACTTCTTGTGCCATAGTTTCCCAGGATTCACAATTATCTGTTTATGACACCTGTTCTTTTCCTGAGGCCCTTTGGTTACAGGGTCCGGTCTGTCATGTTAACCCTCTCTGTTCCAAGACAGATAGTTTGTCCATGTCAGATCCCAAGGGTGAGTTTTTGGCTACTCCCTCGTGTGATATTTTGTAGGTCCATTGTTTGTAAAAAGGACTCGCTTCCCTCTCAGGTGTCCCTCTCCCTTTTTTAGAACATGCCTCAGCTCATGAGGGTTCTGCCTTCGTCTATACCGACGAGTCTAAGACTGATACTGAAGCAGACTTTGGTGTTGTCTTCCTTTCCTTTGGTAGGGACGATAGCCTTCCTGGTATTACTTCACTGTATGCAGTCGAACTGACTGCGATTTATAATTATGCTCTCAAACACATTTTATTCTCCCTCAGTCTGTTTTTGTGGTTTTTAGTTACTCCTCTAGTGCTCTCTCTGCACTGGAGTCTTTGAATGCATCCCATCCATTGGTTTTATGAATTTTAGAGTGGCGTTTTCTTCTTGGCAGTCGTGCCCGTCATGTGGACTTCTGTTGGGTTCCTGCGCATGTTGGTGTGGTGGGCAATGAGAGGGCAGATACTGCACATTAGCTAAAGCTGCGTCTTCTCAACAGCCCCCAACCAACTACCTACTTCCTGCTTCTAATGTAACGTCATACTTGAGGTACATGATTTGTACGTGTTGGCAGAGACACTGGGATGTTGTTACTCTCAATAAGCTAAAAGAAGTCTTTCAGAAAGTACCTGTAGTTGTGCCAAGGGTTCTTCCCTCCATGCCTCAGCAATTATAGGTGGCTCTTGCCAGGCTTCGCATTGGGCACTCATGGATTACACATGGGTTCCTGATGAGTGGTGAAACTCGACCGAATTGTGATGATTGCCTTGTTCCCCATACTGTCCGTCACTTGCTGGCCAAGTGTTACGAGGAGTAGATTGTAGCACCAGTCGAGCAGGGCAGTACTCCTAAGGCGGATGGAAAGCTGATGACAGGGAGAGTTGGAGCTCCTGTTTCATCAGTGCTCGGCACTAGGTCCCGACCATCCCCCTTTGCTGAACTTTTTCAGTGTCTCAGTAACACAGAGAGTAGGCCAGCATGCTCTCCAATACAAGTTTCACCAAACTACATGCACAGTACACATCGGACTTCCTTTTCAAAATTTAAAAAATATGGTGTCAAATAACGTAGCCTCGGAGTCCCCAGGGGGGGGACCATAAATGCCCCCACCTTCTGCCCCTCTCCCGGTGATGAGTCAAGATGCCTGGAACCACTGTCTGACTCTCTTCTTCTTCATTTCTGCAACATTCGTGGCCTTTCCTTTAACTTTCGCTCTGTTGAGCACCACCACTCCTTCTCTAAACCTCACCTTTTTCTAACTGAGACTCAGTTGTCTGAGGCAACTGACAGCAGACCCTTTTCTGTATCCTCCTACTTTCTCTATACTCATTTTAAAGGCAAAGGTGGCTGTTGTGTATATATACGCAACAACTTATCTTGTTTTCGTGTTCTTGAACTCGATTCTTCTGAATTCTCTACACTTTGGCTTCGGCTTTCCTGTCATTCTCTGACTAAATATATCTGTGCTGTTTACTTATCTCCTAATTCTACTGACTATAAAAAATTCTTTGACTATCTTACTTCTACGATGGAACACATTCTATTCATTTCTCTTTTCTCTGATATCTCCCTTCTTGGAGATTTCAATGTTCACCACCACCTTTGGCTCTTCTCTCCTTTCACTGATCCACATGGTGAACAAGCCTACACCTTTTCTATCCTTAATGACCTAGAGCAGCTTGTACAGCACCCTACCCGTAACCCTGACCGCCTTGGAGAGAGCTCCAACATACTTGACCTCTTCCTTACAACTAATCCTTCTGCTTACACTGTTAACCTTTTCTCACCGTTGGGCTCCTCTGATAACAACCTTATCACCTTAACCTGTCCCATCACTCCTGTACAGCCTGTGGACCCTCCAAAGAAAAGTCATCTGTGGCACTATGGAGCTGCGGATTATGAGGCCCTCAGGCAGTACTTCTTTGATATTCCCTGGAATGATTATTCCTTCCATGGCCAGGAGCCATCTGGGTGTGCCTTGTGCATTACTGAGGTTATTCGCTCGGGCATTGAAGCATACATTCCTTTCTCATATCCTTTGACTAATGCATGAAAGCCTTGGTATAATCATGCTTGTTCTAATGGAGTCTGCAACAAGGAGAGGACCTATAAAAGGTACCGGAACCAACTCACCCCTGAATCACATCTTTTATACGTTTCTGCCCGGAATCGTGCTAAGTCAGTTCTTCGCTGTCCTAAAAATAATTTCATCTGGACTAAATGCTCTCAACTCTCTAACCCGAATTCTTCCTGCTCCTTCTGGCACCTTGCCAAAAACCTTTCTAACAACTTTACCTCATCATCCTTCCCTCCTCTTTTCTACTCTGATGCCTCTGTAACTATTTCTTCTACTGATAAAGCAGATCTCTTCGCTCAGACTTTCTCCTCCAATTCCACCTTAGATGATTCCGGTGCTGTTCCTCCTTCACTTCCTCTCTCTTACTTCCTCATGGCTAACATTAAAATTTCTTCAGCTGATGTATTTTCTGCCATCACACGCCTCAATACTAATAAGGCATAAGGGCCTGATGGAGTCCCTCCTGTTGTTCTCAAGAACTTTGCTTCTGTGCTTACACCCTGCCTAGGCAAACTCTTTCGCTTTTGTCTATCAACTTGTACCTTTCCTTCTTGCTGGAAGATTGCTCTCATTCAGCCAGTCCCAAAGAAGGGTGACCATACCAATTGCTCTAACATCCTGTACCTCAACAGTTTTCTAGTCTATTCTTAATAGAAAATTTTAAAGCATCTTTCCCATCACAACCTTCTTTCTGATCATCAGTATGGGTTCCGTCAGAGACACTCCACTGGCGATCTTCTCACCTACCTTTCAGACTCCTGGTCATCCTCCTTTCGGGACTTTGGCGAAAGCTTTGCCATTGCACTTGACATCTCAAAGGCATTCGATCGAGTCTGGAATAAATCTTTAATTTCCAAACTGCCCCCTTACGGCTTCTATCCTCCTATCTGTGCCTTCATCTTTAGCTTCCATTCTGGTCGTTCTATAGCCGCTGATGTAGACGGCCATCGTTCTTCTCCTAGATCTACTAACAGTGGTGTTCCTCAGGGCTCTGTCCTATCACCAACTCTCTTCCTTTTATTCATCAATGACCTTCTAAGCTGTACATCTAACCCTATCCACTCATAGGCTGATGACTCCACCCTTCACCTTTCCATTCGATTCCCACAACTTCCATCTCAGCAGTTCAACAAACAAGGGATGAGGCTATGGCACACCTAATCTCTAACTGGGGTAAAAATAATCTAGTTGTTTTTAATGCATCAAAGACTCAGTTTTTGCACCTATCAACCATACAAAATCTTCCACATGAATACCCACTAATGTTTAATAATATTCGGCTTAATCTTGCATCATCATTGAACGCACTTGGGGTTTCATTTACTCAGGACTTATATTGGAAAGATCATATTACATCTCTTGTAAAATCTGCTTCCAAGAGATTGGGTGTGCTAAGCCGACTCCATTCCTTCTTTACCCCTGCACAATTGTTGACTCTATACAGGGGTTTTATCCGCCCCTGCGTGGAGTACAACTCTCATGTGTGGGGAGGCTCCCCACATACAGCTCTTCTTAATAGGGTGGAGTCAAAAGCTTTTCGTCTCATTAACTCTCCTCCTCTTACTGACTCCCTTCAACCTCTGTTTCTTCGCCGCACTGTTGCATCTTTATCTCTTTTCTATCGCTACTTCAATGGTCACTGTTCCTCTGAACTGTCTACGTGCATTCCTCCACCTCTATGAAGGGGATGTAGCACCTGTCTAGCAGCAAACTCTCACCCCAATTCTGTCCAACTCTCTAATGCAAGAGTTAACTGTTACTCCTAGTCCTTCATTTATGCAACAGGTCAACTCTGGATCTGTCTCACTCTGTCTGTATTTCCTGCTTCCTATGATCTCCAGTCTTTCAAATGCAGTGTGTCTAGGCATCTCGAAATGAATGGATCTTGAATTTGGCTCTCTCTTGTATTTTGTTTTTCTCTTGGAAGGAACAGTTTTGCAGGCTCTTTGCCTTTGGTTCCTTCTTCCTCACATTAAAAAAAAAAAAAAAGTCTGGGGGACCTCTGTCTGAAACTCCTCCATAGGTATCAGGGGGTAGATGGTGCCTTCTGTCTGTCCTCGATACTTGGTGGAACCTCCCGCTATTTTACTGAAGTTTATAGTTTTCTCCAGGAGGCGGGCCTCCTTGCATTTCTATAAGTAATTGATATTTCATAAACTATTCTTTTATTATTTGCAGTATTTTTATTTTTACAAATGGGTATTTATTTTATTTATTTATTTTTTTTTTCTAAATACGCACATTTTATTTGCAGCATCTTTTATCATGTTGTCCGACGGCAGATGACCCTGGCATTTGGGTTGCTAGATATTTTATTTTGTTCAGTCAATCAGTCAGCCAGGGAAAATATATATAAAACGAAAATTTTCTTCTTAAATGATTGTTAAGAAACAGGAATGGGAAAAGTGCACAGATAAGAAACGAAAAACACAGAAACAAGAGAGCATTCAGGATGGGAGGAGATTTGGAGATATGCCATAACTACATTCCACGCTTTAGCCATAAACTTGTAGATGGTGCAGTGTAGTAATGGGTATAGGTCTCCAAATCTCCTCCCATCCTGAATGCTCTCTTGTTTCTGTGTTTTTTTCATCACTTATCTGTGCACTTTTGCCATTAATACTTTACAATCTTTTTAGAAGAAATTTTTGTGTTCTTGTTTATGATCCTTTTGTGGAAGTATAATTATGCATAAAGCAAGTGTTAGATTTGGATTGTTACATACATAGCATACTGAAAGACTAAAACGAGGGTGCCTTCCCGTGAAAAGAAGAGTATTGGGAAGGTCTTTAACTGTAAGCCAGCTGTAGCTAACCAATATTGCACAAAATGGTTTACTTACGGGTGACTTCAATGTTTCAGGCCGTAACTCATGAATCGTAGCCTGAATGCATGTTTAAACAGAAACATCTACACTTGACAAACAGCATTATGGTGTATGGTACGCTCACGTTTGTCTTTTTGTTGCGGAGTTATGACTGATGAAGAAAGAAACCAAAATCGATATTTTTGCGGTTTGATTTTGTGACTTCTACTAAGGTTAGCAACACTTTGTGAGTATGTGAGTAGTTCTGCACTTAAATACCGAAGGTCTATTAGTTCGTAAGCTTAGAACGGGGCTTTGCAACCGTTTTCGTGCGAATGCTCCTGTACCCTATGTACTACTTACGGAATGGCTACCGCACTCCATGACAGGAAAGAACAAGAAACTGTACTGTGTTTTTGTTGAATTGGAGGATGGCTTTGACACACTGCCTAGAGAGGTGGTGAAGTGGGCAATGAGAAAGCTTGGGATTGCAGAGTGTCTGGATAGGGTACTTATGGCCACGTATGTGGGTGCTCCCACCCAGGTAAAGATGAATGGCGTTTTGAGTGAGTTTTCCGTTACTGTTGGTGTGCATCAAGGGCCAGGCTTGAGCCCCATGTCGTTTATTATGGTACTTGAAGCCCTCTTGTGACATCAGAAATGGACTCCCGTGGGAAATGTTTTATGCTGATGATTAGGTGTTGATTGCAGAAAATAAAAGGGAGGCGGAGGAAAGATTAAGGAAATGGAGAAATGGTATAGGGATGTAATTCCATCTTGTGCAATGTTTGTATTAAGTGGGTGCATAAGAGATGTAGTGGTTTTAGAGGCAGACTGCTAGATAATGCTGCTTTCATGCGTGTGGTATGTCAGGGAGACCATGTGGAGATTGCCAGGAGTGAAAGGACTGAGCTTGCTGGTGAGTCTCTTGAGTATGGAAGAATTCTGTCATTTGGTATGCATGTTATGTGCTGGAAGTAGGGCTGGATCTAGGTCTGTGACCAGAGTGAGAAGTGGTTGGAATAAGTTTAGGGAGCTGTTGCCTCTCCCAACACTGAAAGGGCTCTCCCTCGGTGCTAAGGGATCTTTGTGTGTGGCATGTATTGGGAGTGTAATGATTTTTTTTTTTAATGCTACTAAGAAGAAACCAAACGCCAGGAGCCTGTAAATTGTTCCTTCAAAGAATTAAAACAAAAACACGATAAGAATGGATATTCGGAGGTTCAAACGTACAGAAATGGCAATTATTATGCAGATATACATTGCTTCCCTGAGAGTGAGGTCGGGGGGCTACGATATTATGGAAGAGTTGAGAGGTAGGATGGGACTGGAGGGTATTGGTGTTGTGATGAGGAGGGGTAGATTGAGATGGTTTGGGCATGTGGAGAGGTGGGCATTGATAATTGGATGCAGAAAGTGTGAAGTGTTAATGTTAGTGGTGGGACAGCAAGAGGAAGACCGAAAAATATCTGGGAAGAGGCTATTGTGACCTCAGGGATAAGTGACTAAACAGCAGAGCTGCCAAAGATAGAGCAGTATGGACAGCCGCCATTAGGTGACCAAAGCCGATGCATGCAAGCATTTTGCAGGCTTCAAAAACGAAACGAAAGGTCAGGGTAAGCTCTTATAATAATAGCAATATATCACCAGCAACCAATCTTGTTTATAGATCACTCTTAAGGGCCAAGATGCATCATGATGAATTACTCACGCATATACTCCAAAACATTGTATCCATGTCCAAATGAGGCAATTCCTGGCAACGGTTTCGTAAAATGCTTACTCGTATTACAGGAGAATAATGTACCATGGCACACAGGAAACTTCGGGTGGCTCAACATTGTGCCCCGGAACACTGATTGTGGAGCACCACTTTGAAGATCATGTAGTGGATATTATAGGGAGGAATTCTGGTGGTCTTGCTACGTGGAGTGAAAGGAAAATTTGAGAGTGACAAGGGAGGTGGTGGTGGTAAATTTGGACTACTGGTTGGGATTGGGCAGGGAATGTGTGGTTGTGGGTTGAATTCTGGTTATTGCTGATATTATTTGGTGGACTGAGAAGAGAGAGAGAGAGAGAGAGAGAGAGAGAGAGAGAGAGAGAGAGAGAGAGAGAGAGAGACAGACAGACAGACAGACAGAGACAGAGAGAGACAGAGAGACAGACAGAGAGAGAGAGAGAATGAGAAGGGGGGGGAGACACACAGTGACAGACAGCAACAGAAACATGTCAGATATGTTCCTGTCTATCCAGCTTCAGGTTCTCATAACAGGGACGTGGGGAAAAGCATCTGCATTTGTCCATCTTCCAGCAGCTTTACTAACAATTTCAAACAGTAGAATCAGAAGACAGGCAGCGTGTCCACCAGCCAGAACTACAAACATGCCCTGGAATGAGATTTGACGGCTTAGCCCATCCACTCAAATGATTTTTTTAGATTAATGTTTAACCAGCCCTGTTACCTTGATATTTGATCTACTGGTCTAAAAAAAAAAAATAGTAAGTTAACTCATCCTCTTATCCTTAACTAAATATGATTAAAATCTGATGAGAACTATCTGAAATATTTTGTTGACACACACACACACACACACACACACACACACACACACACACACACACACACACACACTCGCTGGTGCAGTGGTAACGTTCTCGCTTGCCAACTGGTGGACGGGAGTTCGCGCCTCGCTCAGGTTGCGAAAAGTTTCACTGACGAAATGCGTGGTTACTGTCCCCCTTGAGCAAGGGGACGGGTGTGTGCTTGCGTGAAGGTCACAGCCTTGCCCTTAGATAGGACTATATGAGCTCTCAGCTCCCTTCCGGGAGGGTAAAAACTGACGATCACGACCATCAAGTGATCCTGACCGACCCGGTGATTACACACACACACACACACACACACACACACACACACAGTTAGGCTGAGGAAAAGCACGAAACAAAACATTTGATATGAGTTGAAAGAGTGAACCAGTGTCAGGGATAGGATCATTGTTACCGCCTTAAGGGATCGTAATGAGAGTGATTAACCCTTACACCGCGGGCTTGTTTCCCAAAGTATTGCGTGTCCCGCGGGCATATTCAGGCTCTGACAGACTCTCAAAAAATATTTGCCAAAAATCAGTTATTAGTCCTAGAATATTAAAATTACATATGCATATGGCACATACCTTCAGCTTTCACGTGGGATGTTTGTTGAGCCTTCGTCGATTACCGTAGGACTTGTGGAGACCTCTGAATTTGGGTAACGAAGTCTCCACTTTCCACTTCCCGACAATCCGTAATATGATTACCACAGCCAGATATTTTCACTATAAACACTATTCTATGATTATCAAGTAGTTTGGGATCCATACTCCAAAAAAAAAACCACTGTGAAAGCAATGAAAATTACGAGCGTGTATGACCTTCCCACTTGCGCTAGTTCGCTGTTGGTATTCTATTCTGTCATTTATTATTCATAAAACCCCTCACACATTATATTTCTATTACTATATAACACTTATATATATCTGGAGTCTTTCTCCATAAGTTTCCTTCAGTAGTATTAGTTTATTGTCACTGATGTCATTCAATTTATCATTCAGTAAAATACGTAGAGAGCCATGGATTCACTTTCACTGTTATAACCTCAAGTATTTGTACTCATATTCTTATATTACTAATTACTTACATTTCTATTTACATTTTCTATTGTATTTTCAATATTTACACTTCTATTTTACTTACACTATGTTATTCACTGTCAATTTCAGTAAGATAAAACTATATTACACTGTTCAATCATATATACTGTACATCCATTGCTTTCACTTGCTATTTACACATTATTTACACATAATTTTCCTTTCCCACTTGCACTTTTAGAACTGCTTCTGGCTGTGGTAATCAAAGAAGCAGGTAACACAGAGGGGAACCTGGCACTCTCACACTGCCAAGAGGTGTGTTTGTGCTCAGGTGTGCGTCGGGTGGTATGTGTACACACCTGGCACCTGCGGATCGCAGCCTTCCTCTTGCTTGTGGCAGGCATTTGCACCAGTCTGTGCCGATCCATGTACGCCCTCTGCTCAAGTCTGTCGGGAAGTGTTACTGGATGGCGCCTTGGAGTTGCTGCTGTCACCCTACCATATCTTTCAAGCAGCTGCTAAACACAAGTCCTGGCGAACAACCTCAGGGAGAAGGACTTGGGTGGCTTGACCTTCATCTTGTACAGGATGAAGGCGTTCAGGATCGTCATGTCTGTGAGATGCAGAAAAACTTTTCTGTACCACCTAGTATTCTTCCTGAGACAGTCGATCTCTCCAATCATCATGTCGGACTTGTCCACCAACCGCATCTTGATATTGTAGTCTAAGACAGCAGCAGGTTTCCTCACAGGTTCGCCTGTCCTACGGTCAACCTTCCCACTGTGTCATTTCCCCCTTGTGTACGGTGGTGAGCATGTGCTTGACCCTCTTGTCATGCCACCGTATTGCCAGCATCTCAGACTTGCGTAGGTGCACGTCTCCTCACTGTGAGGTTCCTGCCTCTATGAATTTTGGGAAGTGGGAACGATTACTCTTGACAGTGCCGCAGGAGCCGATGCCGTGCTCTGAAAGGTATTTGGCAAGTTTCGGTGCTGTATAATAGTTGTCTGTATACAGCACATGATTCCCACCAAAATACCTTTCAAGGAGCACTTTCACTACACAGCCTGAGAAGCCAAGGGGGTGTGTTTTATCAAGATCGATAGTGCTGGCTGAATAAATGACGAAGTCAAGGATGTACCCCGTCTTACAGTCGCACAGTACAAAGAACTTGATTCCAAAGCGATGGCGTTTGCTTGGAATGTACTGCACAAACCTAAGACGTCCTCTGAACAAAACCAAGGATTAGTCAATGACAACCTTCTGAAAGGGGTGGAAGAATGTCATAAACTTATCCTTCATTCTGCTCAGAATCTCCCAGATCTTCCAGAGTGGGTCGGTTTGGGAAGGTACATCGTTGTCGGCAAAGTGCAGGTTTCCCATGATGTTCCGGAAGCGATCTCTGGCCATGTACTTATTGAAGGTGGGTGAGGGTAGTAAGGGGTCCATGGACCAGTATTCTTCCAACTCATGCTTCTTTGAGTGTGGCATGAGAAGCATGAGGACGAAGAACACATACAGCTTCTGCACTCCCAGCATGGACCACTGTTGCATCTTGGCTGCACCTGTACCACTTGCACCACTTTGTGATTCGTACCTGTTGGTCTCATCACATATGTGCTGCATGACTTCGTCATCGAGGAAGGCCAAAAGAAAGTCCACACACTCAGCATCCTCGTCAAGAGTGAAGGCAGGCTGTATTCCTGAGGAACTCTCATCAAAATGGAGATGTTCAGGGACAAAATCAGACCCTTCCGTCCATGCGAAGGCGTCCAGGATTCCCTGTCGTGGTGGTGTAGGGTGGGTGAGGGTGGAGGGTGGCTGTGAGGCAGTTTTATCAGGTTCAAGGTCACTCGCACTGACCCTGGGTTGCCGTACAGCACTGGCAGCCCTTACTCTACTAGCAGCTCTACTTTTACGGGTCAGGGATTTACCTCTTCCTCTACGGCCTGCCTTCACTGTTGATGCTGGTGGTGACTTCGACGACGAAGACTCCGGAGAAAAGTCAGCAGAAGAAGAGGAAGAAATGAGTGAAGTGGGGCTTGGGGAACGGGGAGGTGAATCAACTCGGGACTCATGGCAGGCTGGGTTATGTGGGGCCATTGTTCCGGGGCTAACCCGCCGCCTTTTCATTCCCTTCCCAAATTCCTTCCCTTGCTGCACTAACGGCTCCTTTCCCTTGGAGCTAAGGATAACTTGGGACACTGAAGCACTCGTACTAGTAGTTTCTGGCACGATTTCCTCACCCGGCTCATGACACGAATCCCCCGAAGGGTCAAAGTCACTATCCATCATTACCATAGATGATTCGGCTAGTTCACATTCCACTGCAGAGTCACTTAGTCCTTTCCTGCTTCCCCCACGCGTTTTTCTGGGTGTAGAGGTCACGGGGCCCTTTGCAATGGGCGCAGAAGGGGCAGAAATGGCGGGGCGCGAGTGCGACATGCTTTGACCACAGAGGAGGACAAGGAACTTATCTGAGAAGGCAAGGGTTGACAGTGACAATGGGGCTGACAGCTGCTAACTTTCATGCCAATAAATTATTGGTTGAAAATCTCGGCAATACATAAAGAAATAGGTAGTTCCAGGTGAATGTAAATGTCACTTAGGCTTCTCCCTTCCTTTCTGATATATATTTTTATTACAGAAATAGATTACAAGGCATGATTCAAAGGGGAAATTACCGTGGGAATGTAGCGAATGAATGCATGTGAGGTGTTGTCAGGTGATAATTAGCCAATTCCTGGTGTATACCACTATCACTTACCTTATTTTTTTTGGGTATATATTATTTTGTATAAGTACAGGTCATAGGGCTTATTTCAATGGATGAAATCTGTGGAAAAATCGGGGGAGATTTGCTTAGCGCAGGGCGGCGTGGGAGGCGAGAGGACAGGGTAATGGAGGAGAGGTAGGGAGGGGAGTCAAGAACGGGGGAAAATGGCTAAAATGTCAACAATGGATGGGAGTACAGATGAGATTTGGAGTGCTGACTAGTGTTGGACATTGGCAGTACTGATAGATGATACAAGCCACCACTTGAAAGCCCGGGATAATTCAAAATAACACAGAATCACAAAAGTGACGCCCCGCGGTTAAGGGGATAAAGTCAGGAGCATATCGGCCACTGCTTTAATATAGTCTAGGGGGATATTCAACACCACCAGAAATCTAAGCAATTATGGGAGAAACATACAACTGCAACATTAAATATATATTAGGAGAAAACAATCCATTTAACCCCTTAACCATGGGGCGTCACTTTCGTGATGCTCAGGTGCAATGGATCATACCCCGGGGCATCACTTTTCCGATTCTGTGTTATTTTTAATTTGCCCGGGCTTTGGAGTAGTTACTAGTATCATCTGTCAGTACTGCCAGTGTCTAACAATAGTCATTGCTGCTATTGTCATCTGTACTCTCATCCATTGTTGATAATTTAGCCATTTCTCCCTGTTCTTGACTCCCCTTCCTACCTCCCCTCCATTACCCTCTCCTCCTGCCTGCCCCAGCTGCTCCACGCTAGGCAAATCTTGCCCGGATTTTTCCACTCATTTCATCCATTGGAATGAGCCCTATGCCTTATTCTCATACAAAATAATATATATATTTAAAAAAGAAAAAAGGTAATTGATAGTGCCATACACCTAGAATTGGCTAATTATCACCTGACAACAGCCAATGTGCACTTGTTTGCTAATTTTCCCTGTTTATTTCCCCTTGAAATATGCTGTATGACCTGTTCTCATAATAAGAATATATATAAGAAAGGAAGGGTGATGCCTAAGTGATATTTACATTCACCTGGAACTACCTAATTTCCTGTCAATCTTTTCACAGCATATAAATTAGCAGCTGTCACCTCGCTGACGTTGTCAACCCTTGGCGGCCCCATATCCGCCATGGCATTCAGTTCAGTGTTGTCTCTTGACAAGAAAGCACATAGCACTCGCACCCCTCCATTTCCGCCGCTTCTAGAGGGCCCTGTGACCTCTACCCCTACTAAACCTCGTGTGGGAAGGGGTAAAGGATTAAGTGACTCTGCTGTGGAGCGTGAACTGGCTAATTTATCCATGATAATGATGGACAGTGACTACAATCTTTCTGATGAATCATGTGATGAGCCAGTGGAGGAAATGGTTATAAACTACGAGTGCTTCAGTGTCCCAAGTTCATCCTGGCTCCATGGGAAAGGAGTCCTTAGTTACTGGAAGTGACAGTGTATAACATTGTGTAAATAAAATAGAAATGTAAATAATTACTAATATAAGAATATGAGTACAAATACTTGGAGTAATGACAGTGAAAGCTTTGCTCTCTACGCAAATTTACTGAGAGTTAATGCCTGGAGTGAAAATATACTACTATTACTGAAGGAAACATATGGATAAATACTGTATATATATATATATATATATATATATATATATATATATATATATATAAGTGTAATAAAGTAATAGGAATATAAAGTGTGTGTGGTTATGAATAATAAATGACAGAATACCAGCGGGGAACGAGTGCAAGTGGGAAGCTCGTACGCGCTCGTAATTTTCATAGCTTTCTCAGTGTGTTTGTTTTGGTGTTTGGATTTCAAACTACTTGAAAATCATAGAAAAGTGGTTATAGTGATCTTATCAGGCTGTGGTAATCATATTACGGGGTGTCGGGAAGTGTTAAGTGGAGACTTTGATACCCAAATTCAGAAGTCTCCACAAGTCCTACAATTGTGACAAAGGCTCAACAAACATCCCAGGAGAAAGCTGAAGGTATGTGCCATAAGCATATATAATTATGCTATTCTAGGACTAATAATTGATTTTTGGCAAATATTTTTAAAAAGTCAGTCCCAGAACGAATATTCCAGCGTTAGGTGCACGGTTAAACAAAATAATTTCCTCAGCAAGAAGCAGCAGCAGTAGGTGGAGGCAAGCAAGTCGTAGCCCAAATGACTGGCAGGCTCACATGGTGAGGGAGAGAGAGTAGACCAGCAGGGAGGTCTGTGCTGTGCAGTAGGCAGCTTCGCTCTGACAAGGCAAGTGGTGAGCCACCAGACGTCAGCTAGGAAGCAGCACCCTTGTTAACAAGGATGGAGTGACCAAGGAGTTGGGGGGGGTTATAACCATCTATAACCCCTGCCCCACCAGTTCACTGCAACTGAGAAGAAAAAAAAAGAAAAAAAGAAAAAAATTAACAAGTCATAGGGTGTTTCAGCCCTCACATAACTCCCCTTTCAAAAATCTACTACAAGTAGATTACACTGAAATACCTACAGAAACAAGGAGGAACAGCAACCGTTCACCTCACAAGGGAACGGCTCAAGAAGTCTGCACCTACATTGTCATGTCCAGCAACAATGTGAACTACTTGAAATGGATAGTTCTGTAGCTGAAAGGCCCACCCCTCATCAACCTTTCGAATTCAGTAGGTAGACAAGTGGTTTATGTAATGTTTTCAAAATAAATTCTTTCCCTCTAAGGTAGTAGTTGACCTTTGTGATTCCAAACAAGATAGTAAGGGCCTCTCTCTCAATGCTAGAGTACTTCCACTCATGCTCCTGCATCTTCAGATTGGCGTAGGCTACAGGGTGAGAAGATCCATCAATGTACTGGAGTAGGACAACTCTCAAACCGAAGTTAGACACATCCGTTTTGAGGATGAGAGTCAATGCAGGGTTAGGCAACCACAAGACTGGGAGAGATGTAAGAGCATCCTTTAGCTGGTTAAAATGATATGTAAGATCCTCATCCCATCTTAAGGGTTCACTCTGGGTCTTCTTCAGAAGGTCTGAGAGAGGCCCAGTGAACTCTGAAACCATGGGAATAAAACTTCTATAAAATGATACCATACCGAGGAAGCTGTGTAGATTTTTTTTGGCTGTAGGAGGGCCAATCTGCTTCAGGACCTCAGTCTTGTCCTGCTGAGGACGAAGTTGTACTCCATCAATCTCAAATCCCAAGTAATGGAGGGAAGAGAAGCCAAAACGATACTCTGAAGGCTTCGGTGTGAGTTGGTGGTGGTGGAGCCGGACCAGGACTGGTGTTAACCTGCTGCATGCCAATGCCATTTTAAAATGGTCTGACAATTCCACGGCCAGTGCCAGTGCCGTTTTAAAACGGTTTAAAATAAAAAATTTCACTGTGACCGGATTTTTCAAGATTCGAGGGTAAAAATTGGCAGGGATGTAAGGTAACTGTTCCTCTACCATCCCCCAGGCTGTCAAGGCCATACGCTCACTCACTCCCCCGGTCACACTCTGTCTGCTTCACTCTGCCTGTGTGCCTCACCCAGTGCTATACATAGTGAAGGCATTCTGTAAATATTTTCATATTAGTGTAAGTAGTAAATATTTTCTTGTAAGTGTAAGGACTATATAGTGAAGTCAAGTTGTAAATACCTTCTTGTAAGTGCCAGGAGTGTATGTAATGAAGACAAGTTGTACCTATCTTCAAGTAAGTGTAAGATAATGCATTCACAGTGAGGAAGACACGCAAATTTTGATAGTTGCTGAAGTAATAAGTAATCAAAAAGTGTACTGAACATTGCTATATCTTCCCACGATAAATACCTGAGTATACCTTACATAGAAAACGGCTTTCTCTCATGGACGTGTTGAGCGTGAGAGAGTGGCTATACCTGTACACGAGTATACAGGATTCAATAAAACCCGTTTCCGAGCCTCGGTGAGCATTTTACTGGTGAAATTTGTTGTTTCCACATCAAAATCTATCATTTTAGCCCCCCTAAAAAAAAGGTCGAAAAATGGCCGCCATTGGGGTGACCCATAGGGCTAAATATAGCCAGCGCGCAGCGAGTTATTGCTGATTGATGACTGGGCCAATCTGAGAAGTAAATGAAAGTGTTGTCAAAATAAAAGGAGACTTTAGGTAGATCAGTCAGAACAATCCTCGAAAGGTGGATGTAGGTGGAGCAGGCAGTGACAAGACCGAAAGGGAGACGACAGAATTCCATCAAGTCTCGGTATGTGGAAAAAGCAGGAGAGGCTTGGCACAGTCTGTCAAGGGCACCTGGTAGTAGGCCTTGCACATGTTGAACTCTGAAAAGTAGGTAGGTCCAGAAAATTTTTACAGGTCGCCTTCAACAGAACAGGTGGGCTCAGCATCAAATGCAGTAATAGAGTTGAGTTGCCTGTAGTCAATTGCCATCTGGTAACTTTCGTCAGGTTTAAGAACCATCACAACAGGAGAACAGTGTGGAGATGATGATGACTGGATGATCCCTAAGTGGAGGAGGTTGTCAACTTCCTTCTCAAAGTATGGGCAGAGATGGATCAGCACCGGCTAGTTCATGGCTTTGATCCTGCTGGTGGTGGTCAGGATGATATCATGATGTAGCATATTAGTGCAGCCAGGAATCTCTGAAAAGACATAATGAAAGGTGGAAATCAAGTTGTCCAGAGATATACATTTGTCCCAGTCTAGAGACTGGTTGATGTCAGGCAGAGTGCTAGGGACAGAGTCAGATGAGGGTGCAATGTCACTGAAATCGTCCAACTCGAATGGTTTCATTGGCGGTGTGTCATCCTCATCCATCACTGAAACTTCATCCAAGACATGAGCCAAGTTTACCTGAGCATGACGATTATACCTTTTAAGAATGTTGCCATGATACAGTTTAGGTCCTCTGGGGTCATCTACGAGGTAGCCTACTTTACTGTGTCTCCAAAACTTTAAATGGACCACTCCAAGAGACAAGCAACTCCATATTGAAATCAGGGAGAAGTACAAGGACGTCATCCCCAGGCTTAAACTGTCTATTCTGGGATCGTAGATCAAAATAAGACTTGTACTTGCCTATACTCATATCAGCCTCACTGGCAGCAAGATGGGCCCACTCAGTTAACTTATCCCTGAGCTCGATGACATACTGAAATCTGGTCCTATCTTCTCCCTTTAGCGGATGGTTTTCTCACAAATCTTTTAAGACAGAGGGCCTCTTACAAAACGACCGTAGAGGAGATCGAAGGCAGAGAAGCCAGTGATGTCACTTGGCATTTCCCTGAGGGGAAACAAAGTTAGTATTAGGTACCGATGCCATTCTCTGGGCTTCTCACTACAGAACTTGTGTAAGACAGTTTTGAGAGGTCCACACAGTCTCTCCACGCTTCCATTTCTGCTAGAATGAAATGGCATCACGAACTGTGGCCTCACGCTGAGCAGCTTGTGAAGCTCAGCCATCAGCTGCGACATGAACTGCGTGCCATTGTCACTGTGGACTTCATGGGGTATTCCTACCCTAGAGAAATGGAGAGCAACGCCTCAGCAACCAAAACAGAGTCCACATCTTTAAGGGGAATGACTTCAGGAAACCCTGTAGCAAAGTCAGTTAGGGTAAATAGGATTATACTTATGACCATATGAAGAAGATGGTGAAAGAAGGCCAGCTATATCTACAATCCTGGCAAACGGCTCTGACAGTTGGCAAGGGTTTCAAAGGGCCAGGTTTAACACGGCCCTTATAAGACGTACGTTGGTATATGTCACAGGAGCGACAGTAGTCTCGTATATCAGCCCCCATGCCAGGCCAAAAGACGTGTTCACTTATCTTCCACTCTATCTTTCCATGAGAGAAGTGGCCAGCGAGAGGGCTTTCATGGGCCACCTGTAGCACAACCTGGCGGCGATCTGAGGGGACAACCAGTGTCCGAGTCCCAACCTTACCTGGCCAGGCATTGGCAACACGTTCCCAAAACAGCAATCCATTCACCCAGGAAAACTTGTAAGAAGCTCCAATCCTGGCTGGCCTGGGCTGTTCTGCCAAAACTTTAGGTCGCAAGCGGTGAGGGAGGGACACGATTCCTGCAAATGAGCAAACTCACCTGGAGTTACCTTGAGTGGTTGCAAGTCTGGGACGACAAGAGGGTGTAGGGGCTTCATATGCATGGCTCCTGCACACATCTGAATACCACACACACAATAAGCTACTGGCTGTGTAGAGTCATCACAAGACGAGGTAGAGGTTTTAACAACAGCATCACCAAGGAGAGGACAGGGTTCTTGTTTCTGGAAAGGAGAGATGGTGGTAGGCATATTAGAAGCACCAGAACAGTAGGCAGTGTCGTCAGTTTTACGAGCCCCAGACATGTCACCAATTATGGCAGTAGCAAACTTACTTGGTGCACAAATAATGTCAGCTCAAACATCATAGTAGAGGCACTTCAAGTAACACTGGAGAACTGGGAATTTGTCTAATCTGCATAGGTAGTCAAAGACCGTTACCTAGCGACAGTTGGTGGTGTCGGCATCAAGCAAAGCCTCCTCGGATACAATGAGGCTAGAACAACCTGTGTCACAGATGTTGGTGGACGTCCAGGAGCCATGAATGGTACCTACACCATAATAGTTAGACACCTTCCTATCTTCGAAACAAAATCCTTCCTTGACAGATGCAGAAGCCCCATCCTTGAAGGCACGAGGGTTTTTAGGGCACCTGGGGCAGATATGTCCTTCTCTGCCACTGTTATGGCACTTTACTGTAGAAGCAGGGCCCTTAGTGGTGCAGGGACTGATGTTGGTTGAAACTTGTTCTTTCCTACTAAATTTCTTGCTGCCTGACGTAGAGTTAGAGGGTTTGGGATATGTATTCTGTGCAGAAACCCAATCATCCGCTAACTCCATGGCCTTCTGTAGCGGGAGTACTCCATATTCCTTTATAAAGGTGCTAAGATCTGGGCTGAGACTGAAAGGAAATGGATATAAAATCATAAATTCTCTTAGAGCATCAAAAATGGCATGAACATTAGAAACTTTTAACTGCTGATCGAACAAGCAGTTGAATCCTGCTTGATCTGAAGTCCTCTCTGAACCCGTCCGAGGTCTTACAGAAACTCCTTAACAGAGCTTTCTACAGAAGCTCATATTTAGAAATAACCTCAAGTGAGAGTGATGAATAGAGCTTGGCTGCTTTACTCGAGAGTAAAGCACCTAGTCTCACAGCATAAGCAGCTTTACCCACCTGCAAGAGTTCAGCAATTCTCTCAAACCTTGTGATGTATGCAGCAACGTCATCTCCGTTCTTGTAAGCTGGTAAGTGGGGCCTGTCAGCACACTCACCTTCAGCAATATGGGGAGTAGCCTCCAACACGGCGATTCAGGCCAGCTGTAGTTCTTTCTCCGACTGGAGCTTGACCAACTCGAACTCTCATTCCTTTCATTTCTCTACAAATTCTCGTTCCCTCCATTTCTCCTCTCAATTCCTATGGCATGTTCTTCTTTCTCCAAGACTTATTGTTGCATAACATAACAGCCTGCTTCAGCCTCAGTGAGGCCCAGTTCCTCGGCTTAAGCTTTCAGTTGCTAAAAGCTTGACATATTGACTACGAATTAAACTGAAGTAAAAGCAACAGGAACACAAACAATTAAAAATCACAATACAACAAAACAATCCCTGCATATCAATAAAGCCAGAACGACACACTTCCAGAACAGCACGAATCCACAAAGGTTCAAAACAGACAGTACAGGACTGACACCTTCGCAACCAGGTTGCAAAACTTGCCAGAGCCACTAAAGAGCAAACTAGTGGTCGAGGAAACTGCCATTGGAATAACCACTGTACCTAAGCATGATGGTATAATGACTCACTTCTCGGCCACGACAGTGAATGTGCACTCTAGGCGACTTCTAAGGGTCAAAACAGATGGCCTAAAACATAAAACCTTATAAAACAGTGATATTGAATCCTGGCCAAAGGTCACCACTTATTTAAAAAAAAAAAAACGTTCGTTGCTACCGTCTCATGGGATGGTAACGAGACTGATTAAAGCAAGGAGCATGGCGGCCACTCCTTTAATCTAGTCTAGGGGGATATTCAACACCATTGGAAATCTAAGGAAGTATGAGCGAAACAAACAACTGCAACATTAAATATACAATATATTAGGATAAAACAATCCATTTAGACAACATAATCTCCTCAGCGAGATGCAGCAGCAGTAGGTAGAGGCAACACGTCGTAGTTCAAACGACTGGCAGGCTCACGTGGTGAGAGGGAAAGACCAGCAGGGAGGTCTATGTTGTGCGGTAAGCAGCTCCACTCTGGCAAGGCAAGCGGTGAGCCACCAGACATCAGCTAGGAACCGGTGCCCCTGTTAACGAGGATGGAGAGACCAAGGGGGAGGGGTATAACTAGCTATAATCCCCTCACCAGTTTACTCCTGCTGAGTAGAAAAAAAAGAAAAACAAAAGTCATAGGGTACTTCAGCCCTCACAACCAGACAGCTATCAAGACCCACCCATAGGTTTGTGAGGGTAAGTGTTGTGCTGACGGTGATCCTGGTGGGTAAGTTGTGGCAGGAGGTGGATTTGGATACCATGATCTTGATCCACTGGTAGTACAAGCCAGCCTCAGCCACGGAAAACATTCTGTACAACACGAAAAAATGATTTTTTTTTTATGTGTCCGACTCTGGGTATACACCTAGCAGCCCATTCCCTGAGAACCAGCAGCCCTCTTAGGTAAAATGCACCTCCACATGTCACCACTTCGGAGGAAACACCCACCGTCCATACTGAATACATGCTAAGGTTGTCCCATACAGGACTGGCGTACTGTTATTAATAGATACGTTTTTACGAAATATCGGCGAGCCCTATGGTATATCAGTAAGGTCTGCATTAGCATTTTTGGGGACTCTCTACCGACTCAGCCAACGTCGAAAAGTTGTCAGGTGAGCAACTAGTTTCAAAAGAGGAAGTATCATCAAATTTAAAAAGCAGTATCAGTAATTATGTGCAATCCATGGGAGTCTGTTACCTAGGAAGAAAATGGGATCAATATTAATGTACGAAGCTTCAAAATACTCATAAGCCTGAAGAGCAGTGAAATAAATCCTCAGAAAATATTAAGTGCTAATAAAATTTTTCAAGGTAAAGAAAGCAAGCCTGTATATTTTGTTGCTTATTTTTAGAAATTAAGGTTAGACCGCATGGTATCACTATAGTTCTTTCACTTTAAGTTGGTCCAGATTATCTTCCTTCATATCTGTCGTCAGGCAACTTAGCCTGTGCTCTCGTTGATTAAGGAGACTCCATAACACCTATACCTATGAGATTTATTTCGTTTATTACTCCATAGTATCCTCTTCTATGTCATTATATCATTTAAATATCATCATACTCAGCATAAATAACACACAAATTGATATTAACCACTGATAAAACAAAATAAATTGCTAAGGAAGAGATGCTAAGGAGCTTCCTATACAGACGAGAATACGAATCCCCGTGTCTTAAGCCACTGCCCTCTTCCTGAAGCTGTAACCCAGTCCCTCTTCGTCCACTCGTCGGGCGGTGGATGAAAGAGGACGGGCTTAAGAGGCAAGTTGACTGGCGACAGGTATAGTAGTCTTTTTCACATAATTCAGTAGCAGAAACTGATTGGGTTATCATCCTCTCTACTGCACTACTTCTGTATCAGTATCATTTTTCAGTGTTTTTCTGATCTTTACACTTCAGTACTGAAAACTGAGATATGACTATTTTATGTCAGTTAAACATAAGAAACAGTATACCCAACACCGTCCAACCATCTTTACACATCATATTATAGAGTTTGTCTGTTTTTAACACCTCAGCATTCAAGATTGAGAGATAGCAAATTTAGGCCAGGTTAAAAAAAAAGAGTATATCCAACACTGTCTAACAATTCACTTCCCTTTTGCTAAGTGCTGGAACAAGAGGACTGTCCTTCTGGCCTATCATTGACAGGATCACGGGCAGGAACCGCTCCTTTGACATGTAGAAGTCACATCTCCCTGGAGAACGATGACAATATTATTACGCTTTTCACTGTAACATGGCACGGATTTTCCTCCGTTTTTACCTTATTTTACACAAATTAGTGAAAAAAAAAACAGCACTACCAAGGTCCAGAGAATACCAGGTCAGTCCATGCACTTGTGGGTGTGACCATGATGACGTCAGTAGGGTTGATGACAGCTGGCCTGCTCCTCCTTCCTCCCACTCCTGTTTTCCCTCAAATCCTTCTCTTTTATTACTTTTCTTAGTCTGTTCTCTCCAACTTAATCATTTTCTTTCCCCATCCCATTGTTCCCACCACTGCCACCATTTATTGAAGAAACTCCATAGCTTCTTGTAGTGTGTTTTGTAGATCAGTTATACATATATTAGACTCATGGACAAGCGGTTGTTATACGTGAGTAGTTTTGTAAGTAGGTAATCATCGTTCCCTTTTGTCATGCAATGACAGGAGAGGTAAAGATTAGTATGAGACTATTTTCATTTGTCTTGGAAATATTAACAAAGTCTCTCACACACGAGTGAAGTATAGAGTAGAGTCCCGCTAGCTACCTCCCTGTCTCGCTTTATCTCTCTCTGCCACACTCTCGCCCCTGTTGCTAGCCTCCTTCTCCCTACTACCTGCTGGTTCTATGGCTTGCCCCTTTCTGAGCTCTGATTCCTACATTCTCGGCTATCAGGGGTCGTGCCACGTGTGCTATACTGTTGTGGAAGCTTCTAGAACACTGCATGTCTGTGTGTATGTACTGCTTCCGGTGCACGACCAGCATTCCTTCACTTAAAGAGTTGCAAGCTAATTTCCTTTTCGCACACCTTGTCTGGTACTCTATCTATCTATCTATCCATCATGCTATCTATTATCATTCGTATTTATAATATGGAGTCCTGACACATTCCGCACCTCATTTCCCAACAATTCCCTCCTCCCTTTCCTTATCCACTCTTCCTGCATTATCTTCTCTTCTCCCTTCATGTATTTCCTTCCCTTACTCTGTTCTTTCCTTCCTTCTCTTCCTTTCCCCTCTCACTCTGATTCATTCTCATCAATACATACTGTATACGTTACTGCACATTTATGTGTATCTGTACTAATTTTCTGCAAATGCTAGTTTACACAACTGTGAAAGGTTTGTGTGTGTGTGTGTGTGTGTGTGTGTGTGTGTGTGTGTATGTGTGTGATGTCTCCATTTCTCTTTCCTTCATTCCTCCTTTTCTTTTCACTCCTCCTTTTCCTTTTCCCATTTCCCTTCCTTCTTCCTCTATCCTCCACTCTATTCCTTTCCCCTTACACCACTCCATTTCACTTTTCACCTCTATGTGGTAATTCCTTTACAAACGCCGCACACCCTTCCTTCTTTACTGATGAGTTTGCCTCACCTCCCTTCTTAACCCGAGACATCCCTTCGACGTATGGGTACATTGCAACATTTTGCATTTGCCAGTCCCGTCGACGTACTGGTACGTTTTGCAATTGCAAGGTCCTTAATTTGCACAATTTTCAATTTTCGCTCATGATTTTTCGTATGTATACACGGGACACCTTCCTCTATTCCTCTACAAGATGCCAAGCAGGGACAATGCCTTACACCGCATAACCTCTCCCCCCCCCCTGCATGCCAATGTCTTGGCAATTCACCTGTTACCAGTGACCTGGCCAATAAAGACATTCAGGGCTAGAGTGATTCCCCAATTGATGACAATGTGGAGGACAAAGTTTACATAGCATTAGAGGAAGAAACAGTCAGAAATGATGATCAGGTAATGTGGCAAAAGAAGGTCAGGAATGGTGATGAGTTAGTGAGTGAAACAATGCTTATAATGCCTATATTACTGTTTGAAAACCAATATACTCTCATACTACATGTAAATTCGTACCAAATAAATAAATAAAGGAGGGAATTGTTTAGGAGAGGTGTGGAATAGTTATCCTCCCATAGAACTCGTTTTCTTTGCAGCCAGCCTGATAGAAAACTCTATAAGGTAATGAGTTACTCCTACCTGTATCCAGTATTTTAAACCTCAGGTGAGCAATTTCTCTATGAATTCTCCATGTTTCTCACCAAAAGTGGAGGTTTTAGCAAAATAAAAGTTTTTCCAAAAATGGTCGGGACTGTGGGGTGTCGGAGATGCGAAAGTGGTCGGGACGTGACGGGTTAAATCCTTCCCTTCCCCTGCTCTCTATCTCTTATGGGATCAGCTTACACCCAGTGTTCAAAAGTAAATCACAACTTTGTTCTTTACTGTGTACATATATATATATATATATATATATATATATATATATATATATATATATATATATATATATATGAAGCTCCTAGCTCCTGTGGTACAGTGGTAGAGTGTGGATCTCATATGCTGGTGGACTTGGGTTCGCCTCCCGTCAGAGTTGTAATAACTTTAGGATGTGTTCACCAAGCCACTTATTGTTTTGGTGGACATAAGGGATGCTGTGGTTGAACCAGTGTCACATACCGTACTAGTATGCTTGCACCCACTCGACTTTAGGCGGGCCAATTACACTTGATTCAGACTACGCACACATCCAAAGCCACTCCAGCATTACAGTCACACTCATAAGCACTTCTTGCCCTACATACAGTCTCTACCATACAGCCTAAGCCACTGGGGAGAGATACATTGGCTGTATCGTCCCTGCTTCAGTAGGGATATGCCAGTCCTGCAGTGGACACTCAATGGCTGATGATGGTGATGATTATGATTATATATATATATATATATATATATATATATATATATATATATATATATATATATATATATATATATATATATATATATATATATATATATATATAGATAGATAGATAAACAAACAGCCTAAGCCACTGGGTAGAGATACATTGGCTGTATCGTCCCTGCTTCAGGGATAGGCCGGTCCTGCAGCGGACACTCAATGGCTGATGATGGTGATGATGATGATGATGATATATATATATATATATATATATATATATATATAGATTATCATAGATATAGATACAGATATATAGATAGATAGATAGATAGGTAGACAGATAGATAGATATAGATATGGAACTTCTGTGGTATAGTGATACAGTGTGCGACTCACACGCTGGTGGACGCGGGTTCGCCTCCTGCTGGAGTTGTAAAAACTTTGGGAAGCGTTCACCAAGCCACTTATTGCTTTGGCAGACATAAGCGGTGCTGTGGTTGAACCAGTGTCACATACTAGTATGCACCCAGTTGGCTTAAGGTGGGCCTATTACACTTGGTTCAGAGACTACACACACATCCAAAGCCACTACAACACTACAATCACACTCACAAGCACTTCTCACCCTACATACAGTGTCTACCAGACAGCCTAAGCCACTGGGTAGAGATACCTTGGCTGTATCATCCCTGCTTCGGTAGGGATAGGCTGGTCCTGCAGTGGACACTCGACAGCCAATGACGATATATATATATATATATATATATATATATATATATATATATATATATATATGTTACAGTAAATCATAGGAGGTCTCTGTGGTACAGTTGTAGAGTGTGCATTTTGTACATGGGTGAACCAGGGTTTGCACCCCACCAGGGTAATAAACTTTGGGAGTGTTCACCTGGCAACATACTGCATTGGCAGACATAAGGAGTGCTGTGGTTGAACCAGTGTCGCTTACTATAAAATATGCTTGCACCCAGTAGGCTGCACGGGCCAATTACACTTGGGTCACAGACTACACACACACACATCCAAAGCAACTCCAACACTACAATTACACATACAAGCACTTCTCACCCTACATACAATCTCTACCAGACAGCCTAAGCCACTTAGTAGAGATACATGGGCTGTATCGTCCCAACTTTGGTCGGGATAGGCCGTTCCTGCAGTGGATATTCAAACGGCTGATGATGATGATGATGTTGATATCATTAGATTTAGTAATAAATATGCTTTCCTGCATATCTTTTTTTTTTCTTACTTGTCCGACTCTGCGCAGAGGCTCAGGGCCTATTTCTTGGGGGCAGTGGCCTATCCCAAGGCCCAGTAGTCCTATACCTCCACATGTCACCACTTCGGCGCTAACACCCACCGTCCATATTGAATACATGCTAGGGCTGCCTGATCAGGACTGGTGTACTGGTATTAGCGGGGGTACTTTTACGACATGTCGGCGGGTCATCTGGTAGATCAAGAAAGTCTGCTTTTTAGGAAATTCAAATCCTTAAACTGTTCCCTGCCCCAGCCGGGATTCGATCCTGGGTCCATCAGGACCGCAAGCCGCCTCTCTACCGATTCAGCCACCGCCTCCCCCATACATATTCTTTCCTGCATTTATCCCCATAGCTTAGGCATATTATTTTTTTAAATCAACATCATCATATTTTTAATGAATCTTACTTTTAAATATTACTGAAACAAATGTCACATAACAATGTACTGTATGTATGTCTACACCTGCCTCTTGATGTGGGAAGGCACAAATTGGTGCCGCATCCACTGCTAATTTTCAGATCTTTGCTGGATCTGGAATGCATAGGAGTTCATATTTTAGATTTTTTTTAAAGGAATCAGCTTCAAAATGTAAACTACAAATCCTTGCATTTTTGGGATTGAAAATGCCCTTTCTCTGATGCAGATTAACAACTTCTTTCTAAGTCCTTCATCTTGAGGAAATCTGTATAGAGAATAGGCTCTTTGGTGTGAATAGGAAGAATTGCAGCCATAAACTGCACAGTAATCTGGCATTTTTCGACCTTGAGCATGAACCGATTAGTGTGGTGGCCTGGGTCAAACTGAGACAGCAGGCCTACTGACATCATGCGTGGCCAGGGACCCGTTTTCGTCCCTTCGCGGATTGACCTGGTATTCTCTGGACCTTGAACACTACATTCTTTTCGTGACACTTCTTTGTGACCAGCATCATATTCTATTGTTCATCTACTGTTATAATTCTGCATTTAAAAGGAAATGATGGCATTTTTAGAACAAGTTAGAGAAAAATTAATTTAGTTCTTTTCACCTTAACTTGACCCAGATTCACGTTGCTCAGTGGCAGAAAAAGAGAGTGCTGCGGCTCTGCATCCTTTCCTTAGCACTTCATCGTGACCATGGGCTTGTGTTTAACTGTTAATCTATTGCTACAACTCAATATTCAAGAAGGAGTGATGGCAGTTTGGGGCCAAATTAAAGTAAAAATAAGTATTGGATCTCTACTCAAGAGAATTATTTCCCACATTAGCAACACCTCCACCCAATGCACACATACTTATCAGAGACGTTAGATGATATTAAACAGCAATAGATCGAAGTCCATTAGGATCTTAAAGTACCAATATCTCTCTCTCTCTCTCTCTCTCTCTCACCTGTAATGGAGAAGTGTTGTCCAATCATCTTAAACAGCATCAACTCGAGGTCCACAAGTACATGGTTTCCGGATCGAACCATAGTGTTGATCACGTTGAAGTATTCTATCATTGTGTGATGTCTGACCCTCCCAGCCTCCTCTGCCTCCCGCACCTCTCGATATATCCCGGATTCCACTGACTGGGGGAGGGGAGTGAGAGAGATCATCATCATCATCATCATCATAGGAAGTCTAGTCATGCAGAGGAAGAATTTCTGAGAAGTGAAGAAACACTGTTAGAAAGATCTGAAGTCAAGTCTGCTCACCTGCGGCAGTGCAGCTCACCTGTGGTAGTGCACAATAAAGTTGTGTTCTGCCAGGCCTCAATGGCGAGATATTAACACTGGATATCAAACAAGTTTGCCTGATTTTTCTTGTGCTTTTTTCCAAGGCAAAATTTTGTCTCCCATTTGGAAACGCAAAAATGGCATTATGTTGATATTTCTTGAAGTTTCTAGATGATTTATTTAAGATTTGATGCCACTTTTGTACCATTATACTTCTGAGTTGTTATTGAGTAACCCCGGTGTGTCTGGCCCATTAACACCAGGCATGCAACCGCCCTTGCAGGGCCATCTTGTGCCATACACCGATATACCTTGGTGGCAGACAGTGATTCGCCACAGCGATGCAGAGGTAAGAGAATTGAGGTTTGATCCTGGATGGATGCCGCACTTGCGTCTCAATTCTGGTAACAGAGGCACCATATTACACTTCATATTACCCCATTTTTGGTCATATGGTTACCACCTAGCATTGTAAATGGATCTTAGGTTATAGGAAAATTATTTTAGGCTTATCACTCAGTGTGGAGTCGCTTGGGGTGGAAAGAAGAGCGATAAAAAGTAACAGGAAAGATGAGAGAAATAGGAAGGGAGGATGGCAGACAGAGAAAAAGGATGATAAAGATGATGGAAGAAGTAGGTAGCACAGCTTCAGGTGAGTGGATGATAGCTGCCACCGCCTCCCCCCATACTTTTAAGCAGTTACTTTAAGTCAAGAGTAGCTGGCAACACATCTATTTCTGCCTCCAGACGCTGCAGGCGACAGTTCCCTTATGTAATTACTGGATGATCCAGCTAGTGGCAGTAAAACTGAAATCGATATAATGAAGCTGCGGAGAAGGATCCTGAAATATTTATCAATGTAGAGAAAAATGTTCGGAAGACTTAAGCAGTGCAGAAGGATCACGAAATAATTACCAGTAAAGAAAGCAATTAGGTAAGATTGATCACATTTGCTCACGTGAAACTCGTTGAGAGGGGTCACCTTGACATGGTGGCAGAGCTTGTAGCACGGCTGACAGTGTCACCTACCCTGGAGGCCTGCATACCTTTGTAGGGTTCGGCATTTGTCGACCTCGTGGGCCAAGAACCCCCCCCCACCCTACATCATTAGTAAAGGAAGCCTGCTGGTGATGTTGCTTGTCTCTGCCCACCTTCCATCTTGGGTGGGTTTTCTTGTCCCCTAGCGTGTTTGCCGTGTGTGGCGTCCTGTAACACTGGGAAACGGGAGTCCTGGAGGTTAAGTTATGCTGCATGATGCGCCCTGCAGCTAGCAACACACCTCTTTGGTCTTCCTATTCTGGCTAGATGTGTGGCCTGTTTGGGCCCAATTAAATCAATTGGCTGGTCACTTGTTGGCTAGAGTAAAGTGTGCACTGCCTGGCCTGGTGACTACTATTGTCCTGGATTCATCCTTGCTCGGTTCCCACAGTGCTTACCTGAATACTCTCCCTCACTTCCTCTGGGGTTGCCAGCGATGTCATCCCTGGCATATGAACTCCCCTTGTTGGGCTCCATGGTGGGTGGAAGGGTGGGGAAATGAAGTTTTTCTGTTGCTATACATGGTGTCTTAACATAAAAATGTTGCTGACGATGCTCGGACAATTTTTAGATGTTTCCTCCACTATTGCAACTCTTGAGCCTTACCAAGCCCCTGTGAGCTGTCTTCCTTTGACAGGACGTCTAACTGGAACTGGGAGACAGTCACGTTGGCTTGGTGGGACTCTGGGGTTAGGCCCAGACGAAACGGTCCCCGTGTCATACATGAAATATCTAATACTGAACCCCTCTGAGAGTAGGTCAGTCCTAGATATTGATATTTTTGCTTTGCACTGAGCCATAGTTTCTGCATGTGGCAGAGAACCTAAAATATCTTCTCCAAGGGATGTAGGAATCCTTGTTGAGGTATCTTCTTCAGAAGAGAGCTCCCGATTATTGGCTCTGACCTCCGTTTCTGATGTTACCTGTGTTCCTAATGCAACCTTTAACTGATGAGAAGGAGTCATTTTTTCCCGTGACCTACTCCGATACTTAAGGCATGGCTGTTGGAGGAACTGGAGGTGTAGTGAATTTTGAGCACCTGCAGAAGAAAATAGATGGTGTCCTGACCCCAGCTCTCACCTTGTTCCTGACATTTGACAAGTTAACCTTGCCTGCTTCTGTGAAACTCATTTGTCACTTCCAGTGAAGCCGTATGTGCCAACTCCAAAGTGGTGTTTCCACTGTCAGGGTTATGGACGTGTTAGCTGCACATGCTGCCATGCAGATGCTGGTCTTCCTGGTATAAGTGTCTCCTGTGGCGAACCAAACCATACTGATAACTGTCCAGGACCTCTTCAGTGCTATCACTGTGGGGGTCCTCAAGCTGTATTTTTAGAAACTGCCCTCAATACTGCCTGGAGAATGAGATTTTGTCCATTTGTACATGTGAGAGACTGTCATTTCCTGAAGCAAAGAAGAGAGCACAAACTCGCTTCTCCCAGCCCAGGGTTACTTATGCTTGTCTTTTTGGAATGTTTGTGCACTGTCCTGTGTCTCAGAAACAGCCTCAACCCATTCCATTGCCTACTTCTTCAGCTGGTGATTTGCCAGATGTTGTCCCCTATGTTACTAGTACATGTAAGATTGGTGTTTGCCCACCCTTGACTCTGTTTCTGCTCCCACTTCGCTGCCTGATGGTTTGCTCACTTCCATGGTGGTGGCAGATGTCCATGTTGATGTGTCTCCTTGTCCTGCCTTATCCAGCATGCTTGAAGTTCCATCTGTCTCAGAAAACGTCACCGTGGTTCTTCAGAGTCCTCACAGCCTGAAGACTATCCACCTACGGTTTCTGTTGAGGAACCTGGTGTCGACTTTTCTACTGTTCCCTCTGCCATGGAGGCTATGGGATCTAGCCAGGTGTAGGCTGAAAACACTGGTTTTCTGGAAGTCTGCTCCCCACCAGGGGATGGTGTAGCACAGACCGTTGGTGTTTCAGTTCTGCTGCATACCGTTTCGTCCTCACAGGGTTCTGGTCCTGTGGACTCAGCTTCTACTTCTGTGGCACCGGTGATGGCAATTACCAT
Organism: Coenobita brevimanus; assembly: GCF_032717465.1. Lineage (NCBI taxonomy): Eukaryota > Metazoa > Arthropoda > Malacostraca > Decapoda > Coenobitidae > Coenobita > Coenobita brevimanus. The sequence goes on from NC_136993.1 coordinate 33,391,828, forward strand.
CCTGCATCATCCAAGGCAGCCTCCAATCCACCTTCCAAGAAAACTGTTGTTCCCCATCAGGAGGAGTATTGTAAAACTTTCTCCTTCCCCGTCTCCACATTTGCCTTGGGATGTTCAGCATAGGGTGTGGGTTGCTGGTGCTGGCCAGGCTCTTCCTAAGGGCATTCCTGAGCATCAGTCCAAACCCACTTGCTTGTGAGGAGTTGTAAAATCCTGCAACGTAACCTGATCCACTCTGCACTATGGGTTCTATAATATATTGGAACTGTCGTGGTTTACATTCCAGCTATGATGAAGTGTGTTATCTTGGTGCACAATTTTCTCCTATATGCATGTGTATCCAGGAGACCATTGTTGGTAATGCTGTTCCTTCTGGTCCATCTGGCTACCATGTCTTATATTCTGATCCTCTGCCAGGCCAAAGTCGTCATGGAGGTGCTGCTATCTTCCTTCGCTAGGATAGTCCATTCACTCGCCTGAACATTTCCATTCCTCTGCAGGCTCTTGCTGTCCAGATGTTTTTACATCTTAATTATACAATTTGTAGAACTATTGTTGAAAGGGCAGATCTGGAACACCTTATTCATGGCCTTCCTTCAACTTTTCCATTACCGGGAGATATGAACATCATCGCCCACTATGGGGTGAAAGTGAGGCAAATCCCTGGGATGTTATACTGGCTTCTTTAGTGGCAGATGAGGAGTTGAACTTTTTAAATTTTAACAAGATTATTTAGTTCCATTGCAATGATGTAGCTTTTAGTGCTATTGATTTGTCCTCGTGCTCACCTGATTTTAATTTGGATGTGTCGCCAGACTTGTAAGATAGTGACCACTTCCCATTGCTTTTAACTGCAGTTGATGATGGATCTTAACCTGTCACGTCCCGAGCTATTTCGCACCTCCGACACCCCCCAATCCCCAGGTATTTTCGATTTTTATTTATTTTTTGGCTAAAACCTCCGCTTTTGGTGAGAAACATTGAAATTTCATGGAGAAATCGCTCACCTGAGGTTTAAAATGCCCGATCCAGGTAACAGCACCTCCTTACCTGACTGGGTTTTCTAACAGGCTGGCACCAAAGAAAACGAGTTCAATGAGAGGGTAACTATTTCACACCACTCATAAACCGTATTTATTTATTTACTTGGTACGAATTTATATGTAGTACGAGAGTATATTGGTTTTCAAACAGTAATATAGGCATTATAAGCATTGTTTCACTCACTAACTCATCACCATACGTGACCTTCTTTCGCCACATTACCTGATCATCATTTCTGACTGTTTCTTCCTCTAATGCTATGTAAACTTTGTCCTCCTCATTGTCATCGATTGGGGAATCACTCTGGTCCCGAATGTCTTTATTGGCAAGGTCACGGGTAACAGGTGAATTGCCGAGACAATGGCGTGCGGGGGGAGGAGGGGAGGTTATGCGGTGTAAGGCACTGTCCCTGCTTGGCATCTTGTTGAGGTATAGAAGAAGGTGTCCCGTGTATACATATGAAAAATCACGAGCGAAAATTGAAAACTGTGCAAATTAGGGACCTTGCAATTGCACGACTTACAAGTACATTGTCTGGACTGGCAAATGCAAAATGTTGCAACGTACCCATATGTCGTCGGGACGTCTCGGGTTAACTTCATCTTCATCACTGGTGTCTGGATAAGGCTGACCGGGAACTTTTTGTGGAATTAAGTTCCAACATCTTTTCTGTTAAGGAGTTTGGCTGTCTTGCTGAGGTGGTGTCTTATTACACTGACGTTTTGCATTTAGCGGCCCTGTTATCTTTTCCAAGAATGAGGTGTCAGCTTCCTATACATCTGGTTCCTTAGTGGAACCCTGAGTGCAGCTCCACAGTGAGAGCCAAACAAGTTGCCTTCTTTCAACTTCATCGCCACCATCATGATCATCAGTATTTGCTGGTATATTGGAGGGCACAAGCTCGTATGAGGCGTGTTTTAACCCCTGAACCCTGGATGACTGGGTGATGACCAAAGTTGCTCTTGCAAAACATGCTCTACATCCTGGGTGATGACTATAGTCGATCTAGCAAATTTTGAAAACCACGGGTGTTTTCCTCCTCTCTGCCACCCTCCACCCTAACAGTCAGTAAGATATCTTAGAAAATAGCATATGTATATATATATATATATATATATATAAGTAATAATAATGTGAAAAATCTTGGGTGTTTTGCGGGACTATACGTGTCAGTATGGTGGTAGCACGTGACTTCCTCCCCTCTGCCACCCTACACCATCACTGTGCCTGTCACGGTCAGTAAGATATCTTCGAAAATAGTGTGTGTGTGTGTGTGTATATATATATATATATATATATATATATATATATATATATATATATATAAAACGTGATCGCTGATTATCCCAGGCTGGGGGGGTGGGGAGGCGGCCGAGCCCCGTGCCCGGGGTGAAGGGGTTAAAGGAGGCCAGACGCTCATCTTGGTAGGGTTAATTTTCCTCCATCACTTCCAGGATTTCCCTCACTCAGGTGTGGAAGTGAGTAAGAAAAATTTCATGAAAATTTACTATTCCGTCTCATCCTATTTTATCTGCAGCATGTGGAACTGTGCCTGATCCTTTTGCTGTTGCAGAGTTGTTTGTTGATCATTTTGCCAATGTGTCACAAAAGGATGCAGAGATGCCTTCGGCTTGCCACTGTCGGCACCAAGAGTCCCGTGGTCTCAGTTTTGCTTCTTCTGGAGGAGATTCTTATAATATCCCCTTTTCTATTTCTGAACTCCAGGTGGCTCTGTCGCAGTGCCACGATTCCTCTCCAGGCTGTGATGATATTCCTTATGCCTTTTTGCATCATCTTTCTGATAAATCTATTGCATTTTTGCTGTCATTGTTTAATAAGATCTGGTATACTGGCGAGTTTCCAGCTTGTTGGGGTGTTGCTGTAGTTATCCCCATTCCCAAGCCAAGTAAGGACCTCCTACTGACCCATTTCTCCGACTTCTTGTATGTGCAAGGTCTTAGAAAAGATGGTCAGTGTTAGACTCATGTGGTTTGTGGAGAGAGGTGACTTCTTATCCCTTGTCCAGTATGGTTTTTGTATAATGCAGTCTACCTCTGATGCCCTACTGTCTATGGATTTTGTCTGTAAAGCTGTCTTCACTAACCAACAGCAGGTCACGGTCTACTTCGACCTCAAGAAGGCATACCACACTGCCTGACATCATGGCAATTTATTTTCTCTTCATGAGTTTGCTCTTTGTGGGCGCTTGCCTATTTTTATTCAACAGCTCTTATCTAATCGTCTTTTTTTTTTTTTTTTTTAATTATCTGAGTGGGAAGAGTTCTTTCTATGCCCTTGCTCTTGTAGATGGGATACCACAGACGAGTATCCCTAGTGTTACTCTCTTTACTGTGGTCATCAACAGTGTAATCAGTGGATTTCCTGATGGGGTACGAGACTCACTATATGTAGATAACCTCTCACTTTCCGTCACTGCTGCTAGAATATATCTGATAGAGAGGAACTTTCAGCTGGCTCATGATAGAATTTCTGAGTGGACTGAGTCTCGTGCCTTCCGTTTTTCTTTAAAAAAGACTGTGGCTATGCATTTTTCCCATCGAGGGGGGGTTCACCCAGACCCTGACTCGTCTCTTTATGGTCAGCGAATATCCTGTGTGGAAGAGACTCAGTTTCTGGGTCTTCCATTTGATAGATGACACTACTTGGATTCCTCATATTTGTTCTGCTAAGGCAGCTTGTATTTAAGCTTTGAGTTTTCTGAGGGTTTTTGCCCATATCTCTTGGGTGCTGACTACCAGACCATGCTCCCATTGCATAGGTCCCTGATCCTTCCTAAACATGAATATGGGTTTGAGATCTGCTCCTCTGCAACAGATGCTCGTCTCTGGATATTAGATTCTGTGCATCATGCTGGTGTACGTCTGGCAATTGGGGCATTCAGGTCATCCCGGATTTCGAGTTTATTGGCAGATGCTGATTCCCTCCCTTTGAATTTACTTTGCTAGTCGCTGATGATGAGGTGTTGATATCGTCTTCACCTCCTTCTGGACTGAGTTCCCTGTGTCAGGGTCTCCCAGGATTCCCAATCTTCTGTTTATGACACACGTTTTAGTTTCCCGAAGCCCTTTGGCTACATGGTCTGGTCTGTCATGCTAGCCCTCTCGGTTCCAAGACTGGCGGTTTGTCCACATCAGATCCCGAGGGTGAGTTTTTGGCAACTCCCTCGTGTGACATTTTGTAGGTCCGTTGTTGGTAAAAAGAGCTCACCTCTCTTTCAGGTGTCCCCCCCTCTCTCTCTTTTCAGAACATGCCTCAGCTCATGATGTCTCTGTCTCTGTCTATATTGACGGATCTAAGACTGATGCTAGAGTAAGCTTTGGCACCGTCTTCCCTTCCATCAGTCGGGGTGGAAGCCTTCCCTGTATTGAAGTGTATAATCGGTTGAACTGACTGACATTTTATCTGTCTATCAATTGCCAGACGCCTTAATCTCTTAAAGGGTGGCCACAAACATATCATCTCCATGTCGCCCTGTCCGCCATTTCACTGCCCTGCTCCCAGCTCACACCACCCTATCTCATATCTCTCCATTTTATCCCTCTGTCTCATCCTTGGCCTCCCCCTCCCTCCCCCTCCCTCCACCTCACTCACATACACTCTTCTTGTCAGGATCTCGCTCTCCATCCTTTCCACATGGCCAAACCACGTCAAAATGTTTCTTCTAACACTTCCTATCATTATCCACATCCACACCACAAAGTTCCTTCACTTCCTTATTTGTCAGTCTGTCTCTCCACATGACTATACATGCTGTCCTCAAATTATTCATTTCCACTGCTCTCACTCTTGATATGTGTCCCTCCAACAAGGTCCAAACTTCACTTCCATACGTTAGAGCTGGTATCACAGTACTGTCATGCAGTAACTTTTTCATTTCCATGCCCTAATCCCTGTTTCTTATCACTGCTTTCAAAGACCGAACAATCTTTCTTCCTTGTTGTATCCTTTCAAGCACTTCACACCCCAAACTTCCATCTTTACTCCTCACACTATCCAAGTACTTAAACGCACTCCCGTTCTCCATTTCCTCCTCATCAATCCTCACGGTACATTCAGTTGCTTCATTTCTCTGGAAGACCATAACTTTACACTTACCGACATTCACCTTTAGATTGCGTTTCTTACACACTCCCCCGAACTCATCCACCAAGCCTTGCAGCTCCCCTTCGTCTTCACTTAACAGCACAGTATCATCTGCAAACAACAGTACAGGGAGTTTCCACACACTGCTCTCTCTCATTAGGGTTGCTCCAACCTCCACTGCCCTGCCTTGTATCTCTTTTATAACCCCATCCATGTACAGATTGAACAACCATGGAGACATGACACATCCCTGTTTCAATCCAACCTTCAAATACCAAAAATCACTCAGTTCACTATCCACACGCACTGCAGCCTTAGCACCCTCATACATAATCTTCACTGCATTCAGCAACATCCCATGTACTCCATATATTCTTGACACTTTCCACAGTCCTTGTCTAGCCACCCTGTCTTATGGTTTCTCCAAATTCATGATGGCCACATACAACTTCTTTCCCTTCTTTAGATATTTTTCCACTAAAGACCTAAGAATGAATATCTGATCTACACAACCTCCTCCCTTCCTAAAACCTCCCTGTTCCTCTCCAACTAATTCCTCTGTTATTTCCATAGCTCTGTCAATAAGTATCCTACCCTATAATTTTTTTTTCTATTTCGCTAAGAAGACAAAATTAATGCTCCTATGATTACCACACGTTTTTTTTCACTTTTCCTTTGAACAGGGGAATAATTATACCTGACTTCCAATCCTCCGAGACTTTACCTTCCTCCCAGAGCAATCTGCACATCTTCCATATCCATTTTACTACAATCTCTCCCCAATGCTTCAGTATTTCACCACACACTTTATCAGTGCCTGGGGCTTTCCCCATTTTGACTTCCTTCATTGCTTCCACAACTTCCAACCTACTAATTTCTTCCTCTCCTCTCACATCCTTTCTTCTCCCAGCCATTTGTAATCCCATTGCTTTCATTCTCTATGTTCAATAATTCCTAAAAATGTTCTCTTACTCTGGCATTCTGAGGGTGAGGGCATGGAATGTGTGAAGAATGTGAGAGGAGTAAATGATGAAGTGAAAGACAGAGAGAGAGATTGTTCAGGTGCTTGATGATGCAAGAGTGGATATATGTGGAATGACTGAAACTAAATGGGAAGGTGAAAGAGTGAGAGAGTGGGAATATGGTTTAGGTATATGTGTGGGAGTTAATGAGAATGAGAGGGCAAGAGAGGGAGTATGTCTGATGATATGCAAGAAGTGGAAGGAGAACATAAGAGAGTATGGAACAGTGCGTACATGGATTGTATGGGTGAGGATGAAAGAAGGTATACAAGAGTGGGCGATTGTATGTGCGTATGCGCCGACAGAGGACCGAGTGGCAAGTGTGAAAGATGAGTTTTGGGTGAGTGTAGAAGCATGTATGGACAAATATGAGAGAAGCGAGAGAGAGTTTTTGATTGGAGACATAATTGACAAAGTTGGGAGTGTGCGATTGGATGGAGTGGTTGGTCAGTGGGGTGTGCCAGCTGAAGTAGATGGGAATGGTAGTGCTTTGGTGGACATCTTTGCAGGTAAGAGGTTGACAATAGCTAACACCTACTTTCAGCATAAGATGATCCACAGGTATACATGGAGAGTAATGAGGAGGATGGATGGTGAACCTGTTGAACGAAAGGCAATGATAGACTACGTGTGTGTGGATGAACGAATAAGAAGACAAGTGTTGGATGCAAGAGTGTGGAGAGGGTGGGGGGAATGGAATCTCTGACCTTCACTTAGTGATGGCCAAAGTAAAGCTGCAAAGAAAATGGTTGAAGAGACGAAGGGGAAGACAGGAAGAAACAGCTCCTGTGATGAGAGTTGAGAAGTTGCAAGATAGTGAGAAAATGGCAGAGTATAAGAGCATAGTGGAAGAAAGATTGGGAAGGTATGAGTTAGAGCAGATGGATGGAGTGGAAGACGTATGTAAGATATTTACGGAAGAGATACACGCAGCTTGTGAGGTGGTTTGTTGGATGAGGAGGAGATGCAGGGGGTGTGCAAGGGACAGCATGGTGGAATGATGAGGTGAAACGAGCTGTGGAACAAAAGAAGAAGGTATAAAGTGAATGGCTAGCGAGTAGAGGCAGGGGAGAAGATGAGAGAGAGAAGAGAGAGGTATATAGGAGCAGGAGAAAGGAGGTGAAGAGAGAGGTGAAGGAGAGTAAGAAGAAAGTGGATGAAGAATTTGGGTGGAATCTGAGTGTGAAATGGAGGGAGAGTACGAAATTGTTTTGGAAGGAGGTAAAGAAAGTAAGGCAGAGTGACACGGGAAACAATAGAGGAGTGAAAGATAGGAATAATAGATTGTTGGTGGAGAAGAGAGAGAAATTGAGGAGATGGAAGGAGCACTTTGAGGATTTGTTGAATGTAGAGAGTGAGAGCAGTGCGAGTATAAGTGGTTGGGAAACGGCTGGGAGAAGAAAAGCTGAGAAGAGAGAGGAAGAGATCAGTAGGGCGAAAGTAGTGGAAACAATGAAGAAGATCAAGATGGAAAAGGCCCCAGGAACTGATGGAGTGTGTGGTGAAATGCTGAGGTATGGAGGGGGAGATTGTTGTGGAGTGGATATGAAAGTTGTGTAGATTGGCTTGGGAAGAGGGAAGGGTTCCAGAGGACTTGAAATCAGGAATAATTGTTCCTTTATACAAAGGAAAAGGGGATAGAGAAGTATGTGGTTACCACAGGGGTATTTGCCTTCTTAGTGTGACTGGAAAAATATATGGTAGAATACTCATTGATAGTGTTAGGCATGTGACAGAGAAGCTAGTTGGAAAAGAACAAGGGGGATTTAGGAAGGGACAAGGGTGTGTAGACCAGATATTTGTTCTAAGATGTTTAGTGGAGAAGTCTCTTGAGAAGGGAAAGAAAGTGTATGCTGCCTTCATAGACTTGGAGAAAGCTTATGACAGAAGAGACAGGCAAGGTATGTGGAAGGCATTAAGAATCTATGGAGTGGAGGGGAAATTGTTGAGTGCTGTGAAGAGTATGTACGAAGGAGCTAGGGCTACGGTGTGAGTGGATGGTGAGCTGAGTGAGTTCTTTGATCTCAATGTGGGACTGAAACAGGGTTGTGTGATGTCTTCATGGCTGATTAATACATACATGGATGGGGTTGTAAAGGAGGTGCAAGGTAGGGCAGTGGATATGATACAGTATTGTAGAGTGAAGGTGAATGGGAGTTGCAAGATTTGGTGAATGAATTTGGGACAGTGTGTAGGAAGAGGAATCTGAAAGTTAATGTAAACAAGAGTAAAGTTATGGTGTTTGAGAGGAATGAAGTCACAGAGTGTGCAGTGAGGTTGAATGGTGAGGATGTGGAGAATGTGAGTGCATTCAAGTACTTGGGTAGTGTGATGAGTAAGGAAGGAACGTTTGGGGATGAAGTGCGTGAAGTGGTACAGCAGGGAAGGAAGGTTGTTGGTTCACTGAAAGAAGTGATGAGAAATAGGGAGGTGAGTATGGAAGTTAAGAAGTCACTGCATGATAGTATTGTGATCCCTACCTTGACATAAGAAAGCAAGGGGTGGACCTTGCAAGAGGGGTACAAGTGAAGAGTGAGAGCAGTGGAAATGAGTTACTTGAGAGGAGCATGTGGAGTGATATGGAGGGACACGTTGACGAATGAAGAAGTGAAGGAACGTTGTGGGGTGGATGTGGATGTGGTTGAGAAGATTAGGAGAAATACACTGAGGTGGTTTGGACATGTGAAGAGAATGGAGAGTGAAAGACTGACTAAGAGGGTGTATGTAGGTGAGGTGGAGGGAGGGAGAGGGAGAGGTAGGACGAGGATGAGGTGGAGGGATGGAGTTGAGAGGTATATGAGGGAGAGGAAGTGAGTTGGGGAGAGGGTAGTGCAATGGTGGGTGACAGAGCGACTTGGAGGCGTTTTGTTTGCAGCCACCCTTTGCGGGATTAGGGCATCTGGCTAGAGATAGATAGATAGATAGTTCTCTCACTCTGCTCACTTTTTCTTCCTTCTCCACTAGTAATCTACCATTTTGATCTTTCACTCCCCGATTAACCTCCTTAACCCCTACACCGCGGGCTTGTTTACCAATGACTTGCGTGTGCCGTGGGGTTATTTGGGCTCCGACAGACTCTCAAAAAATATTTGCCAAAAATCAGTTATTAGTCCTAGAATAATAAAATTAAATATGCTTATGGCACATACCTTCAGCTTTCTCCTGGAATGATTGTTGAGCCTTCGTCAGTTACCGTAGGACTTGTGGAGACCTCTGAAGTAGGGTAACGAAGTCTCCACTTTACACTTCCCGACAACCCGTAATATGATTACCACAGCCAGATACAAACACTATAAACACTATTCTACAATTTTCAAGTAGTTTGGGATCCATACTAAAAAAAAAAAAACACTGTGAAAGCAATGGAAATTACGAGCGCGTCTGATCGTCGCACTGGCACTAGTTCGCTCTTAGTAGTCTGTCATTTATTATTCATAAAACCCCTCACACTTTATATTTCTATTACTATATAACACTTATATATATCTACAGTCTTTATTCATAAGTTTCCTTCAGTAGTATTAGTTTATTGTCACTGTAGGGATTCAATTTCTTTCAGTAAAATACGTAGCATTCACTTTCTCGTCCTGTATACTGGCATTGAGAGTGAATGTCACTTTCATCTTCACTCTCATAACTCATAGCATTCAGACATGCTAGAGTGAAACTTTCACTTTCATTACTCCTAGGGTATATACTCGTATTCTTATAATACTACTCATTTACATTTCTATTTACGTTCTCTATTTTATTTACGTTATTTACATTTCTATTTTATCTACACTGTGTTGTGCACTGTCACTTGAAATAACTTATAAAACTATTTTCCATTGTTCACATATATTTACATTCATTACTTTCACTTGCTGTTTACACATTATTTACACATTATTTACAATTCCACTTGCACTGTTTTACTCAATAGAAAGATCGTATCACTCTTTTATCAATTGTCAGCCCTTTACCTCTTTCCACACGAGGTTTAGTAGGGGGTAAAGGTCACAGGGCCATTTGCATGGGGATGAAAAAAGGCCTTGAAGTCAGCAAGAAGAAACATACGTACTCTCACTTCGGAAGTTGAGAGTAACCTGATAACGGAGGGCCAGCGTGGAGGCCTGCTAAGGGGTTATTCAGAGTTACCAATATTACTTCTTGAAACAGCTAAGTCTAGCACTGATATGATTGGCAGGAAATCTAGACAATACATTATAAATTTGGTAGTTCCAGGTGAATGTAAATATCACTTAGGCTTCTCCCTTCCCTCCTTACATGTATATTTATTTCGAAAATAGATTAGAGGCCTACTTGGGAGATATATATTCAGAGCTACCAATGTTAGATCTTGAAACATCTTTGTTTAGCACTGATATGATTGGCAGGAAATCTAGACAATACATTATAAATTAGGTAGTTACAGGTGAATGTAAATATCACTTAGGCTTCTCCCTTCCCTCCTTACATGTATATTTATTACGAAAATAGATTATAGGGCATATTTCAAGGGGAAAAAAAACAGCGAAAATTAGCGAACGAGTGCACATGAGGTGTTGTCAGGTGATAATTAGCCAATTCCAGGTGTTTGGCACTCTCACTTACCTTATTTCTTTCTTGTATATATTATTTGGTATAAGAATAGGACATAGGGCTTATTTCAATGGATGAAATCAGTGAAAAATTCCAGGGAAGATTTACTGAGCGTAGCACGGCCGGGCAGGCGAGAGGATAGGGTAATGGAGGGGGGGTAGGGAGGGGAGTCAAGAATGGGGAGAAATGGCTAAATTGTCAACAATGGATGGGAGTACAGATGAGATTAGGAGTGCTGACTAGTGTTGGACATTGGCAGTACTGATAGATGATACAAGCCCCCACTTGGAAGCCCGGGTGAATTCAAAATAACACAGAATAACAAAAGCGACGCCCCGCGGTATGATCCCTTGCTCCCAAGCATCACGAAAGTGACGCCCCGCGGTTAAGGGGTTAACACACTGTCTAACACTCTTTACCTTGTTCCAGAAAATTTTCTTAGATTCCCTGCACTTGACACTCAAAATTCTTCCAAATTCCTCATCCATTCTGGTCTTACTCTCTCTCTTTTCAAGTCTCTATTCATCTTTACATATAACTCTTCTGTCTCTCAACTTCCTTCACACCCCTGTTTCTCATCCACTCATTCTATGTTCGCTTCTTTTGTGTCACAGTCTGTCTCACCTCTTCATTCCACCATGCTGTTCTTTTCACCCGATTTCGTCTTCTCTTCACCCCACACACCACCACACATATTGCACAGATTTCTCCTGTGAATATCTTGCACATATCTTCCACATCCCCCATCTGCTCCCATCATATTTACCCAATCGCTCCTCTGCTTCTCTCTTACATTCTACCCATTTTCCATCACCCTGCAACCTTTCCACCCTCCTTGTAAGAACTACTTCCTTTTGTCCTTCCCTTCTTCTATTTCTCCACTTCATTTCAACCTTGACTTTCACCACCACTAAGAGGTGGTCATTACATCCACTCCCCCAGCCTCTACATGCTCTTGCATCCATTACACCCCTTCTAGTTCTATCATCCACACGCACATAATCAGTCATTGCCTTACGTTCATTCAGCTCACCCTCCACCCTTCTCATCACTCGCCACATATACCTGTATCATTTTGTGTCGGAAGAGGGTATTGGCTATCACCAACCCCCTCCCGAAACAAATGTCCACTAGAGCACTGCCATTCTCATCCACTTCTGCAGTCACACTCAACTCACCCACTTTTCCATGCATCTTCACATTCCCTACTTTTCCATTCATATCTCCAATCAAAAAGACTCTCTCGTTCCTTTCAAACTTATCCATGAACGCATTCACGTTTGTCCAAAACTCTTATTTCACTCTGCTTACACGATCTTGCATTGGCACATACACACACACACACACACACACACACACACACACACACAATTGGCCACATTAATAGTCCAACTTTCGGTCTTACCCACACAAATCTTGAGCCAACTGATCCATCTATCTATCTATCCATTGCCAGACGCCTAAATCCCGTTCCAGGTGGTCACAAACAAATCGCCTCCACGTCGCCCTGTCCCCCGCTATTTCACTGCCCCGCTCCCAACTCACACCTCTCTCTCTCATATACCTCTCCACCCCATCCCTCCATCTCATCCTCGGCCTCCCCCTCCCTCTTCCCCCCTCCACCTCACTCACATACACTCTCTTCGTCAGTCTCTCACCGTCCATCCTCTCCACATGGCCAAACCACCTCACTGTATTCCTCCTAACCCTTCCTATCACATCCACATACACACCACAATGCTCCTTTATATCCTCATTCGTCAGCCTGCCTCTCCATGTGACTCCACAGGCTCCTCTTAAATAACTCATTTTCACTGCTCTCACTCTTGCCTTGTGTCCTTTCAGCAACGTCCAAGCCTCACTTCCAAACGTTAGAGTTGGTATCACAATACTGTCATGTAGTAAATTTTTTTCTTTCATGCTCACTTCCCTGCTTCTTATCACGGTTTTCAAGGAACCAGCAACCTTTCTTCCCTGCTGTACCCTTTCAAGCACTTCACCCTCCAAACCTCGATCCTTACTCATCACACTACCCAAGTACTTAAACGTACTTACATTTTCCAATTCCTCACCATCCAACCTCGCTGTACATTCACTGACTTCACCTCTCTCAAAGACCATCACTTTACTCTTCCCTACATTCACCTTTATATTCCGTTTCTTACACACTCTCTCAAACTCATCCACCAAGCCTTCCAGCTCTCCTTCGTCTTCACTCAACAACACAGTATCATCTGCAAACAACAGTACAGGGAGTTTCCAAACACTATCCTCTCTCCCAGGGCCACTCTAACATCCATTACCCTACCTTGTACCTCTTTTATTACATGAACAGATTGAACAACCATGGAGACATGACACATCGCTGTTTCAACCAAACTTTCAAAGAGAAAAATTCACTTAGTTCACCATCCACACGCACTGCAGCCTTAGCACCATCATATATATTCTTCACAGCATTCAACAACTTCCCATCTACTCCATATATTTTTAATACTTTCCACAATCCTTGTCTATCCACCCTGTCATATGCTTTCTCCAAATGCACGAAAGCCACATGCAACTTCTTTCCCTTCTCTAGAAACTTTTGCACTAAAGATCTATGAATGAATATCTGATCTACACAACCTCTTCCCTTCCTAAAGCCTCCCTGTTCTTCTCCAACTAATTCCTCTGTTCTTTCTCTAACTCCGTCAAAAAGTATCCTACCATACACATTTCCTATTATACTAAGAAGACAGATGCCCTTCTGATTACCACACATGTCTTTTTCCCCTTTTCCTTTGTACAAGGGAATAATTATACCTGACTTCCAATCCTCCTGGACTCTACCTTCCTCCCAGGCCAATCTGCACATTTTCCACATCCATTCTACTACTATCTCTCCCCCGTGCTTCAGCATTTCACCACACACTCCATCAATTCCTGGGGCTTTCCCTAATTTAACTTTCTTCATTGCTTTCACAACTTCTATCATACTGATTTCTTCCTGTCTTCTCACATCCCTCCTTCTTCCAGCCATTCCCTAGCCATTTATACTCGCATTACTTCCATCCTCTATGTTCAACAATTCCTTAATCCGCCCCGTCCCGTCGACATATGGGTACGTTGCAACATTTTGCATTTGCCAGTCCCGTTGACGTACTGCTACGTTGTGCAATTGCAAGGTCCCTAATTTGCACAATTTTCAATTTTCGCGAGTGATTTTTCGTACGTATACACGGGACACCTTCCTCTATTCCTCTACAAGATGCCAAGCAGGGACAATGCCTTACACTGCATAACCTCCCCCCTCACGCCATTGTCTCGGCAATTCACCTGTTACCAGTGACCTGGCCAGTAAAGATATTCAGGGCCAGAGTGATTCCCCAATCGATGACAATGTGGAGGACAAAGTTTACATAGCATTAGAAGAAGAAACAGTCAGAAATAATGATTAGGAAATATGGCAAAAAAAGGTCAGGTATGGTAATTAGTTAGTGAGTGAAACAATGCTTATAATGCCTATATTACTGCTTGAAAACCAATATACTTTCATACTACATATAAATTCGTACCAAGTAAATAAATAAATACCATTTATGCGTTGTGTGAAATAGTTACCCTCCCATAGAACTCGTTTTCTTTGGTGCCAGCATGTTAGAAAACCCAGTCAGGTAAGGAGGATCTCCTACCTGGATCAAGTATTTTAAACCTCAGGTGAGCGATTTCACTGTGAATTTTCGATGTTTCTCACCAAAAGCGGAGGTTTTAGCCAAAAAAAAAAAAAAATCGAAAATACCTCGGGATTGGGGGATGTCGGAGGTGCGGAAAACGTCGTGACGTGACGGGTTAAAGTGTTCTCTCCATTGCTCACTTTTTCTCCCTTCTCAACTAGTAATCTACAATTTTTATCTTTCACTCCCCTGCTAACTTCACTTCCACCCTGTTTTACTTTTTTCACCTCTTTCCAGAACATTTTCTTAAAGTCCCTCCACTTTACACTCAAGTTCCTTCCAAATTCCTCATCCGCTCTCTTCTTATTCTCTCTTACAATTCTTTTCACCTCTCTCTTTCTTTCTACATATAACTCTCTCTTCCGCCTCTCAACTTCTTCCACGCCCCTATTTCTCATCCATTCATTGTATGCATTCTTCTTTTGTGCCACAGCCTGTCTCACCTCTTCATTCCACCACGCCGATCCTTGCACAAACTTCCGTCTTCTCTCCATCATCCCACACACCACATCACATGCTGCACATATTTCTTCTGTAAATATCTTGCACACACCTTCCACGTCCCCCATCTGCTCCAATTCATATTTGCCCAATCGTTTCTCCACTTCTCTCTTATACTCTGCCTTTCTCTCATCCTCTTGTAACCTTTCCACTCTCCTTACAAATACTCCTTCTTCCCGTCCTTCCCTTCTTCTATTTCTCCATCCTAATTGGACCTTGATTCTGGCCACCACCAAGTAGAGGTCAGAAAGTCCACTCCCCCAACCTCTATTAGCTCTTGCATCCATTACACATTTTTGCATCCTTTCATCCATACACACAGAATCAATCATTGCCTTCCTTTCATTCATTTCACCACCCACCCTTCTCATCACTCGCCATGTATACCTGTGAATCATTTTGTGCCTGAAGAGGATATTTGCTATCACCAACCCCCTCCCAGCACAAATGTCCACTAACGCACTGCCATTCTCATGTATCTCAGCAGGCACACCCCACTCACCAACTATTCCATCCACCTTCACATTCCCTACTTTACCATTCATATCACTGATCAAAAACACTCTCTCATTCCTTCCAAAATTTTTTCATGCACACTTCCATATTCATCCAGAACTCTTCTCTCACTCTGCTTGCACGATCTTGCGCTGGCACATACACGCACACAATCGCCCACATTTGTAGTCCAATTTTCAATCTTACCCACACAGTCCTTGACCCAACTGATCCATACTGTCTTATGTTCTTCTTCCATCTTTTACTCACAACTATACATACTCCTTCTTTTGCCCTCTCATTCTCACCTATTCCTGCACATATACCCCATCCATACTCCCATTCTCTCACACTCTCACCTCCCCATTTCGTTTCAGTTATTCCGCATACATCAACTTTCACACCCTGAAACACCTGGACACTCTCTCTCTCTTTCACCTCGTCATTCGCTCCCCTTACATTCCACGTTCCGATTACCATGTCCTTTGTCCGGTCCTTGGTTGTCATCTTTTGGTCAGTCCTTGTCCGAGGCTTATTGTTTGTCTTTTTAGTTAGTTGTTTTCCGGGGAGGGGCACTAACCCTCCATACTGTCTTATATTCTCCTTCCATCTCCTGCACACAACAGTACACACTTTTTTCCCCTCTTATTCTCACCCACTCCCACCCATATACCCCGTCCATACTCCCATTCTGTCACCCTCTCATGTTACCATTCAGTTTCATTTAAACCACATACATTGACTTTCACACCCTCAAGCATCTGGACAATCTCTCACCTCATCATTTGCACCCCTTACATTCCATGTCACAATCCATACCAAGTCCTTTGTTCAGTTCTTAGTCGTCACCTGTTGGTCAGTCCTGGTCCGAGCCTTCTTGTTCGTATTTTTAGTTAGTTGTTTTCTGGGAAGGGGCACTAACCCTCCACCAACCCACTTGCTCTCACATAGGGTACACGTGTTGGTTAGTTATAACGTTACCATTCAGCGTTGTAAAGTTGTAAATGATGATTTCCTGGTTTACAGGAAATCATTTGGCTTGCCACTCAGTGTACAGCTACCCTAAAAGAGTACTGCTACATGAAGTGGGTAAATGATGGGCTCTCCCAGAGATTATGTACCCTCAAAATTGTTTTAATCTGTCCTTGTATATTTTTGTGTTAGCGACTCCTGATCTACTCCGTCTGCACTGGAGTATTTGAATTCATTCTATCCAGTTTTTTTTTTCTTTTTTTTTAGTGGCTTTATCTCCTCAGCCGTCCTGGCCATCGTGTGGACTTCAGTTGGGTTCCCACGCATGCGGTGAGAAGGGCAATGAGAGGGCCTATACATTAGCTAAATCTGCTTCTTCTCAACGCCCCACTACGAAGCTAATCACTTCCCACTTCAGATATGACACCTTCCCTGAAGTACACGATTCGTACATGTTGGCAGACATTGGGAGGGTGGTGTTCATAATAAAAGAAACTTTTCAGAGAATGGTTGTGCCTAGAATTTTCCCCTCCATGCCTCAGCAATTGGAGGTGGTTCTTGCCTGGGTTCACATTAGGCATTCACGGCTTACTCATGGGTTCCTGATGTGCGGTGGTACTCAACCGCACTATTATGACTGCCTTGTTCACCGTACTGTCCGTCACTTGCTGGTTCAGTGTCCTAGTCTGGTGGACCTTCATCAGAAGTTCCTCCATAGGCAAATATGGGTGGATGGTACATAACATCAGTCCTAGATGCATGGAGGAGCCTACAGTAATTTTACTGATTTTTTTTTTTTTCTTCAAGAGGCGGGCTTCCTACTACATTTATAGGTAACTGAAGAGAGAGTTATATGTAGTGAGGAAGAGAGAAGTGAAAAAATTAGGAAACTTATTGTCAGAATTTGGGAAACAGCAGCGGAATTAGTTGGAGAAGACCAAGTTCAGAAAGGGAAGAGGTTGTTTAGATCAGATATTCATTCTTAGGTCTTTAGTGGGAAACTTTCTAAAGAAGGGAAAGAACTTGTATGCAGCCTTCATAGATTTGGAGAAACCATATGTCAGGTTGGATAAAAAGGCATTGTGGAAAGTACTAAGAATGTATGGAGTAAATGATAAATTGCTGAATGCAGTGAAGAGTATGAATGAGGGTCCTAAGGCTGTAGTGTGTGTGATTATTGAATTGAGGGAATTTTTCTGTTTGAAGGTTGGATTGAAACAGAGATGTGTCATGTTTATATGGTTGTTCAGTCTGTATATGGGTGGGATTATAAAAGAGATACAAGGTTGGGTAATGGATGTCTGAGTGGCCTTAATGAGAGAGGGGAGCGTGTGGAAACTCCCTGTACTGGTGTTGGCAGATGATACTGTGCTGTTAAGTGAAGACGAAGGGGAGCTGCAAGGCTTGGTGAATGATTTTCGAAGAGTATGTAAGAAACGGCATCGAAAGGTGAATTAGGGAAGAGTAAAGTTATGGTCTTCGATAGAAATGAAGTCACTGAATGTACATTGATTTGATGAGGAGGAAATGGAAAATGTGAGTGCATTTAAGTCCTTGGGTAGCGTGATGAGTTGGGATGGAAGTTTAGAGGGTGAAGTGCTTCGAAGGATACAACAAGAAAGAAAGGTTGCTGGTTCTTGGAAAGCAGTGACAATATAAGAAACAGCGTAGTAAGCATGGAAGTGAAAGAGTTATTGCATGACAGTATTGTGATACCAACTCTAACGTATGGAAGTGAAGCTTGGACCTTGTTGGGGGGACACAAGTCAAGAGTAAAGAGCAGTGGAAATATGATAGTTGAGAGGAGAATGTGGAGTCACATGGAGAGACAGACTGACAAATGAGGATGTGAAGAAGTGCTGTGGTATAGATGTGGATGTTGCAGGAAGTTAGGAGAAACACACTGAAGTGGTCTGGCCATGTGGAGAGGATGGAGAGTGAGAGACTGACAAGAAGAGTGTATGTGAGGGAGGTGGAGGGGGGAAGAGGAAGGGGTAGGCCAAGGATGAGATGGAGGGATGTAGTGGAGAGGTATATGAGAGAGGTGTGAGCGGGGAGCAGGGCAGTGAAATGGCTGGGGACAGGGCGAAATGGAGGCGAATTGTTTGTGTGCACCCCTGACGGGATTACATCGTCTGGTGATAGACAGAGAGATAAATAGAATTAATCAATCAATCAGACAAGCAACTGCTCACGTGAAGATAAAACTTAAAAAAAAATACTGAGACAAGGTGCAAGTTGCTCACCCTGTAGTACTGAACGTTGGAGGTATTGGTTTGCCAGACCATAGTGACGTGAGGGTCGTCCAGCACGTGTCTGAGGCTCTGATATGGCTGCTTGATGTGCCGCACTGCCATCACAGACATCAGGTTCCCAGCGTAGCTCCTTACTACCACCACAGCTGCAAACATCCACCCAGCCAGTCCTAATCGTCTCCACCACCGCCAGCCACTTATCCAGCTGTCTGTTTATACGCACATCATCACTTTCATTATCAATGCAATAATAATAATTTCCATCATTACAACAATAATACCACCATTACTATCACAGTAATCATCATTACCATCGTTAGCATTACATTAATATTAATAATAATAAAAATAATAATAATAATAATAATAATAATAATAATTATTATTATTATTGATGTCATCGTCACTGTCATTATAAAAGTCCTTGACCTCAACGTGCTAATCTAAAAACAATAGTATAACAAGTCACCACAACAATGATGTATTGAGGTTTTGACACATCTGTCTTCTAATTTGTACAGTGTACCATTGAACTGGTTAAGGCTTCTAAGTGCGAGATCACGATGTAGACTAAAGATGTAAAGCGACAACTGATATTTCCTTTTGGATTCTGACATACTGACATACTGAACGGGCTGAAGAAGTGAATGTTAAGAAACGTGGGCAAATTTGTTGTGAAATACTATGCAGAATCGCAATAAGCAATATATCATGAGGGCAGTTAAACACATCTGAGAGTGAGGCCAATGTGCCACCTTGCCAATGCACCTGCAATACGGCAGGATGTGAGAACATAAACGGAAGCGTCAAAATATATGATGTCATATATTCATCACCTGCAGTGGCGAGGGAGCATCGAGGCCTCTCTCCTGGGGATATAACCGACTCGATAGTGAATTGCAGTTTTTCATTCAGATTTATAGCGCCTCTAGTTTGTCTTGTATTTTTTTTGGGGGGCAGAAGGAACTCTGTTAATTTTAATTCCTTCTTTCCCTGTCTCTTAGCTTGGCACTTATCTTCCACATGACACTTCCATAACTTCAGCAACATACTTATCTTCATCCTCTCATACTGTCCCTTGTCTCATCTTTTCCTCTGACCTACCTTAGAAGGATCATATATCTTAACCCCCTCGCGCACCGTAAGTTTCCAATAAGTTTCAGTTCCATGCACAGAACTAAAACCTCGCTCAGGATGGCTCCGCTTGTGCAGCAAGGGAAAAATTTCTATGGCCCAATTTACCCTCAGGAAGTGCTTATATTGTTATAAATCACTTCCCATCATCTTTGTTGATGTTTATACTATAAGATAAGAAAAAAAACATAAAACAGACGAATAAATGTAAGGAAATGAAGCCTGAATAAATCTTATTTATGTGAAAACTAGCTTCTCATAACTTCCCAATATCGCTGTGAAAAATCTTTCTCGTGACATGCAGCTGCAAAGGACATGTCCATATGCAGAATTTCACGATCTTTCATCTGTGAAAGTTTCAAGTTGATACGTCCAACAGTTTTCGAGTAAATCGAAAAAAAAAAAAAACTACGAAAATCACCTAAAAATGTTTGATTTGTTTATTATTTCATATCTTGTTAGTGACACTGTAACTATCTATCTATCTATTGCCAGACGCCTCAATCCCGTTTGGGGTGGCCACAAACAAATCGCCTCCAAGTCGCCCTGTCCCCCGCCATTTCACTGCCCTGCTCCCAACTCACACCCCCCTCTCTCATATACCTCTCCACCCCATCCCTCCATCTCATCCTCGGCCTCCCCCTCCCTCTTCCCCCCTCCACCTCACTCACATACACTCTCTTCGTCAGTCTTTCGCCCTCCATCCTCTCCACATGGCCAAACCACCTCAGTGTAACAAACATATATATAAATTCTATCCAGTTTTGTAGCCCAAAGGTTAAGGAAGCCCATCATATAATTCACAGTGTTTTAAGCTTTATTGTTATTGAGAAAATGAACCTTGAAAGGTTACGATGGGTTGTGCGCGGTTTTCGCGCGGTGATAGCACGTATGCTCAGGCACGTAGGCTGAGTAGTATGTTCATCATTCATAACTTTTCCCCAATTATTTTCACTCATAGGTTGCTTTGCATTACAAAAGTGTGCATAAGAAATCATCAGCTTGATCAAGCTTTCTTCAGATTTTTTATACGAATCATACTTTACTGTATAATGAATGAGAGACTAGCAATGAAATGCACCACATTCTCCCTATGAGAAATATATAGTAAACACATTTTATACCTTACAATACAATAGTATAAAAACTAGACAAATAAGCTGGTTACTCACGTCCTCTAGCAGTGCTGTTGTGTTTCTTGAGAGGAGATAGAGTTGCAGAGAGGAGGACAGGTACGATCACAGCCTGTGTGTGTTTGTGAGTATTTGTGACGTGTGTGTGTGTGTGTGTGTGTGTGTGTGTGTGTGTGTGTGTGTGTGTGTGTGTGTCTGTCTGTCTGTCTGTCTGTCTGTCTGTGTTCCTGTGCATGTGTGTGTGTGTGTGTGTGTGTGTGTGTGTCTGTGTTCTTACCTAATTGTATCTTTACAGGAATGAGTCAAGCTCGTACTGTCCCGTGTCTTAAACCATATTTATCATACATATCCTTAAATTTGTGAATTGTTTTGGCACACACTGTTTCATTCGGCAGTGCATTCCATTGATCAATTGCTCTGTTTGGGAAACTGAATTTCCTTACGTCTTTATCACCTCTCTTCTTATGCAGTTTTTTGCAGTGTCCTCTTGCTGATGATTCTCCATATGTTAAGTAATCATTTATGTCTATTTTCTCCTTCCCTGATATGCACTTATATAGCATTATCATGTCACCTCCTTTCCTTTTCTCCTGTAGTGTTGGTAGATTCAGTTTATTTAGTCTTTCTTCGTAGCTTAGGTCCCTTAAGCTTGGTATCCATCTTGTAGCGGCCCTTTGAACTTTATCAATCTTGTCTATGCGCTTTTTGAGATGAGGAATCCAGACTACTGATGCATATTCCAGGGTTGGTCTAATGAATGATGTTATTATCCTTCTTAGCATGTCTTCATTTATGTATGTGAATGCTATTCTCATATTTGCAAGCAGTGTATACATGTTCTGTACCTTCTCGCTGATGTGGTCAGCCGGAGATAGTCTGTTATTGATAATCACACCTAGGTCTTTCTCTCTTTCTGATGTGTATACGGTTTTATTTCCTAACTTATATTCCCAATCAGGTCTTTTTCCACTTTTACCAAACTTGATTACATGACACTTGTCCACATTGAATTCCATTTGCCATGTACTACTCCATTCATGAAGTTTATTTAATTCTTCTTGTAGCTCTTTACAAGAGTCTGTGTTAGTAATTCTCCTATGTATTTTTGCATCATCTGCAAACATATTCAGATAGCTCTCATTTCCAGTGTTACTGTTTATATCATTTATATACACTAAAAACATAATTGGTGCCAGCACTGAACCCTGTGGTTCTCCACTAGTCACTTCTTTCCATGATGAGTAGTTTCCTCTTAGTACTGTTCTCATTTCTCTTTTTATGAGAAAGACTTGTATCCAACAAAACAGTTTGCCTCGAATTCCTCCTTGATGGTACAGTTTCCATAAAAGTCTTTGGTGTGGTACTGTGTCAAAAGCTTTCTTGAAATCTAAATAGATACTGTTCACCCATCCTTCCCTTTCCTGTATTGTCTTTGTTACTCTGTCATAGTAGCTCAACAGATTAGTAACACATGATTTTCCTTTTCTGAAACCAAACTGTCTTTCTGTTATCATACTGTGTTCTTCTAGATGATTTACTCAAGCTTTTCTTATAAGCTTTTCTAATACCTTGCTTACAACACTGATCAGTGATACTGGTCGGTAGTTGAGTGGATTTTGTCTATTTCCTTTCTTGAATAAGGGGACAATATTTGCTTTTTTCCAAATATCAGGTAGTTTACCTTGACTCAAGGATTTGAGTCTATCTGCATGTGTGTGTGTGTCTATCTGTCTGTGTTCCTGTGCATGTGTGTGTGTGTGTGTGTGTGTGTGTGTGTGTGTGTGTGTGTGTGTGTGTTTACTGCTGTATGCTTTCATCAGCATGATACTGATGAATGCACAGTCTTGTGCAGAGCAGCACATCGCAAACAGGACATATATAGCTGGAGTCATTCCTCCTCTTGTTTAAGTGGCACAACACACACCGCAGCCTTATCCTGTTGGGGATTCTGTCCAGGGTGTGGTGCAGAGTTGAGTCCAAGCGTGTCCTATCATCCATATATCGACTGCGCTTGGATGGCAGTGCTCCTCCATCCCCTCACCTCCGTCCTCCTGCCGGAGGTACAGTGGCAGGACCTGGCCAAGTAATTCCTGACGGGCCAGCTACTGCGAGAGATGGAGCAGTCATGGCAGTAACTGATGGAGTTACTCCTGACGGGCCAGCTACTGCAGGAGGTGGAGCGATTGTTGCAAGAGGTGGAGCGATTGTTGCAGGAGGTGGTGATTGTTGCAGGAGGTGGAGTAATTGTTGCAGGCTGAGCAGAGGCTGCAGTTGATGCAGAGGTTGTTGCAGGTACAGGTGGTTGTCGTCGCAAGGGAAGGTCAGGGGCATTGTGAAGGGCATGACCCGATGCCGGCCACTCCTCTTCCCTGAATGTCAGGAGTTTGTGGCATATGTGCTCCTGGACTTCCAGGAGAGTCATAGATCTGTTGGTGTTCTTCTTGTAGAGGGTGTAGGCATTGAATAGGACCATGTAGATAAAATAAAAGGTCATTTTCTTGGTCCACTTGACTGTCCTCCTTTGGGCGGGGTACTATTGGATCATCTGATCGAAATGATCCACCCCACCCATGTGCCTATTATAGTCCTCCACATGACGGGTTTGTTCACTGTTTTCAAAACATGGTGGCATCTCCCGTCTGGACCCTTGACCTTCCCATGCACCTGCTTAGGGATGGTGGTGTCACTGTGGAAGGTGGACACCATACTTATGATACGTTTGTCCTTCCACAACAACACCATTTCATTGCCCTTGTGTCTAGCTTCCACTCCATCATCAGAAAGGCATTTAGCACTGCTGATGTGCTGCAGCTCCCTCGGTGCTGCCCTTGCCAGTCGTACTGTGCCACACACGTACACATCCTATGCAAAGAGGCGTTCACACAGTGATACAGAGTTGTAATAATTGTCCATATACAACTTGTAGCCTTTGCCCTTCAAAGGTTAACGAGGCCCCACACTGTGTTCTCTAGAGACTTCTTCTCCCCTGTGTATACTCCCAAATTCCAAAAGTAACCACTCCTTGCCTCAGCCAAGGTGTATAGTTTTATGGCATACTTCTGGGGCTTCATAGGGTTATATATATGGAAGGAGAACTGCCCCTTCCAACCCAGATATCCCTTATCCAGGCTTAGATGTTCATCCAGGATGTAAACCTCTCTGAACCTCTGAAGGAGATACTCTATCTTTGTGCGAATCCTTATCAGCCAGTCCTGATTGCCCTCGGGTATGGCGAGACTACTGAAAGCATGAAAGTGCTTCAGGATGGTCCTGAAGCACTTTCCACTCATAGTTCACCGAAATTTGTGGTATTCGTGGACCTTTGATGAAAGTCAAATCCCCATCAGAAAGTATAATCCAAGGAACCGAGCCATTTCCTCTTCGTTCCAGAGGTACCAAACATCGTGTAGTCCCCAGAAATGCGGCATATTTGTTTTGACCGTCAGGTAGGTGAGCAACTCCCTGGTAAAAAAAAAAAGTTGAAAGTATTGGAGTGGAGTTGCTCGTGCTGTCACTCTCAAACCTGGGGTTTCAATGAAGGGGCCAACATTGGGTGTAAATGACCCAGAACTCCAAGCTTCCTCCTGATGGTCACCACCTGCGGAAATGTTTGGCTGTATACATGTGTGGTGCACACGACCCCGAGACAGATGACTAGCTCTCGGCCGTCCACCATTACCTCGCATAGGCCCACGCCACCCTCATCTTTGTGGTGGGAAGGGAGATGGTGATGATGATTGTGTTGATCATAGGTGGGCGGAAGAAGGTTCAGGTGATCATGGTGATGCAGATGGTTGTGGTGATGGTTGTGGTGGTGATGGTTGTGATGAAGATGGTTGTGGTGGTGATGGTTGTGATGATGATGGTTGTGAAGGAGATGGTTGTGGTGGTGGTGGTGCTGCTGCTTGCTTATATTCAGGGGAATGAAGTTTGAAGAGGACAGTGACTTTCCAGATTTAGCTGGGGAAGATGATATGGAAATATCTTGAATTGGTGGTGAGATGCGGGTGGGTTGAAGTCTGGTGAGAATGTAGGGTGAGTCTGGGGGAAAGAGGTCAGAGTTTGCAGTGGGGGGGGGGGTGGAAGATAGGTGGCGATAATACGGCTCAGTCTCGAGGGTCGGGGTGGTTTCAGTGGTGGCAGGCCTGACACCAGTGATGGCAGGACTGGTGGCAATGATGGCAGTGGTGTCGGGGGTGATAGGACTGATGGCAGGGATGGTGTTGTTTCCAAAGTGATGGCAGAGATGACAACTGCCATCAGAGTGATGGCAGTAACAGGAGTAGTAGTTATTACACCAGTGGTTCAGTAGTGAAAGGAGTGGTGGTAGAGATGGTGCTACTGCTATTCTCTGTTGTGCTTATCGCTGCGGCCTTGACCGCGGGTTTGCGCTTCTCACCCCTCGGGTCAGATTTCCTCCACACCCTCCTGCTCCTCACTCTCATGCTCCTCACTCTCTCCTCCTCAACAAATTCACTGTCTGTTTCTCAGTCACTACTTTCCTTACTCTCTCTGCCATTGAACAAGTATTTCAAAAATTCTTTTTCAGGTAACCCCTTGTGAGACATTTTTCCAGTAATGTAAAACTGCAGGAGAACAGTAAAAATCAGTTACGAATTTTCAAATCTGGCTTTCTCTGGAAATATATAAGAAACACATATAAATGTTCTTCACAAGCACATTGCATTATATATAACACAATATCACTATACACACATAAGGGATGGACGGTGCGTAGTAGGAAACGCGGGTTTAAACACCCAGCCGCGTGCTCACACACCCATCGAGCCTGACTGCCGGGAGGATACTGAGCTAAATATAGGCAGCTTGCCCCTCCGATAAGCTCCCTGTGTTGCGATATATTTCCCCTAGACGTGGCCAGTCTCAGCTTTGACTGAACCAGATTTGATGCAAATCCATCCACAGGAAAAATTTCTACGACCATTTATATGGAGGTTGCATCATTTTCCATCATTGATTACTCTTCAGATTAAAAGAATTATGATTCGCAATGCGTCATCTTGCACGAGGGGGTTAAAAATGGCATACTCTCTGTCCCTCATATATGCAATGCAAAGTGTCCACTCATCATGAAATGAAGCACCCTTGAATTTTGCTTTTTAACTGAGCTAGCTTTGCAGGCTATAAGCCTTGGATTTTTTTTTTAATCCAACTAATTTTTCTGACTGAAAATGGGAAGTGGTAGCCTGCAGCAGCTTGTCCAGAAAGTACTAGCATGTATATTGGGAACACTGTTGCATTTCAATGCATTATTCTCAAGCACAGCCTCTCATGGTCAAGATTAACTGACAATGTATTTATTGTGATCTTACATAAAAACCTGAGATATGGCATTCGGTACAGGGAACATAAAGGTCCTCCCTTAGTTCAAGTTCCCGGGATTCGTGGCATTGTCATGGCCAGTTTGGAATTCTCATACCAGTTTATCTCCATCCCTTTGCTTGGCACACTGAGAATGTAGGTGAAGTGCATGACCAAGGGAGAAAGTAGAAAAGAAATATGGTAGTCACTCGACAACTTGTAGGACTGTCTTGTTTGAGTAGAAATCAAACTGTAATAAAGGAATCCTCTTACAAGCTTTCTCTGCCTCGTTCTTGGTGTGTTAGCAGTAGGAGAGGAGATTAAGGATGTAGGAATAGCCAGGAAAAAGCTAACAGTGGCTATTCTATCTACAACTTACGTTTTTACTGCTGTTTTGTTCACTTACGATGTTGAAGTAGTACTCGGGCCATAGTAAAGGTCACTTCTGGCCAGCTTTCTCCACCCCAGTTCTCGGTGTTTAGGTAGCAGGAAAGAAGTTAAAAGACCCTAGAAATAGGCAGACAGGAGTTTACAACAATTCAAAAAACAAGATATAAAGTAGCCGCTGTTTAATCACTTACCCTGTTGAAGCAGCACACGGACCATAGTAAAAGTATCCTCTAGCCAGCTTTCGCCATCCTGGTTCTCGGTGTGTTGGCAGTAGGAGAGGAGGTACATTAGAGTAGGAAGAGCCAAGAGGGAGATGAGGATAGCGAGCCACATCATAGGCTGAAGAGGTAGGAAAAATCCCCAGGGGTTGATTTCAGGACTGCCTCTTACCCCAAGGATCATATAACTTTGCACCAGCACGGGGTAGGTGAAGTCTATTACCTCGGAACGACTATCTGATAGGCTGAAGGGCCCGATCGAGAAGTCAGCCTCCTAGACGTCACCAGCGAAAAAATAAGAATGGTAAATTCATACATACACACACACACACACACACACACACACATATATATATATATATATATATATATATATATATATATATATATATATATATATATATATATATATATATATATATATATATATATACATAGAGAGAGACAGACAGACAGATAGATAGATAGATAAATAGATATAGATATAGATATAGATAGATAGGTAGATCGATAGATATACATAATTATGATATAGGGGGCGCCCATCATCCACCCACTTCATGTTGCGATCCTTTGTTTGAGAGTAGCTCTACATTAAGTGACAATCCAAATGATTTCCTGTAAACCAGGAAATCTTTTGCAGTGGATGGTAACATTATACAGGAACCAACCATATGACATCAAGTGGGTTTGTGGAGAGACACTGTCCCTCCCCGGATAACAACTAAAAATATAAACAGGAAGCCTCGGACCAAGAGTGACCAAAAGGTGATGACTAAGAACCGAACAAAGGACAGTGTACGGACTGTGACATGGAATGTAAAGGATGCAAATGATGAGGCGAAAGAGAGAGAGAGAGAGAGAGAGAGAGAGAGAGAGAGAGAGAGAGAGAGAGATTGTTCAGGTCCCTGAGGATCCAAAAGTGGATGTATGCGGAATAACTGAGATTAAATCATAATGTGAGAGTGTGAGAAAGTGGGAGGATGGATGACGTATATGTGCAGGCGTAGGTGAGAATGACAAGGCAAGTGAAAGAGTATGTACTGTTGTGTGCAGGAAATGGAAGATGAATATAAGGGAGTATGGATCCGTTGGCTCAAGGATTGTGAGGGTGTGATTGAAAGTAAGATTACAAATGGGGGTGATTGTGTGTGTATATGTGCCAACGTAAGATCGGGCAAATAGAGTGAAACGCGAATTCCGGGCAAATGTGAAATTGGGCCGGGAAAAATTTGAAAGGAATGAAAGAGTGTTTTTGATCGGGGATATGAAAGGAAAAGTCAGGAATGTGAAGAGTAATGGAGTAGTTGACGAGCATATATATATATATATATATATATATATATATATATATATATATATATATATATATATATATATATATATATATATATAATTATCGCTATCATCATTAGCCTTGTGCAGTATTTCTCAAACTTTTCCATTTCATTCCCTACTTGTGGGGATCTTGACATCCTCGTGGCCCCCCTTAAGCTTTTTCTCAAGCCCCTCACAAATAATGCTCGAGAAAACTGTTTCGGTGTTTTACAGTTACTGTAATGTTTACAACTATCAGTCAGAATGCCTATTTTTTTACATATCAATGTGATGGATGACACTGTTTGCTTTCAGTCAGTCGACTGATTCGAGGTTGAGTCGCTGATAATGCACGTCTCATACCTGGGTCCACATCCAACCGTATGGAAGGGTGGAGAAACCAGATTCACATTAATATGTTATGGAAAACGGAAGAGGACTAAGTGCGATTTCACTAACTTTTGGATACGACTGATACAAGGAGCATCAGAACATAGAAGTTTTTCCTCATAAAGGTTTCTGGCAGCAGAATCATTCTCGAGGTCAACTGTCAAGGAATTCGTCCTGAACTTCATCGAGAATGGTAGCAATATCAAGTGTCGGGAATGATTCCTCACCTATTTCCCTTCTTCCTTCTTGAATTCTGGGAAGTATCTTATGAGCTCAGTTTCCAAGGATTTCATGTGCTGAATTATTTCACTTTTGAGTGGTGGGTGAAGTAGGAGATCCTCTTCAATCTCGTCAAGAAGGGCTGGAAGATTCGCAAACATGGCAACATTATCTGCATTCACTTTCCTTTGCCAGTGCTGGAGTTTAGCAAGAAACGCACACATACAGTCCATAAGGTGAAATACTTTTCTTTCATTACCTTGTAGCTTGGGTTTCAAAGAATTTAGCTGCTCAAAAATGTCGTCCAGGTATGCAAAACGTGACTCCCTCAAAACCTGGTTGAAGTGACTTATTAGATCATCCTTCCCTTTCATTTCCAGGAAAAATTTTAAATTCTCTCCGAAGCTCAGATACTCTGTTCACAACACTGCCCTTGAAAAGCCATCGCACTTTTGAGTAAGAGAGGAGGGATTCCTGCTCTAAATCCAAGTCTTCTCAGAATTGCTGGAGAAGGCGAGAGTTCAGGTCTCCTGTTTTCACAAAGTTGGCACATAACATTGCCTCCAGGATCTTGCAAACGCATTTCGACCCCAGTGCAATACGATGAATCATCGAGTGAACCACTTGCGCATTCAGAGCTGCTTCCTGTAGCCTCAAATTTGATCCCAGCATCGCCGAGGCCACATCAGTACAGACTCCACAACAATTTTCTCAGGCTATTTTGTTAGCTTTGAAGAAATCGTCAACTTTTCCATCACATTTGAAGCCTTTGTGGTAGTGTTAAGCTGTGTACAGAACGTATAATAATTTTTGTTGTCATGCATGAATACACATCAGACAAACACGAGTAACTGTGCACAAAAACTCATGAATTGGCTCATACAACTGTACTGCGAACATACCAGTTGGAGATAGTTTAATCTCCCGTAACTATTGTTCCATGATATCGGCAAACGTTTCACTAATTCCTCATTTTACTGAGTCGTTTGACAAAGAAATCTGCTGAATATAATGTGCACTTAACTCTCCAAGAACCCTTTTGACCATCTTTACTGCACACGGCTTAATTAAAGTTTCACGAACTATGTGGGCCTTTTTCTTTCTTGCTATTTCGCGGGAAACTTCACATGATGCCTCTACTGCACTTAAGTTCTGTTGCTGGAAAGTACCAATTCCATCCAGTATCTGTTTTCCCAGTCTCTCTCCATGGCGCTTGAAGAAACCGGGATCTTTCTCTGCTTACAGAGGGTGGGCTGTCGTCAAATGATGCTTCAGCTTGCTAGGCCTCATAGTATCGTTCCCCAGCACTTTGTAACACAGCACACACTGAGCTTTCTCGATGCCATCAGCGAGAATTTATGTAAATCCCTGGTTAATGTATCCATCATTGTACATCCACTTCTTAGCAACACAGGCAGCCGTAGCAAATATATATATACTGTATATATATCTATATATATATATATATATATATATATATATATATATATATATATTGTTACATAGCCTATGATTTCATCATCCTTTGTGTAATTTTAACGCACAGTATGCTGCATGTTTGATCACGAGCGTGTTCTGCCTCAGTTCCCCCCTTCTACCGTTATAGTAGAGTAAGTCGTCATTTCTGTTGTTGAGTGCGGGATTGTCAACTCTTTGTCCCCATGGCTTCATTTGCGCGTCCTTCTTACAAGTTGTATCAAGCTCTGCCGGCCCCTATATAATGAGCTCAGTCTCTGCATCATTGCCACTTAGATCTGCTCCTCATTTTGTTCACATCTCTGTCCTCCCCTGTACAGTTATTATTATTGTGAGTGCTCAAGAAATCTCCAAACATCTAGCAGCTGTGTGTAATTTGAGTATAACTGTTGTTGTATTTTTCCTTGTACTGTATAGCATAAGGTGTTGATTTGTAGGCCTAGTGAGGTTTTTGATTGATGTTGGGTTTTATGTCAGTCATTTTTGATAATAGTTTGTATCTGTAATAATTTATCTGGCATTCACTGAGTATTATCTTGTATCTCATTTTATCAGGGCTGACTTAGATAAATTTACTCTTGCTAATTTCGTGTTAATAGAGGCTATTGCAGTTAACCATATATTTAACCTGTTTATTTGCCATTACATTATCCTTATGAGTCCTGAATGTTTTGTTGTTAGTTTGAGCATTAAACTTTAACTTGTAATTTTACCTAACTCTTTTGTTTTGAACCTGGAACTTTACGGGACAGTAGTGATTTTTAGTATTCTCACTTAAAGTGTACATTATCTTTCTCTGTTCCGTAACATAAATTTGGCGACCTCATAACAGGATATTCAGGATATTATCATAAGGATATTGCTTGATATTTTGTGACTGTTACTTATTCATGATGTCTACTATTACTACACTTGATGAAGCCAAAGATTTTTTGTCAAATGTGCAAACAGTGTGTGATGTAGAGAACAGAACAAAGAATGAACTTAAGCTTGTTGCTCAACAATTGGGAATTGCTGTTCGCTCTCATCATTCTAAAGATCAAATTGTTGGCATGATTAATGAAAGCTTGTTTAATGTAACTCCTCCAAATGAGCAATCGCAGATTGAATTAGCTAAGTTACAGCTAGCCCTGCAGGAGGCAAAAGCTAAGGAGGCTAAATTTCAGGCAAATGCTCGTATCCAAGAGGCACAGGTACAGGCTCAGGCACAAATTGAACTTGCTAGGATTCAGGCAGACCATGAGTATCGCATGAAACAAGGTGGAACTGGATCATCTAGCTCTGATGATTTTGATGTGGCTAAAAATGTTAAACTTGTCCCTCCTTTTAATGAATCTGATTTAACAAAGTATTTTCAGTTGTTTGAGAGGGTAGCTACAGGTTTTAATTGGCCAAAGGAGTATTGGCCAGTACTCCTTCAAACTGTTCTCACCGGTAAAGCTCAAGTAACTTATGCATCTTTGCCTCAGGATCAATCTGATAATTATGATGTAGTTAAGAGCTTGATTCTTAAGGCCTATGAGCTTGTTCCTGAAGCCTATAGAGTAAAATTTAGGACAACTTACAAGCAAGATAAGCAATCCCATGTTGAGTATGCAAAAATCAAAGAAGATCTGTTAGAGCAGTGGTTAAATTCTAAGAATGTGGATTCTGATTTTGGTAAATTTAAGCAGATGATTTTGCTGGAGGATTTCAAAAGGTGTATTTATAAAGATGTAAGCCTATATCTTGATGAGAAAAGAATAGATAATTTGTCTGATGCTGCAGTTTTAGCTGATGAATATGTTCTCACTCACAAGAGATATTCTAAAGAAAAAGGGAAAGCTGAGAGTAAGTACGTTGCCTCTACTCAGAGTACAGGTAACAGGAAAGAGAATAAAGATGATGTTTCTCAGGAAGTAAATATCAGCTTCACCTCTAGATATCAGAAAAGTAAATGTACTTATTGTAGTAAGCTTGGTCATACTACGGATAGATGTTTCAGGAGACAGCGTGATGTGAACAAAAAGGAGTCTTTAAATATTCAGTCAATTGGTCTAGTGTCCACTCTTGAGAGTTCCCAGAATTCTTTAACTGAGTTAACTGAACCTGCTTTGAGGGGTAACTTAAATTCTCATGATGGAGCTCCTCTTTTGAGCAGTAACGTGGGTGACACTCTCAAGAGTTCATGTGCTAATTTCCTGTCTGATGGTTTTGTCAGTCCTCTGGACAGTAATGACAGGAAATCAGTTCAAATATATCGTGATACAGGTGCTTGCCAATCCCTTATGCTGACCAGTGTTCTAGGCTCTAATGTTAATTCCTCTGATGAAACTGTAATCTTAGAAGGTGTAGGGAATAATTACTTCTCTGTCCCTCTGTGCAGAGTGAATTTAGAGTCTGGTTTTGTTAATGGTTCCGTTATGGTTGGGTTGGTTGAGACACTCCCAATGTCA
The DNA here is from genome assembly GCF_032717465.1 of Coenobita brevimanus. NCBI lineage: Eukaryota > Metazoa > Arthropoda > Malacostraca > Decapoda > Coenobitidae > Coenobita > Coenobita brevimanus. The sequence goes on from NC_136993.1 coordinate 33,424,555, forward strand.
GGTGTAACTTTCTTACTTGGAAATGATATTGGTGGAAGTCAAGTGTGTCCAGCTCCTCAGTTGTCTAGTGAGCCAGTGGCTGTGTCCCAGGATTGTGATGTCCCTGATGTGTTCCCTGCATGTGCTGTCACTAGGGCTAAGTCTAAAGTTACTGGTGATTTAGATGATAATGATGATGATGATGTTATCCTAGCTGACACTTTTCTTGCTAATTTGGACCACTCACCAGATGAGGCAGTACCCCGTAGTGTTGATAATTTGTCTCGTCAAGAGTTGGTTGAGTTGCAGGTTGCTGACCCTGAGTTGAAAGGTCTAGCTAACTCTGCTTACAGTGAAGAAGAGTCAGCCGGTGCTTCTGCTTGTTATTATGTAAAGTCAGGAGTACTTATGAAGAAGTGGAGACCCCCAACAGCATCAGCCGACTGTGAATGGGAGGTTGTACATCAAGTTGTCATCCCTCGTGTTTGTAGGCAGGATATCATTAGAGTGGCTCATGATTCCAGTTTGGCAGGACACCTTGGGGTGAGGAAGACTGTGGCACGCATTTTGAAACACTTCTACTGGCCAGGTATCTTCAGGGATGTTTCCTGGTATTGTAAGTCTTGTCACACCTGTCAAGTTGTGGGGAAGTGTAATCAGACCGAAAAGGTTGCACCTCTAGTTCCCATTCCCCCATTTGAGGCGCCATTCACCCGTGTGTTGGTGGATATTGTGGGCCCTTTTCCTAAGACTTCTTCAGGATTTTCTTATGTGTTGACCATGATTGATGTGGCTACTCGTTATCCTGAAGCCATTCCACTTAGAAACATCTCAGCAAAGAACGTGGTTAAGGAAATGCTAGGGTTCTTCACAAAGTTTGGTCTGCCCAAGGAGGTACAGTCCGACCGGGGAAGTAATTTCATGTCAAACGTTTTCAAGCAGTCTCTGAAAGAGTTGGGCATCACCCAGATCACGTATTCAGCTTACCATCCCCAGACCCAAGGAGCGTTGGAGAGATATCATCAAACACTCAAATCGATGCTCAAGAAATACTGTTTGGAACATCAGAAAGACTGGGATAAAGGTCTTCCATTCGTTGTGTTTGCTGCAAGAGAATCTCCAAATGAATCACTGGGCTTCTCACCTTTTGAACTACTGTTTGGGCATGAAGTAAGAGGACCCCTTAAGCTACTCAAGGAATGCTGGCTGTCGGAGGAAGATGACGTCAACCTGCTGGAGTATGTGATGAAGTTCAAAGAACGGCTGTCCACTGCTTTACAGCTGGCGAGAGAGAATTTAGGAGCTGCTCAGAAGATGAAGACTTGGTATGATAAGAAGTCCAGGTTACGCCACTTTCAGCCAGGAGATCAGGTTTTGATTCTGCTACCAGTTCATGGGCAACCTCTTCAAGCCAAGTTTAGTGGTCCTTATTTCGTGGAGAAGAAACTCAGTGATGTCAACTATGTCATCGCCACACCAGATCGTAGAAAGAACAAGCAACTATGTCACATCAACATGTTAATGTTATATCACAGGCGGGACGAAAATAATCCAGTCTGAACTGTAGCTGTTCCACCCGAGTCTGCAAGTGAAGCTCTCCCATGCAGTATGAGCCTGAGTGATAGTTTGGGGAAGAATCCTGATATCATGAATGATCTCCAGACTAAGCTTTCTCATCTACCTCCCGAGGAAAGGCAGGAGTTTTCGGCATTACTGCAGGAGTACCCGCAAGTGTTCCGTGCCACTCCAGGAAGAACCACTGTGTTGATGCATGATGTCGATGTTGGAGACGCAAAGCCAATTAAATTGCCTCCTTACCGTGTGAACCCAGTGAAAGTTCCTCTCATCCAGAAGGAGCTTGGCTACCTGTTGGACAACAAGATGATTGAGCCCTGTCAGAGCGAATGGAGTTCTCCTGTCACTCTAGTCCCTAAGCCAGGTGGGTCACAGCGGCTTTGCATCGACTACAGACGTGTTAATCAGATAACCAAAACAGACACTTACCCTCTCCCTCGCATGGAAGATTGCATAGACAAGATCGGAAAGGCTAGGTACATAAGTAAGTTTGATTTGTTAAAGGGATACTGGCAAGTACCTATGACTGAACGTGCTAGGGAGATCTCATGTTTTGTAATATTAGGAAAGACATTTGCATGTTCTGTAATGCCATATACAGATTGTTTTAGAGTAATAAGAAATTTCCTTTGTAAATTTCTTTTTTCTTTGTGGGGAGGTGTTACATAGCCTATGATTTCATCATCCTTTGTGTAATTTTAACACACAGTATGCTGCATGTTTGATCACGAGCTTGTTCTGCCTCAGTTCCCCCCTTCTACCGTTATAATAGAGTAAGTCGTCATTTCTGTTGTTGAGTGCGGGATTATCAACTCTTTGTCCTCATGGCTTCATTTGCGCGTCCTTCTTACAAGTTGTATCAAGCTCTGCCGGCCCCTATATAATGAGCTCAGTCTCTGCATCATTGCCACTTAGATCTGCTCCTCATTTTGTTCACATCTCTGTCCTCCCCTGTACAGTTATTATTATTGTGAGTGCTCAAGAAATCTCCAAACATCTAGCAGCTGTGTGTAATTTGAGTATAACTGTTGTTGTATTTTTCCTTGTACTGTATAGCATAAGGTGTTGATTTGTAGGCCTAGTGAGGTTTTTGATTGATGTTGGGTTTTATGTCAGTCATTTTTGATAATAGTTTGTATCTGTAATAATTTATCTGGCATTCACTGAGTATTATCTGGCATCTCATTTTATCAGGGCTGACTTAGATAAATTTACTCTTGCTAATTTCGTGTTAATAGAGGCTATTGCAGTTAACCATATATTTAACCTGTTTATTTGCCATTACATTATCCTTATGAGTCCTGAATGTTTTGTTGTTAGTTTGAGCATTAAACTTTAACTTGTAATTTTACCTAACTCTTTTGTTTTGAACCTGGAACTTTACGGGACAGTAGTGATTTTTAGTATTCTCACTTAAAGTGTACATTATCTTTCTCTGTTCCGTAACAATATATATATATATATATATATATATATATATATATATATATATATATATATATATATATATATATATATATATATATATATATATATATATATATATATATATATATATATATATATATATATATATATATAAAGACGAAAGGTAAAGTTTCAAATCATATGGCTACTTGCACCAAGGTGAATTTTTACACAACACTGATTTAAAATCAATGTCGAAAAGAAATTAATCATCAGTGTCAGATAATTTTCACCAAAGTATCATGATTAATTTTTAACTATACCTTAGTGAATTAAATTCTCCAATATCTCTATTTGTGGTAGCCGGGTTCCGTCATCGTCTTTACTTGTGCAAATACTATGTAAAATCATGGTTACACGGCAGGAATACAATGTGAATTATTGTATGAAAATGTTTATTGCGGCATTACACTTTGAATTCTCATACATAATCATTATCGTATGAGTTTCACAGTCAGGAATTTTGACAGTAAAGAGCAGATGCTGATGCAAAAAAAAAAAAAAAAAAAAAAAAAAAAAGGCAAAGAGGTGTCAAATGCAACAAAGTAACATAAGGCAATATGAATGTGTAATCATCCAAAAACATCGATAATTATAAGAAAGTAGCAAAAAACAATATTGTTTTAAATTTTAGCCGACTCTATCCAGCATTAAAATTTCTCATTGTTTGTCATAAATTTCAGGTCAGAGCTGCTAAATCTGCATTGAAACTGGATTGGTGAAAGCTATCTCTGTCTGTCTATCTATTGCCAGACGCCCCAATCCCGTAAGGGGTGTCCACAAATAAATCTCCTCCACGTCGTCCTGTCCCCCGCCATTTCACTGACATGGTTCCAGCTCATCCCCACCCTTTCTCATATATCTCGCCACTCCATCCCTTCACCTCATCCTCGGCCTCCCTATCCCTCTCCTCTCCCCCCTCCACTTCACTCACATACACCCTCCTCATCAGTCTCTCGCTCTCCATCCTCTCCACATGGCCAAACCACCTCAGTGTGTTTCTCCTAAAGCTTCCTGTCACATCCACATCCACACGACAGTGCTCTTTCACTTCCCCATTTGTCAGTCTGTCTCTCCATGTGACTCCACAGGGTCATCTCAAATAACTCATTTCCACTGCTTTCACTCTTGACTTGTGTCCCTCCAACAAGGTCCAAGCTTCACTTCCATAGGCTAGAGTCGATATCAAAATACGCTGCCATGCAGCAACTTTTTCACTTCCATGCTCACTTTCCTGTTTCTTACCATTGCTTTCAAAGAACCAGTAATCTTTCTTCCTTGCTGTACCCTTTCAAGCACTTCACTCTCTAAACTTCCATCCTTACTCATCACACTACCCAGGTGATAAAATGCACTCACATTTTCCATTTCCTCCTCATCCGACCACATTGTATATTCAGTGACTTCATTTCTCTCGAAGACCATAACTTTACTCTTTCCTTCATTCACCTTTAGATTCCGTTTCTTACACGCTCTCCTAGACTCATTTACCAAGCCCTACAGCTCTCCTTCGCCTTCACTTGACAACACAGTATCATCTGCAGACAACATTACAGAGAGTTTCCACACACTGCCCTCTCTTATTAGGGCCGCTCCAACATCCACTGCCCTATCTTGTATCTCTTTTATAACCCCATCCAAATACAGAATGGTGAAAGCCATTTGATTAAATTCAACGTAACACAGCGATTCATTTTCAGCACTGATTTTAAATCAGATTGTTTGGTGACATTGAATTAATTTAATTTCGTCATATATTTTATATCAATGCTGTATTTTTTTCTTAGTGCAAGTGGCCAATGATAATTAATAACAAATGAATGAATGAGAAGATGAACAAAAATGAGGTTACAAAGAGAATATGTGAGAACAATGTCAAAGATAAAGGTGTGATAGGGAGACCACCAGTGAGCTAAGAAGGCAGAGTCATAAACTATATAACTATATATCTAAATATATCAATGAGTGGATGGATATATAGACAGATAGAAAAAAATAAATACAATTAATTTTCACAATACTAATTTCACTTAAATATCTCACATGTAACAGCAGAATGATGTACAGAGAGCAGTAGATATTTCTCACAAGCTTACATCTGCAGGCGCCAACTGAGGTCATTACCAAGAGGGAGGATACAACACAGAGGGGGAGAGACACACTTGCACCCTGTACACAGTCCTAACTCCACTGAGAGAATCCCTTCTAATATAAACGAAAACGAATTAATATATGGTTTGCACGACAACAAGCTGATTCCTTCATATTGCACAAGTGTTGCCACTTAGCCATATTTTTTCTTGCCTGTTCATTGGTCCAGAGGTATTGAATCGTTGCAAGCATACGCTGGAGGTGCAAGGAGACAAGCTTAAACACGTGGTCCCCTCACCAGAGTGTAGGGCAGACACACTCTGATTTATTACTTACACTATCCCACCATAGGCCCCTTTAAATCCTGCTGTGGCCCCCTTGGGGGCCGTGGCTCCCAGTTTGATAACCAGTGGCCCAGCGTATAATAAATCATTTAATGAATAGTTATAATGAAGACTTTCAGCACATAAGGAAATGGTAGGCATAAGTTTACACACAAACACAGATAAGAGAAACTTATCACTACACACACACACACACACACACAAACAAACAAAGATAACTGTTATAAATAGACTTCCACACAAACACATAATTATACACTATAACTGGTACAGGTGGAGTGACTTACCCTCCTGGCCACCAACCCGATCATACCGGACCATGAGCCGTCTTGTTGCTTGGAGCCGACAGTGCCGTCTGGGGTCTGCACGTACCTGTACCTGACACACACAAGAACAGCAGCTCAAAAATTGTGCCAACAAATATATATATATATATATATATATATATTATATACTGTATATATATATGGGGGGAGGGTGTTCTTACCTAAATGTATCTTTACAGGAATGAGTCAAGCTCATACTGTCCCGTGTATTAAACAATTTTTATCATACATATCCTAGATTTTATTAATAGTTTTGGCACACACTACTTAATTCGGTAGAGCATTTCACTGATCATTTGCCCTATTTGGGAAACTTTGTCTTTATCACCTCTCTTTTTATGCAGTTTTTTGCAGTGTCCTCTTGCTAATGCTTCCCCATATGATATATATTCATATATGTCTATTTTCTCTTCCCCAGAGATGCGTTTATGTAGCATAATCGTGTTTCCCCTTCACCTTCTCCCCTGCAGCATTGGTAGATTCAACCTTTCCAGTCGTTCTTCATAGCTTAGATCCCTTAAGCTTGGTACCCATTCTGTGGCTGCCGTTTGTACTTTTTTCAGTCTTATCTATGTGCTTTTCTGAGATGAGGATTCCAGATTACTGATGCATATTCCACGGCTGGTCTGATGAATGATGTTTTCCTCAGCATATCTTCATTTATATATAAGAATGGTATTCTCATATTAGCAGGCAATGTATGCATGTTACGTACCTTCTCACTGATGTAACCATCTGGAGATAGTCTGTTATTGATAATTACTCCTAGGTCCTTCTCCCTTTCTCATATGTGTAGGGTTGATCTTCCTAACTTATTATCCTAGTCTGGTCTTTTCTTACTTTAGCCAAATTTAATTACATGACACGTATCCACATTAATTCCATTTGCCATTTATTACTCCATTCATGAAGCTTGTTAACCCACGTCCTCACGTTTTGTCACAGCTAATCCCGGGGACGTACTTCAACGTCCTGCAATTGCAAGGTTCATAATTTCCACAATTTTCAAAATTCGCGCGAGATTTTCGTTTCGCCTGGGTACCCAAGCCTCCCCTACCTGCCGCCAGGCGGGCAGCGTCCTAGACCCCGCGTGACCCGCGCTCGCCCTTGTCTCGGTCAATGTATGCATACATGCATACAATGCTAGCAGTGACCCAGGTCAGACATGGCGCGGAAAGGTCTCTCAGACGAGGAAATCGCATCCGTCCTGGAAGCCTTCACTGGAGACAATGATTCTCCACTCGATGATGATGTGGTGGATCGCGATTACGTCCAGCCAGAGGAAGAAATAAGTAGCAGTGATGAGGAGGTCCCTTCGCCCCGAAAAAAGCGGTATGTGACATACCGTAAGGCAAGGGAAGGCCAGCCTGCTCCCCAACCACGTGCAAAGCTATCTCTCCATCCTGAATCTGATAAGGACGAGGATGAGGACGATGAGGATGACGGAGGCCTAGGACGTGATATCGCCGCGTGGTTGGGAAAAGAGAAAATATCACCACGAGGATCAGAAGGTGGGGCGAGACGACACATAAGGTATGGTCAAAGTACTTTGTCTGGGGAAGTGGCAAGTGGTGTGGTGGGATTGCTGGGAGAAAGGGAAAGTGTTGTGGCGGCAGCACGGGGTGAAAGTGAGAGTGGTGTGGGGGTAGTGCGGGGTGAAGGGGCAAGTGGTGTGAGGGAGGAAGCACGAGCACGTGGTGCTCGTAGGCCTAGGGGAGAGGAGGTTGAGTCACTCCCCAGCACTTCTTTCGCCCCTGAATATTCCCAAACTTCCTCCCCACAGCCCCAGGATGTGGGGAAAGGAAAGAAAGGGAAGGGAAAGGGTAAAGGAAAAGGGAGAGGGAAGAGAAGTGCGAGTGATGAGAGGCGCCACTCTCCACCTCCCCAACCTCCCCCACCACCCTCACCTCCCCACCCTGACGAAGGGGACGATGGTGACGTGGTTAGTGTAAGTGGAAAGAATTGTTATCAAAACTACACCCACTGTGTAAATCTGGTCAGTAAATATGTGATAGCAAGGAAATAAAGTGGAAACGGGTGTAATGTTAGCATGAATAAAATGTATAAGTTGAACATTACTGTAAGTTGTCATAATTGATGTCACGAGTACACCCACATTCTGGTCAGTAAGTATGTGGTAGGAATTATGTACAGTGGAAGATGTTGTAATGTTAGTAGTAAGGTATTTTATAAGTTGATTACTAGTGTAAGATGAAACAAATGATATCGCGATAACACTCCCTGTGTAAGTACACGCAAATATGACGCTCAGTTCCATCGTAAGTTCAGAAATGATGTGATATCAATTATATCAAGTGTTTACATGTGCAATGTTAGTGGAGAATTATTATATAAGTACAAAAATAGGTTGTAAGTTGAAATAGTTGTCAGAGCTACTTCACCGTGTGTGTTATTATGCGCTATTATTACGCTATATATTTACGTAAGGCCTGAAATAATCTCAAAACAGTTCTATAAAGTTGAAAAGTGTATAATAATATTAGAAAAGTATTATGTAAGTAGAAAAAGCACAATACGAGTTGAAACAACAGTCACAGAGAGTTCACTCACTACGTAAATAAGCGCTAACATTACGCTAAATGTTATCAAAAGGCCTGTGAATACGTAAAAACAGTTCAATAAAATGTAAAATGGTATAATGTTATTGTAGAAGTATTATGGTAGTAAAAAAAATTATATGTATCATGATTTTAGAATGTTAGCGATTCATCGTGACCAAGTTGGCCGATTTTGCTCGTTTCGCACGATGGTACAATGCTTATTTCTGCTCTATTTTTGTATAAAATCCAATATACTCTTTTATCACATGTTTTTATGTTTGTAATAAATTCATTTCTACTTACTTTCATTGGTTTCCCAGACTTATAATACCATAGAAAACGTTTGAGGCTCAGACCGCCTAGGGAGAACACGGGGCCAGGTGGGACCAAGGCATACCTGGTTAAGCTAATTAGGGACCCCGGGGACCAATTTCTTTGCCATTGACCATTCTTTCCGACTAAAAGCGAAAGTTTAAGCAAAAAAAAAAAAAGGTCGAAAAATGGTCGGGATTGGGGGGTACCAGTGGTCGAAAAGTGGTCGGGATGGGGCGGGTTAAATTCCTCTTGCAGCTCTTTGCAAGAATCTGTGTAGTAATTTTCCTGAATTTTTGCATTATCCGCAAACATATTTAACTTCCATTTCCAGTGTTACTGTCTATGACATTTATATATACAGTATTAAAAACATAACTGGTGCCAGCACTGAGCCCTGTGGCACTCCGCTGGTCACTTCTCTCCATAATGAGTAATTTCCCCTTAATATTGTTCTCATTTCCCTTTTTCTAAGAAAATCCTGCATCCAACAGTAGAGATTGCCTTGGATAACTCTTTGATGGTACAGTTTCCATAAAAGTCTTTGGTACGGTACTCTGCCAAATCCTTTCTTAAAATCTAAATAGATACTGTCCACCTATCCTTCTCTTTTCTGTAATGTTTCTGTAACTCTATCATGGTAGCTTAACAGATTAGTAACACATGATTTTTCCTTCCTAAAACCAAACTGCCTCTCTGTTACCCAAACTTCCCTTATCAGCTTTTCTAGTATCTTACAACACTGGTCAGTGATACTGGTCGGTAGTTGAGTAGATCCTGTCTGTTCCCTTTCTTAAATAGGGGAACAATGTTTGCTTCCTTCCAGATGTCAGGTACTTTACCTGGACCTAAGGATTCGTTATATATGAAATACAATGGTCTGCATAGCTCTTCTGCACATTCATGTAGCACCCAACCTGAAATTCCGTCAGGACCATTTGCTTTTCCTTTGTCCAATATATGCAACTCTTCCTGTACTTTTTTTGATATTCATACATCTGGTAATACGTGTGGGATTGCATATTCCACATCATCTCTCTCAAAATTTCTTTCTTTTGTAAAAACTGATTGAAAGTTTTTATTTGGTGCTTCACAAATATCTTTCTCTTGTGTATAGATGATCTCCTCAACCGTAATGGACTGTATTGTATCTTTGACTTTGGTTTTACTTTGGAAGTAGCCGTAAAAAAACTTAGGTTGATCACTACTTTTATTTACAATGTCTTCCTCAAACTGTCTCTGAGCCTCCCTCCTTATCTTTGAATAATCATTTTTTGCCTGTTTATAGCTGTTATGTGCCCTCTTACTATTGTGTCTTCTGTATCTATTCCACAGCAAGTCTCATTTTTCTTTTGCTATTTTACACTCTGTATTAAACCATTTCTTAATTTTCATTTCTGTTGCTTTGTGCTGTGGGATGTAATTTTGGACTCCTGTTTCATAAAGATCAAAAAATTTTCTATACATAATATTTAAATCTTGTTCCCTTAATTTCCTTTTCCCAATCTATTTCTAAGAAATACTTCTTCAGGTCATGATACTTGCCCTTTTTGTAATTTAGACTCTTTTTGTAACTCTCATTGCTGGTAACGTCATATATATTTTTTTTTTTTTTTTTTTTATGTGACCGACTCTGGGCATAGGCTTCACAGCCTGCTTTCAAGGCCCAGTAGTCCTCCTACGTACCACACACCTCTACATGTCACCACTTCGGCGCTAACACCCACCGTCCATACTGAATACATGCTAGGGCTGTCTCATACAGGACTGGTGTATTGGTATTAGCGGGGGTATTTTTACGACATGTCGGCGGACCTTCTGGTAGATCAGTAAAGTCTGATTTTATGAAATTCAAATCCTTAAACTGTTCCCTGCCTCAGCGGGATTTGAACCCGGGTCCCTCAGGACTGCAGGCTAACTCTCTACCGATTGAGCCACCAGAAGGCACAATTTAATACTACATGGTCGCTTTTGCTGAATGGGGGGTGATATATTATACTGTCAGTTTCATTGTCTTGCCTGGTAAATATAAGATCTAGTACGGATGGATCATCAAGTCCTCTTTTTCTGGTGTTTTCCTTTACATGCTGTGTTAGGAAGAACTGCACAAGATCTAAGAGCTTTTGATCCCAACTGCTTTCATGGCTTTTTACATCTAGAGTATTCCAATTTATATTTGATTTGAAGTCTCCAGTTAATAAAATTCTTTCAGATTTCTCATCCATTCTATGTAATAATGTTCTTAACCCGCCCAGTCCCGGCCACTTTTTGACCACTGGTACCCCCCAATCCCGGGCAATTTTTGACCTTTTTTTTTTTTTTGCTAAAACTTTCGCTTTTGGTGAGAAACATCGAAAATTCATAGAGAAATCGCTCACCTGAGGTTTAAAATACTCATTACAGGTAGGAGAGCCTCCTTACTTTACTGGGTTTTCTATCAGGCTGGCGCCAAAGAAAACGAGTTCTATGGGAGGATAACTATTTCACACCACTCATAAACGGTATTTATTTATCTACTGTTACGAATTTAAATGTAGTACAAAAGTATATTGGTTTTCAAGCAGTAATATAGGCATTATAAGCATTGTTTCACTCGCTAATACCTGACCTTTTTTTGCCACATTACCTGATCATCATTTCTAACTGTTTCTTCCTCTAAAGCTATGTAAAGTTTGTCCTCCACATTGTCATTGATTGGGGAATCACTCTGGCCCTGAATTTCGTACCGTGGCATGACATGGCTATACTGGCCAGGTCACTGATAACAGGTGAATTGCTGAGAAAAGGGCATGCAGGGGGGGGGAGGAGGTCATGCTGGGTAAGGCATTGTCTCTGCCTGGCATCTTGTTGAGGCAGGTGTCCCGTGTATACGTACCAAAAATGACTCGCGAAAATTGAAAATTGTGGAAATTATGAACCTTGCAATTGCAGGACGTTGAAGTACGTCCTCGGGATTAGCTGTGACAAAACGTGAGGACGTGGAAGTACGTCCTCGGGACGGCACGGGTTAAACTCTGAATTGTACTCTCTGTCAGGTCTTCATACTCGCCTCTTTCCCAGATGTTTGTTTTAAGTGGCATGTATAAATTTGCCACAATTAAGTTCCCTTCATATGTGTTAATTTCCAATGCAATCAGTTCTACTTGTGAGGGTATATCTAGTTTTCTTTTCCTTGACTTTCAGATTTTTCTTTGTTAAGATTATAGTTCCTAATCCCCCTCTTAAATTTCTGTCTCTTCTCCATATACTGTATTCCCCTAATTTTAGAGTATCATTTGATATCTTTAGTGCAGATAATGTGTGCTTCCTTTTCTTTGATATAGTCTTCTATCTCTAATAATTTAGACACCATTTCATCTGAATTTGAGTACATCAACATAACCATCTTGTTTACATACTTGCCATGACTTGAGTCTAGTACCTTCCTCCTTTCTGTTCCCTGTTGGTTATGTACCACTTTCTTACCTCCAATCCAATTACTTTGTAAAAAAAAAGTACTCATCTCTTCTTCTGATCTTCCCTCGTTCTTTGTTTTTGCCTTCTCTCACTTCTCTTTTAGTATTCCCAATTACTCTTGAGTTAGGCATCGTTTTATCCATACTATTTTAAATTCCTGTTTTTCCATGAGTTTGTTTGTGTGTGTGTGTGTGTGTGTGTGTGTGTGTGTGTGTGTGAGAGAGAGAGAGAGAGAAATACGAGACTATGTGAGAATAATATGGTGTTACACACACTTTGAATGCCTCAGAACCATTTGCCAAGCTATTTTTTTTTTTTTTTTTTTGGAAACAGGAAATTTCCCACAATGATAGCGTTCTACTAGTGTCAGGTCATAGGCATGGTGGGCCCCCCAGTGCCGCCCCACAAAGAGGGAGTACCTCCAGAGCTCCTGGCCAAAGCCTCTATGCACGGTTATGGTTTTGAACCTAAGAACACAACATTTTGCATAATGGTAGACACTCATCCCTGCCACGGTGAAGGTAGGGCGCAAACCCAGATCCCTCCCCCCCATGGGGGGAGATGTCCCTAGGGGTGACGATGCCATATTTTTAATGTAGGTACACGAAATTTGGCACAGTATAGACCTTCACCCAGATTAGTGTTTGTAAAGGGTGAGAGTCCGGGGTTTGCCCTTCCACCTCTCCTGTAAAGAAATATTGTTTTCCCCATACAGTATTCCAGGGGTAGGTGCGGCTATCAAAGATGTCATTTCTCCTTTTGCAACTTTTCCTGAAAAGGAATGGCTGCTGAATGCTGTTAAACCTTTAGCTTCCAGAGTTCCTGTGCGAGGGATTTTGCAGGAAGAGTGCTAGGCGTACCGTCCTCAGCCTGTCAGCTAATAGTCGTGAAGCTCATAGGTCCCTGCCCCTGGGTTCCCATCTTTGTCAAATTTTGAATATGCCCAGTTCCGTCCCAACTGGGGACTTGGGGCGCAAAGGGGTTAAGAGCTGAATGCTAGTATGAAAATAAGCAGGTAAAGGTGACAGCGTTGGAGTACGATAAATTAGTGTGATATCCCATTGGCTGTGCGATGCTTTGTTCATATGGATGGGGTTATTAGTGATTAAAGACTCGAGTGACAGAGACAGGGATAACAGGAAGCAGACTGATAAAATGTCTTGAGAAAAAAAAAAATGTAGGAAGTGTAAAATGATGGTTGTTGTGAGAGAAGGTGACTTATGTTGTTCTGGGGAATGGAAGACTCAAATTGGTGAAAGAATTAGTTACGGACAGAGACACGAGTAATTTCCCAAAATCTAATGATTACATAGTGGAAAATTGATCTGTCTGAAACATGCACTAGTAGAGCTAGGGTTTTCATTGTATTTCGCCACTTGTAAATTTTCTGCAGACAGAACAGGGAAGATAGTTGTTTCTTTGACTGTACTTGGGTACCAAAGTCTGCGAGTAAAGTGAGCAAACTGCACCTACGAGAAATTCATGCCTTGAGCCAAGTACTCTGCTGTCTGGTCTTTTCTGCGGCCGCTTCGATCGGTCCCCCGGACCTCACTGGCATGGAGGGCCTCAGTTGCCACGGCCAGGGTGGGCCGCTGCAGGAACCTGAAATAATGACTCCAATGATAAAGTCTAGCAGGGTAAATCCTCGTTACAAGCGATTTTCTTAGAAAATTTTTGCTCTTAACAATTTCCACCAAATGACATATTCAGAATTTTTCATTACCCTAGAAGACTGCATCCAGTTTTGTGCAGACTTTTCAAAATGGAGTAATGTTTTTCAACGGCCCACAATCCATTCCTCCCTCAGCATTCTCAGACTCTTCCTAATCTTCAGACATCCTCATCATTACTAGCATCATAAGCTCGTCTCAAGCTACACTCTTTAAGGATCAAACCCCTCAAAGAGAAATGACCCCCATAGGGATTGAAATAACCCCCGGAAAGCCATCCCTTCCAGAGGAACCATTACCCCATCATGGAGGGGTTCGCCTTCTTTAATACATGAACTATGGCAGCACCACATTTGAACATTGAAATTTAATATGCTTTTTCCTCCAGGAACCTACTGCCACCAACTCGCTAATCCACTCATCCAGTGCAGTGTGTTTCCTACACAGTCGTCTCTCATTAAGCTCCTACCCACAGGAGGAGCCGAAGTCCCTTCACTGAGCTTTTCCCATTATCCTACCCAACCAATGGAATATGGCAATGCCCATGATACTAAATCCCCTGGTTCCTCCCTCTCTATGGTCAACAGGCACACACCCGATCACTCCCTTAAGCTCCACCAGTTGGATGAATAAAACACACACACACACACACACACACACACACACACACACACACAGATCCTACGGGTGAAGTAGTTACATCTATAACAGCCATAATGTTGAATCACCTGGTAACTGGTGCTAGTGAGGGGTGTCTTCACCTGGTGGTGCTGATATAACTGGGTGTTGCAGCTGTATGGTTACATAAACGTCCCTCACTAACTTCCCTGTCTCCGGAAAGAAAGATGATGTCCTGCAGGATGGGGGCAACTTCAGTCTGCAGTCCACTGGGTTCGTAATTTGGATGAAGCCGGGGTTACATATACTATACAACAACAACAACAACAACAACAACAACTACTACTACTACTACTACTACTACTACTGCTACTACTACTACTACTACTTCTACTACTACTACTACTACTAATAATAATAATAATAATAATACTCCTACCTTGTGTACTTATCAGGGAAAATCGGCAGGAGTGTAGTAAACACGAGGGATCTTCCAGGCGTCCATGTTGCCAGAAGAAGGGGCTTCTGCTGAGGCGAAGTGTATGGCAGGTAGATGAAGATCCTGCAGCTGTTTTTAATGTAGTTTTAATAACACTGCAATAATTTTTTCTTTTAATTAACTGTTTGAAATGTTGTCTTTATTAATTTATTTATTTATTTATCTATTGCCAAACGCCTTAATCTCACAAGGTGTGGCCACAAGTAAATCTCATCCACTTCGCCCTGTCCTCAGCTATTTGTCTGCCCTTCCTCCAACTCACATACGTCTCTCTCATATATCTCTCCATTCCATTCTTCACTTTAACACTGGTCTCCTCCTCTTCTTCCTCCTCTTCCACTCTCTGTCTACACTCTCTTCCAGTAGGACTCTCATTCTCCATTTTTCCACATGGCCAAACCATCTCATATTATTCTCTTAACACTTTCAGTCACATCCATATCAACACCGCACCACTCTTTAACTTCTTCATTTGCCTGTCTGTCTCTCCATGATACTCCATACTTACCTCTCAGGACCATATTTCCACCGCTGTCACTCTTCACTCATATCCTGTTTTGAACTACCTTAAATTTCGTCAGTGCAGTATTATGTTTTAAGAATAATGATATACAGTATACTTCATTAATTACATGTTAGAAATGTTGCTTTTATTTAGCTGTCATAAATTTTGTCAATACAGTAGTTATATTCAAATAACACTGATAAATATTTACCTAAGCGTGTAGAAATTAGCCTTTCGTCGCCATATAATTCGTCAATGCTCTAGTTATGTTTTGATAATACTGAGAAATATTCCCTTTAATTAACTGTTAAATATGTTGCTGTATATTTCGCCACTGAGGCAGTAAAACGTATTCTTTAATCCTTTCAGTTTGGTGAAGTATCTTCTGTTATATTCCTGCTAACATTAGACGATTTTATTAACCTCAAACGGGACTTTTTTGCACTGAAAGGATTAACTAAGGCTATCTCTAACCCCTCTAGTTGAAATTTTTTCTTAAAGTTAGAATAAAATTGTTTGGAGGAAGAAAAAACAAAATAAGCACAAGAAGGAGCACACACAGAGTGCATCACCCGCATCCACCAATTGACTTAAGAGCCAAACATCTAACCTTGTCTCATGACTTTCACCTTCGGACCAATTACTTTCAAAATCGAAGTAGTTCATTCTTGCTTCTCTCTTAACCCTGCGTTAGTCACCAGGGGTGTCTGGGCATCCCCCCTAAATTTAAAGGCTTATAGTTCAGAATGGGTAGCTTGACCATTCCTGTCTTTTCTTGTACTTTCCTGAGTTGGTGAGGGAAGAGAGCACCAAAAGCCGTGCATACCTGACCCTGCTCTTGTGAGAAGCAGACGTGCTTTGGTCCTCTTGGGGTGTGCTGTAATGGTGAGGATGTTTGGGAAAAACACATTTCTCTTTCATGGTTTTCTCAAATTACTTTACATAAAATTTTCTTGTCATTTCATTGTTACTGGAACGGTCTGCGATAATTTTCATGTGCCATAGATATTTTAATATTATGTTGGTGCGCTTTAGCAAGAATAAACAACATATTGTTATAGTGAGAGAAATATTTTTGTCACAACATTGTAATATCTCTTTAGAAGTGAAAGAATGTTTTGTATCTTGTTTTTGTCGCTTGTTTATAATGATGCCTATTAAAAAATCTTATCACGCATAATCCATTTACCTGATGGGTGAGTATTAGAATCTAGATTTTATTTTTTCAGTGTATAATAAAAAAAAAAAAATAATTATCAGCTATAATGACATCAGTCTGTTCATTAGTGAGTTGAGGAATATGCTGAAAGAGCTATATGAACATATTTTGAAAAATAGTAAAAATACATGCATATTTCCTACTGGGATGTCCAAACACCCCAGTGTATGATCGGTGTGAAAGCACCCCAGGCGGTAAAGGCAAGGTTAACCTGTCCAATATCCTTGATCAATACTGAATAAAAAAGAGAATAAATGATATTGGCTTATGGCCTAGGCCTTTAGCCTCTTGTTCTCCACATACAATATCGTCACCATCAGGCTGCCCCTTAAACATCCCACCAAGTTTGATCCAAATCATATATCTGTGGCATAGAACCTTTGACCTCGCCCTGTTACCTATAATCTTTAAATTCATTTATGACGCCATTTTACTCGCCACCAGACAACTTGTAAGCTTCACCCTCTTCCCACCCCCGCGCACGCTGCTCTAGGAATGGGTTAGGAGGGGTGGGCTACGACTTCAAGAAGGGGCGGGGCTTAAGTGACAGGTTGCCTGACAGTAGGTATAGTCAAAACTGATAATTATAAAACCAAGAGGTGGTCGTACCTATAATACTTTGAAGAGTCATTAATGGTCATGATCATGGCATTCATTGATGAAAATGTCTTGTGCAGGATTCGATGACGAGTAATAGGGATACGGGTGACAGCGATGAGCCTTGTTGACCACACCAGGAGGCGGCCCTTGAGGGACCACTTGGCAAAGGCGCTGAGGAAGGCTGGGTCGTCACTCACGACCACCACCACCACAGACCACGACACCTGCCGCAGCTGGTGGATTGATTGACCGATATCATTACAAAGAACATGGCGGCTTAACTAGAGAGGCCGTTGTCACCAAACAAGACTAGTAAAGGCAGAACATGGATAAAATATATTTAGATCTATACATTTATACGTAACGATATAATAAATTAAACAAGTACATATAGTCATCTAACATTAATATCCATATAAAAATATCAAGGACACACCATAAAAAGTATGCAGACAGCAGCAACAATTAAAACTTCACATAAAAATCAAAGCTTCCTCAACAAAGGAGAAGGTAGCTCCCCCCATCATACACGCGTCCTTTTCGGGCGCTGAGAAAGGAGTATTATGATGAAAGTACTATAAGAAATCAATACAATTGCCTACACATATAACTTCTACAGGGGCTGGTGTGTTGTGGGTTGTATGTGGCACCAATGTACTTGTTTACATGTCATGTGTCCTGGTGTGTTGAGGGTCGCATGTGGCACCAGTGTATTTGTTTATGTGGCATGTCTCCTGGTGTGTTTAGGGTAGCACGTGGCACCAATATATTTGTTTACGTGTCATTTCTCCTTGTGTGTTGTGGGTCGTATGTGGCATCAGTGTATTTGTTTACGTGTCATGTCTACTGGTGTGTTGGGGGTCGTACGTGGCACCGGTGTATTTTTGTACTGGTGCGCTGGGGGTCTTGTGTGGCAGCTGCGTATTGTTTACATCTCGAATCTACTGTGGTATGATCACTATGTGGTATATTCCAATACAATAGACATGACACAATTAGTACTCTGTATAGTGTCACCAAAGATCTCCAAAGCATAACACCCTGTACGGTACTATTTATACACATCCATGAGCAAAAGTTTACAATTATCTGCCAGCATTTTATCCTGCCTCCCATATTTCTTACTCCTCCCACATTGTTAAAAATCATCCTCAATTCTCCCTTAATGTTGAAAAGCATTTCACTCCTCCCTTAATGTACAAAAATCATCTTCATTCCTCCCTTTGTATTAAAAATCATCCCCATTCCTCCCTTAACGTTATAAAGCATCCTCATTCCCTTAACGTTCAACAACAGCACCCTTCCCTCTCACGCCCTTTCGTTGTGTGTTTCATATTTCAGTCACAAATAACCATTTCATATTACACTTTCTATCACTGCAGTCGTCAGGGAGGTGTCGCTGAACCTATGCCCACAGGTGATCAGTTTGCCAGAATTATAATATTTATTAAAACGAACTGAATGATACTCGAACACGAGGATCACAGCACCGAACTGTATAATAATAAACTGTTATAATTATTAGTTCGTACAGTATATCTTGCTGCATATTTGCTTTTTAACTTTTACCAGTGACTCATTTGTAGATGTACTGTGTATTATAAAGTGAGTTGTGCTAATGTGGATGCGATGGAAAACATGAAGAGAAGTACTCATAATTTGGTTATGTGGAGAGGATGGAGAGCATTTTGTAATAGACAGGGCAAAGCAGGCGATGGGTCATGCCTATCTGGGTCTTACCTGTGCGTGCCCCTGAAGAGAGAAACTTACCTGGCGAGCTTGGGAGACGAGCCGAGAGAGTTGTGCCTGTGTAGTGTTAGCGTCCTGGCCATTTGACACCTTAAATGCAGTTACCCCTATGTGAGGACGACGGCCCAGAAATGCCTGCAACGAGAAAACAGTATCCTTCAACCTTTTCAGTCCAGCGGCGTGTTTATAATGTTATTCATGTCGCTTCTACGGAGTTTTACTCGAAACAGAGAAACCATTTTTAAGACTCGTTTTACTGGACGGGTTTATCTCTAACCCCGCCACTTTAAAAAGCGTCTCGTACGTTGAAAGAAATCGTCTTAAGTTGCCGATAATAAAGAAAAGAGAGAGAGAGAGAGAGAGAGAGAGAGAGAGTCACCTGATAGATGTCAGCAATATGATATCCCAGCATCTGATATATTTATGTATTATTATTTATTTATCTTTTGCGCACAAACTTACGTAGTGCGAGTGGATCTAAATGTTGTTAATGATGCCGCCGTGGTCCCAGGCTCATCTCAACGTGACCTAGTGGACTGCCGCTGCCAATGGCATTTTCCTGCCGTCCGCCATCTCAGACTCCAAGGATAGATAGATAGATAGATAGACAGATATCCAAGAAGTACCATTAATATTTTTACTACTAATAATCACCAACTGCCAAAGTGGTAGTAAAAACACTGGGCACTTTTCATTTGTTCTTACATATTCGCATTTTGTCCAGGTTTTCTAGATACACTGAGATTCTCCAGTAACACAGATTCCACATGAACTTCTCTCACTACAAACCAGAAGCCTTCCACAAGTACGTCCAATGTGAAGCTGTGGATGAAGTGAGCTACATCTCTTTAGACAATAAATTAATGTTCTATTTTGGTCATATGGATTATACCCTTTTTTATCTTAACTTGGCTTATATTTTCGATCTCTTACATCTTGTTTCACGCAGAACAGTGAAGGACGAAGACAATACTACGTTTCTACATCCTTTCCATAGCATTTCTTCTTCATTACGATCGTATTTTATTGTTAATTTATCGTTATAGCTGAGCACATGAGATGGAGAAAAGGCAATTTTAGTCCAGGTTAGTGTAAAAACAGTATAGCTGTCCGGCAGGAGCCACAAAATGCGACTTAAACGAAAATAATAGAGACGCTTATGTGGGTGAATTACTACGATATATTAAAATATTATAACCTAGGACTCACATTAAGAAAAGAGGCGGTAGTGTTGGTACCATCAGCGATAAACACAAGTGAGCTGCGCGCGTCACTTAGTGTTGTCAGAACAGACTCCAGGGCGTTGATGTTCAGGGTGTTGTCCACTGTCAATCCTGAAATGACACAAAGAAGTATTAGAGATGATGATGTAAAGATATCATATTTTTCTAAGGTCAGCTCAGATGATGCCTTCCCACATTATTGTTCACTGGGATGCCTCAAATGACGCAGTTATGAGAAATAAATAAGAAATGAAATCAAACTACAGGAAAAAGTATGACTGATTCATGTGATGCTTTCCCAAACTTTCATGTCGTACTAACCTATTTGCTGGTCGTAGTCTGATTTATTTGTTTTTCACTTATTATGCATTTTTATGGTTTGTATTTTGTACTGCTCTAAGGACATTTGTAGCAAATAACTTAGCTGGTATTTCTTCAAGTGTAGGTGAATTTCCCGTCCACACCATCCCCTCCCTCATAATCACTCTTTGTGACACGCAGTGAATATGTGGGCAGTGTTGTGTGTCATAAGTGTCATGGTGATATCTGATACCCTCAATAAGAAAGAAGAAAGCTCTAAGAAGTGCGTTGTAAGTACTGTATGTGTGACTCTCAGCTTTTACGTTAATTCAGTAATGTACTTGTGGCTAGCTGTCTGCCTTAGTGTAAAGTATTTGCATGGCTGGTTATCGAAACTGTAGTAACCTTCATCCACTTTTAATGGTGCTGCAGAGCGACGCCTTCGCGTGGTGGCACGGATATGACCGGGTGGCTCCGCTGCCTGATCATACAAACGTCCCTCAGTTCCCTCCCTCTCCCCCAAAAGGAGGAGGATGGACTGCAGGAGAAGGGTGATTTCAGCCTTCAGTCCACTGGGTTCACATCCATTTGATCCTGGTGCTGCAGCTACTACTACTACTACTACTACTTCTGCTATTACCACTACTACTATTACTACTAATGCTACTACTACTACTACTACTACTTTTACTACTACTGTCACTATTACTACTAGTACTGCTACTACTACTGCTATTACTAATAAATTTGTACTACAACTGCTGCTGCTGCTGCTGCTGCTCCTACCACCCACTCTTCATACTTCTACTGAATGGGTTATGAAGGTACTTTTGGTCATATGCAGTGGATTTGGTGACATCTTGTTCTGCTGTGTCTTGCTATCACAGCGTTGCGACTTGATGACCTGGCAGAATTGTAATTACATAAGAGAGTTTTTTTGTTGGGAAGATGCAATCATTATTTGTAACTGACTGTAGTCCGTTCTTCCAGCAATATACCCTGTTCAATTTTACTTCACCTGAAATGTCATCGTTCCATCCTGAATGATGAGCAATAACAAGAGATTAATACAAGGATATGGAGCTAGTCATAAAAAAGTGCTGGCAGAGGATGTAGAGCCTTAGTATCGCCTTATTCTGCCACTGAGTTACTGTAACTATGACGAGAAAGGATACAAATCTGGGTCAAGTTTAAGTGAACGAACAGTACCACAATTTAGGACGGATTACGAAATTTTCCACACTGCCAGTCCGATGAGCTATCGGAACAGAACATAATATTACCTGCTGAAAAAAAATAGCTGAAAATAAAATATAATAAATAAAAATGACGTACCAGTTACGGTTTATGATTATGTCCCGTCTTTAAATCCGAATAAACACTCTTTGTCGTTTTTATTTCAGTAAATTCTGGCAAAATGTAAATGTCAGGACTACCTGACATCCCAGCGGACTGCCAATTTGTCAAGTCTGGTACTCCAGTGTATCATTTGTCTAATTTTAGTCATTTTTAAGCCTGGATTGAAGAGTATCGTCCGGACAGTCTTCCTGTCCTGATGAGAAGGAAACAAAAGTGCTCACTTTCCCTTCCTAGTAATACAGGACGACGGTCCGTCCATCTGAAGCTGCTATAACTTCCCAGAAGAACAACTTTCTAAATGAGGAAATAATTCTTTTTGTCTTGTTCTGCTGTGTAACTTTTTTCTATCTTGTTCAACTAAAGAAAGCCGTCTCAAATTCAAAGGGTTCACTATAGTTTCATCTACCCGGATCAGTCTGACAACTCTTGCCCAGTCTCAATAGATTAGCGTAGCTGGCATGAAAATGTAAACGGCGTCCTCGGGTTGAAGGGATAAATGAATTACTGGAGTACTGACCGGTGTGGTGCAGGAGGGGCGTAGGCGATACCAGAGCAGCAGCCAGTGTCCCTATTAAGAGAGAATCGACCTTCATGTTCACCCCACCAGGATCTGAAAGGGTTAAAATGAGAGAGAGAGAGAGAGAGAGAGAGAGAGAGAGAGAGAGAGAGAGAGGAATCATGTATTGAGGCCATGAATTATTGGAAATAATAAAACACAATTGGTAGTCATATTATTTATTAAACTGTTGAATTATAAACACATAAGAGGTAAAATTATCATTACAGTAAATATACTTTGTTCTGCAGCATTATCGTACACCCAAACTTGTCGGTTGGACTCGATACTTTGAGCCTTAACACATCTATACTCCTCTCACCTTAACTTGGCCCAGATTTTCGTCCTTCTGCATCTTTTTTTTCACTTAGTTCAGTGACAGAAATGGACAATAATACAGCTTTACATCCTTTCCACAGTACTTCTTCCTGAGTAGCATAATAGACGAGTTTCCGGTCAAAATTTTTTTGAAGTTAGATACTTGTATGGGTAAAAGATACTCAGAATATAACTATGTCAACCATTATTTCCAATAAAAATGTGCAGAAACATGAAAAAATAGATAAAGTAGCCGAAAAATCACATGACACTGAAACGGCCTGTGATTGGTCGTGACGTCACTACTTACACTGAGGCAGCATAGTCTGCTTTGTTTACGTTTAGCCAGGATACACTTGGCTTATTTCTGACCTCTAAGAATGTCCAGTGACAAGAGGAATAATTGCTAATGTTTCGTTCCAATGTGTAAGTGCACTGACAATAGCACAGTAAGGAAATTATTCCTCTGTATACCAGCCAATAACAATAAACGAAAACAGTGGTGGCTGGCTGCTCGTCGGAAGTTCCCAGTGCTGGTATGCAGTCTTTACTGTTGTGAAAATATTATATTCTTCACCATATAGGTTCATACACACCTAACTACCTGAAATTCAGTAAAAAAAAAAAAAAAAAAAAAAAAAAACTATGCTTTATTTAATTATTAATAGAATATTAAGTCAGAGCGAAAACGTGCTAAGGTTAGCGGGTATTTCTACTTTAGATCGCCAACATGCCTTGACAGACTTCTGTTTTGCACAGATACTGATTTAAAGTGCAAATAAGTGCATTTGTATGTTAAATTAATATTTATACAAAGAAGAAGTCAGCCAAGGCAAGCTGCTCAGCTAAAGGAGAAACACTTCCGCTAATTTTAGCGCGTTTTCGCTGTGAACCGGATTTTTTACAAGGTAAAATTAAATACAAAAATTTGACCAGATTTCGAATAATTAGGTGAGTATAATTCTCTATGGTGATAAAATCTATAACACTTACCAATTAAAAAGTGCCAATTCGGTGTTGATTCGGTAAATGACCGCCGATTCGGTATTTCGTCACACTTCCCTGAAGTACTGTAGTTGAGTCACTGAAACTGTTTTTTTTTTTTTTCTTCAGAAAACTAATAATGAAGAGGTCAGATATTAAATATGAGCATAATACCATCATAAACTCATACAACTGATACTGTACAGCATACATTTAACACTTCCCACCTCATGAGGTACGAGCACCGTTCGGGAATGGTGTAGCTGTAAGCTACTTCTGGTCTATTTCACCACAATTTACTTACCTAACAGGTACCACCCATTTACACCATGAAAAATATTCCTTCACAACATACCTGAAGGGAGTAGTTTGGATCTATGGTGGCCATGTAGGTACAACTATCATCTCTGTTACTGGTAAAGTATTATGTGATGGATTGGAGCGTCGTCTACAGTGTGAATGCTGACATCATCGCCAACATGTAGGCTCGTTCCCTCCAGCCGCAAAGAATTAAAGTTATCACGTCTTGTTCAGTGTAAATGATAAATTAAATTAAAAGATACATATACCGTAAGTTTTTAAGTACATAGCAGAGTGCACTGGCCATGTTTACCCAGAACCGACAACTCGTCTATTTTCTAGGATTAATCTATTGTTACAACTAAGTATTTATGATAGATAGCAGATTTAGGCCAAGTTAGACTAAAAAGTGTTTAGTTAAGCTGATGGGGGTTTGTGTAATGAAAACAAAAATTATAACCCTGGGCTGAAGTGATTAAAAATGGGAAGATGGCAAGAGATGACCATCTTTAACAAAGATATATAGACAGATACAACAGACAGATAAAGGGATAGATAGACAGATGGAAAGGTGTGGATAGACAGATAGACATCTGAGACAGGCTCGTCGGTGGGAAACTGGATCTTCCACAAGAAGATAAACACCAGAGCAGCAACGAACAGCATCTTTATTTGTAGTACCAACGTTTCGGCACAGAGACTATGCCATTTTAAAGGTTTACTGAAAGTTAAAAAAAGTGTCTTACATATATATATATATATATATATATATATATATATATATAACAAAATAAAAACTGAAAGTTTTTGTTATGTACAATGGGCTGGCTGATGTATTAATATTTAATTTGAGGGGATATTTTTTTATGTAAAGTGACTCTAAAATCCTAATGTCGGAACTGCAACAAGAATCTAAGATAGTAAAATAATCTTTTTTTCGGAAGCACATCACACCATAACAAGTGTTCCCTTACTGCAGAGTGAGGAGGGACTAGCAAAGGGCGACGGGTCCTGCTCGACTGGCCCGAGTGTTTTTTTTTTTTTTTTTTTGGCCTATCGACCATTGGAGCCGAAGCCCCTGGTCATTAAGGCCGTATATATATATATATATATATATAAGTACACACACAGACTTCCATACATATATACAGACACTTTCATGCACACGTATATATATATATATATATATATATATATATATATATATATATATATATATATACACAGTTGAACACAGAAATTGGTACCACACTTCACATCGGGGCAACGCAGCCTGTCCATCTTTACTGTGCGGCGGTACATGTATTTAACTCCGCCCACCAGTTCACAGTCCAGACTCATGGGACTGTGTGTTTCGATGAAGGCTTCACACGGAAACAAGAAGCGATTTATTTAATTGCCAATGTAATTTCAAGTATATCAGCTGTATCTTTGTTGAAATAAACTGTTTACGCTATATTTCCTTTATACTGTTACGTCTATTAGATAAGGGAAGCAGTATATGTCGCTCTATTTGTGTAGCTACACACACACACCACAAAGCCAGCCAGGAGACAGGGCGTGTGTGCTGGGCAATCCCCATGCCCTGTCTTCCTCCCTTACTATTTTTCAATCAGCCCATACCCCACTGACCGAGCTAATATATGGCCCGTCCTGCACTATAGGTGCAGGAAATCTGTAAACGAACGAACAAACGTGTAGCTACACACACACACACACACACACACACCTGAATGTAGTGCTAAACACTGATACTTAACCGAGGTGTTGTCGTCACCGTTACAGCTAGGAAGGGTCAGAGTTTAGTTGGTCACACAATGAACCGGAGAGACAGTAATTTATTGGAGCACAGTCGTATTATCACCCTACATGATAATGGTCTGTAGATACGGGCTTTCGCTCATGAAGCTAGTGTATCTACCAGGACTGCAGCAACGGATACGGTGGGAGGAATGTGGCAACTTAAATGACTTGGTTGAGTTTATGTTGCAGGACACGGATGTCAGTTCCTTTTATTTCTGCATGTATCCCAGCACCCCTGCTGGTAAGGTGTTGAGAATACCTACGAATTCATGCTAATGTACCCGATTGACAGCATGTAAAACGTCACTGGGACACGCAGTTGCTGTCCACATCTCGTACTATGAGCAGTTGCCTACGTGCGGTGTTAATTGACTTCTAAGCTGCTCGTAGTGCGGAGATAACGAGGTATTCTCCTCGACAATTTTTATATTATAATGTGGCAATACCTGTAATTTGTACAGATACAGACCATACCATACATGATAATTGATAAAAAAAAAATACGAAACAGCAATTTAATTGATAGCACGTTAAAGCCACTGTAAATGTTATGAATAGTGGCTTACGAATGTTAAAACCTAACAGGAAGTCGCAATAATTATCGTAGCTTCAGTGGGCTTTAGTATGCTTCTTGCAAAAGGGATGCAAAGCTATTAAAACATCATGATATAAATATTTCAAACGACTTTGACCTTACTGTATGTAATTTAACAAACTGATATGTTATCACTCCAAGAGTAAGTTCAAATTGCACAACCAAGAATACAGTATACTCTGTATATTTTCATCTCAGCGAGGTCGGGTGCCCCTTGGGCAACTTCTCCAGAGAAGGCTAAGGCTATTGTCGCCGCGGCTGTAGAAGACCCCGTAACCAACGCAGTGGCCATTCGTGATAAACTACACCTGGAGGTTTCAGTAATGACCGTCAGACGCAAACTTCATAATGAAGGTATACATCACAGGACTCCTGCGACGAAGGAGATCTTGACGGACCGACACAAGGCAGGAAGGCTGGAGTTTGCTCAACGTCATGCTGAGCAAGGCATGGAGTTCTGGGGCCGGGTTGTGTTCACGGACGAGAAATGTTTTTCGTCCACCACGCATGGCAGGCTTCACTGTTGGCGGCGAAATAAGACACGGAAAGATGACTCTAATTACGTAGTCTCTATACATTTGGTCCTCATTGTTGCATCATGGCCTGTTTCTTTCGACATATGTAATTGGATATGCTAGCCTCCTTATACAGTATATGTGTTTCATAATACTGTGGAGGGTGTCCTCTGTTCAAAACCTCACTGCACACATATTACCTTACTGTGTGTGTGTGTGTGTGTGTGTGTGTATCTATCTCTCTGTCTGTCTGGCTCTCTCTCTATATATATCCACCTATATCTATATCTATATCTGTCTATCTATCTATCTATCTGTCTATCTATCTACATATATATATATATATATATATATATATATATATATATATATAATCTTTACCGATTCCCTATTATTTTATAATTACACATTGGTTTCTTACTCAGTTACGACCCCGCAAACATCGTTCAGGTAGCCCGTTCCGGTCACACCACCTGCAGTGTATGGAGTTGGATGTCACTACATGGCATGGGGGACGTCTTCCACATTGAGGGACGATTTACAGCAGGAAAATATGTGGAGCTATTACAAACCTCCTTCATACCTTCTCTTAGGGAGAAAGATTACCCTTTCCCAGAGGGACCCATTTTATTCACACATGACAGGTGCCCTATACACGCCGTTCATCATGTTAAAGAGTGGTTTCAGGAACAAGATAACATTCAACTTCTTGACTGGCCAAGCAAAGAAGCTGATATAAATGTTATTGAACATGTATGGGCTCAAATGGTAAATACCTGGAAAATGGGGCACGAGCGAACACCTCAGTAACTCATGGATCACGTCAACGCCCAGTGGGAAATTTGCAGAAATAGGCCTGAACAGATCCTCACCCTTGTATATTCCATGCCTGACAGACTGAGAGATGTTATTGAAAAAGGAGGTGGATGGACGCAATATTAGTATTACAAATAAAGGCTGCATTTTGTTTCACTTAACCGCTGTATGGTCAGACTCAAATATGAAGTCCGTTTGGGTGGGGCCCGCACGGGGATTTCCCTCTCTACAGCTCTGCCAAACCTCTCTCTTTCTCTCTCTCTCTCTCTCTCTCTCTCAGTTGATTGAGAAAGTTTTAATATATTTATAAGTTTTGTTTTCTTCTATATTGTTTCGACCTTTTTTCCACACCACCACTGAGGTAAAAGTCTTGGCGCATTTTTTTTAATAGAGGTTTCCCCAGTAGGCATAAGTCCTCTCTCTGATCTTTCTTCTAAAAAATACTTGTTCACATTGTAAATAAGTTCTTTTTCCCGTCTGTGGAGCACACGAGAGCGAGTCGGAGTAGCTGCCATCGTGGGTGGGATCAGGGAGGAAGTGACCGGTCACCTGTAGTCTGAGGTGGGTGTCCTTGACCTCTGGCAACGTCGGAAAGCGACGTTGCCACTTGGTGTGGAATTTATACAAATCATTGCTATTATCCTAAAAAGCTACACATTCACAGCACTATATAGCCTTATTTAATTTATTTAATAAGTACAGAATATTTAATATACAATTTCAAATAGTAAATAGCTGACATATGACAGAGAGAGAGATAGGTACTGGGGTTGATGCAGCAGAGCTGTAGAGAGGGAAATCCCCTCTCGGGCCCCACCCAAACGGACTTCATATTTGAGTCTGACCATAGTTACATAGGATTTCCTCGGGAATTAAATAACTCTTACTGTCTGTATAGAAATTATGTAAACCTTTTCACGAATAATAAATATGTTTCACCCGTATTATGAGGTACAGATTGTCACCCTTCATATGATCTTATTCAATTGACATCTTGATTCGGTTCACACTGTCCCGTAAAGAGTCTCGACTGTGTGAACTGGTGGGCGGGGCTAAACACAAGTACTCGCTGCGCAGTAAGGATGGACCGGCTGCGTTGCCCCGATGTGAAGTGTGGTACCAAGTTCTGTGTTTAACTGTACACACTCACACACACACACACACACACACACACATATATATATATATATATATATATATATATACGTTCATACACATATATATACTCACAAACTTTCATACACACATACGCACGTGTATATATATATAATTTTTTTTTGTATTTAGTTATTATTTATTTTTATTTGTATTTTTAATTTTTTGATTTTTTTTTTTAATCTTACCTTCTTACAAAAAAAAACTAATTAACCTAAAGTCCTTAACTTATAATCTGTCAGAAAAATCACTAACTTATACTAAATCCTAAAAAGACAAATAGCTAAACCTACAGTAGTGATAAAAAGAAAAATACCTCGACCAAGAGAACTCCATCGACTGCAGATAATGAAATGCCTTTCTACAGTACATACCTGCACTCATCACCTGGTGACTGTCAGTCGAGGCACAACCTAATATAGGGGACATTAGTTTATGATAGAGAATCAGACGAGTCAGGAACATTTCCATATACGTCAGCTGTCTGCCCTAATTAGAATAACTTAAGCCAGATGTTATAATATCCTTACATAATATGTAAAAGAGTAAAGAACCTCGCCCAACAGGCCACCATCGACCGCAAGTGCCCAATACCCTTCTATATTGCACACTTGCACTCCTCATCTGGTGACTGTCAGTCGAGGACCGGGGTTTAATGTAGGGGACATCTGTATTAGAAATAGATCAGTGGGAGGAGGAACTATTTCAAGTATGTCAACTGTCAACCCTAATTAATAGTACTATATATAAAAATTTACAGTTGATAAAAACCATAACCATACAGTAAAAAAGTCATCACTCTGATCAGTCCGGTCTCTCTCACGAAAGTCATCAATTTATCAGTAATAACAATGTCCCCATCACCCAGGATGGTGGAAAGAGTGAAGAGGACGTCTGTTGCACCACAGTAATTTATAAGTGAAGCGAGTTCACGAATAAATCGCTGGCAGCCCACGATGATATGACTGACAGATAACACCGCATCACAGATGTCACAGTGCAGTGGGAAGCGTCTTCCCGTGTACGGTTTCATGTGCGTTACCATGGTGGCATTGAGCCGTATTCGCGCCAGGATTTTTTCCTCAAGACGACTGGGACAGTTGGCAGTGTCCCAGTCGCCCAGGCACGGCTTACAGGTTGAGAGATTAAGTCTGGTCCACTGACCTTGCCACAGAAGATTTATTGATTTCTTTCTGAGAGAGAGACTCGACCGTAGATCACAAGGAACGTCCCAAGTCTCCTCAAGCTCTCCAGCAGACTTTGCAAGTAAGTCAGCCTGGTCATTGCCATAAATACAACAAGGACCAGGCACCCAGATCAGCGTGAAAGACTGGTCGCACGAATGCTATTTATTAAAAATGCGGCCCTGGATCTCATTAGAGTCCGTAGTACAAGAAGCGATTGCCTGAAGGGCTGATTTTGAATCTGAAAATATGACAAATGAGTCATGCCGAGAAGTGAGAGCATAGTCTATGGCTTTGCCAATAGCAAAAAGTTCGGAGGTAAACACAGATGTATGAGTCGGCAACCGATACCTGAGGGCACATTCAGTCGACCACACACTAGCACCCACACATTCACTTGACTTGGAGCCGTCGCCAAGTGACGAGCGATGATGTTATGAAACAAGTGGTTGACCTCCATCTCCAGCGCATTGGTCTTAGTTGCTGGGAGCCAGGACACATCAACAGTGAAACCAGGTGGCTCCCAAGGCGCTATATTTTTAGTCACCAAATTGTCAGTCACTGAGGTCCACACCAAGCTCCTGTGTTAGTGAGTGGACATGAACGCCAAGTGGCCAACGCACCCTCCTCAGAAGATGGTGGTATTGATGGAGGGGGGTACAGGCCACATTGCCGAAATTACTTTTCCTATATGTTCTAATTCCATAGGATAATGCAAGGTGGTCACAGCGAATATGGAGGGGAGGCACATTCGCCTCCACGTCCATACGAGCTACACTGGCACACCTGACATCTCCAAGACACATTTGCAAACATTTATTCTGGAACACATCCAATCCTTTCAGCGTGGCATCGGATGCCAAGCCATACACCTGTGTGCCATAGTCTAGCCTTCATCAAATAAGGGACTTATACACCATTAATAAAGATTTTCTGTCGGCACCCCATGAAGTACCCACTAGGTACTTGAGGACATTTACTGGTTTATCACAAGGAGCAAGCAAATTATTAATATGAATTTTTAAGTTCAAACGACGATCAATATGTATTTCTCAAAACTTTAGAGGATTTTGAAAAGGTACTGCCTGATTATCCATGGTTAAGCACAAATTAAGTACCTTACGAGTTGTTAAAACTACAGCGGCACACTTAGGGATGGAAAACTTAAATCCGCACTGGAAGGCCCATTCGTGGACGGAGTCAAGGGCTGCTTGAATCCGCCCAGCCGAAAATTTTGCATTATGGGAAAAGTGCCATATTGCACAATCGTCAGCGTAGAGCGAGTATTTAAGATTCCTCGGGATGGGAGCTAATGACAGAATATCATTGATCATAATTCTAAATAAAGTAGGACTAAGCACACTTCCCTACGGCACCCCGTTTTCCTGGATCAATACATCCGATGTTATGTTATGGGGCAATTTGACAAAGAAAGTCCTGTCCCTTAAGAAATTTGAAATAAAAATAGGCAAATTTCCTCTTAAACCATAAGCACAGAGCTTCATTAGTATACCAAGTCGCCATGTCATGTCATAGGCTTTATGGATGTCCAAGAACACCCGTATCATGAATTCTTTATTGGCAAATGCCTCTGAAATACAATGCTCCAAATTCATTAAATGATCTAGTGAACTTCTGTATTTACGGAAGCCACATTGTTGATCATTTAACAAATTCTTCGACTCTAAAACAAAAGGAAGCCTATTATTAACCATACATTCCATGACCTTACATAGACAAGAAGTCACCACAATAGGACGAAATGAAGTGGGATTCATAAGACAACCAGCCTCTTTGGGTATCAGTATGACGTGCACAAAGTGCCGTGAGTCTGGGAAAGTTCGAGATGCCAAAATCTCATTGTACAATGCCATCATCTTAATCAGGTTGTCCTGATTAAGATGCTGGATCATACTGTACATGATGGTGTCTGGTCCAGGGCTGGTGTCTTTACAGGATTTAAGGCCAAGGAGCAGTTCATCTAGCGTAAACTCTAGGATGTACGGGGAGTCTACATCTTTTGTGGCAAAGTCTATTAACTGTAGCTCAGCCGTGCATTTATGATGTTGGAAATGCTGGTCATAATTGGCTGAGCTACTTACATGAGAGAAACTCCCAGAGAGGATGTTAGCAATGGTCACGGGCTCTTCATAGATGGTGTTATTAACCTGCAGGGTGGTGACAGGGAAGTATGGGCCTTTAATATTTAATATTCTTATAGTGGACCAGACTTTACTTAATGGTGTAGTACGGGTCACCGTGGACACAAAGGAGTGACGTTTGGCCCTTCTTATTATTCTCCTTGCCTCGGCCCATGCTTGTTTGTATGCAATAAAATTTTCCTCAGTGGGCTGACTGTCAAAAATCCTGTATCTCCTATTGCGTTTCCTTAATGCTTGTCGGAAATCCGGCGTCCACCAGTGTGCTCTATGCTTTGCATGAACTGTAGAAATCTTGGGAATATCAGCCTCAGCTGTGTGTAATACGAATTTGGTTAAATTTTCGACCTTAACATCTATGGTCTCCCCAGGTATATCTAAATTGGCGATCCTTGAGAAGGATCCCCAATTTGCTTTCTTATAGTTAAATTTTGGAAGTGGAGGGTCCAAAATGATGTCGCGTGTATAAGAAAGACAGATGGGTAAATGATCACTTCCCAAGGAGTCGTCATAAGGGTCCCACGAGAAATCATGATGTATACCAGGGGAGGCCAGAGATAAGTCAATGGCCGAAAAGTTACCAGTATGATCATTTACATGAGTCGCTCTACCATCGTTCAGAAGTCAGAGGTTGGACTGAAGTATTAAGTCGGCTACTTGCTCCCAACGACCATCAATCCTCAAGCTACCCCATTGATAGTGATGGGCGTTAAAATCGCTCAGCACTAACTTATTCCCAGGAAGATGTTCAAATAGTGAATTTAAAGCATCATCATCGATGAGGCCATGTGGAGGACAGTAGAGAGAGTAAATAGACAGACATGTGTTATTAAATTTTACTCTGCACGCAACTGCTTGCAGAGTAGAATTTAGAATCCCTTCCGTTTGTGGGCGTGATTTGTGTGTGTATATAGCAACTCCGTGACCTTCATATCTTCTATACAAATGGTAGTGTTTGAACTGTGGAGGATCAGGATGATCCTCCAGGCGCAGCTCCTGTAAACAAACAATGTCTGGCCTGTGTATTGAAAGCAAGATTGCTAGATTTTGTAATTTGTTCCCAACACCTCTACAATTCCACTGTAATATTGTGAATGCTGCGGTTTAAGATTTACGAGGGTGGCGAGTGTGTTTAGTTTTTTTATGCCCCCACAACCAGGCGAGTTGCTACCGTGGGACCTATCCCGGTGCTTGCTGATGGAAACCTCAATTTTCTCATCAATAACGAGGGTCCCAGATTCCACCGAAGACAAGCTACCCTTTCTCTCCCTCGCTAGGCCAGGAGCAGGAAGAACATGAGGTTGTGACTTGGTAAGGGTGGTCATATTAAGCCCCAGTCACACTGCAGGTACGACTTGTCGCAAACCTGAAAATCGCGAAACCAGTCCCCGACCACGGAGGTCTCCGAGCAGTCATGCCACCGATCACCTACCGGTGGTCATCCAGTGTCCGTCCAGCGTCCGTCCAGTGGGTGACCGAACAGCGACCATGGCCAGGTACACAGAAGTCAAGATACCGGCCGGTCGCCAGCAGGCCGCCGACAAACGGTGACCAGTCCACGTCCTGTTGCAGTTTAGACCGCGACCACTAGACCAACACCAGCCGCGGATTGGCTGGCAGCTGGTCTCGGTGCAGCCCACAACCTGTCACTCGACCAATCACCGGCTGGACGGCGGCCGGACTTCAACCACCACCTCAGACAGGAGGCTTGTGGGTGGTGGCTGCTGCAGTCCAGTCGTCGCCTTGACGGAGTGCAGACAGCCACCACACAGAGCGGGCGGCGACCGGCCTTCATCCGGATGGCAACCACCTCTTAAAATTCAGGTGTTGCCGGCCAGATGCAGTCCAGCTGCCCTCCAGGTGGCTTCCATGCCACGACATTAGTGGTCGCGGGGAGGTTTCTCATGCAGCACGAAAAACCTCACGACGAGTTTTTGATCACCATGGTGGCCTGCGGCTAGACCGAGACATATGAAGACTGGTCGTAAACCCCACCAAAACCACCCACGACTTGCAGGTCGTGGGTGGTTGGTGATAAGTCGTACCTACAATGTGACTGGGGCCTAACTCTTACTTGAGTTGTCAGGCTTCTGTTTAGGCTTAACTGACTGAGAGGCAACAGCAGCCTGAGAGTAGGAAGTTGTAACAGGGGTGTCAGTTTGAAAGGTGGATTGGACAGGAGGCTGAGATGGAGAGGTAGAATGTGTGGCAAGAGGAACCGGTTCAGGGTCAGTCTGTTTTGCAGCAGAGCACATCACGGGACGGGATATCACCACCAAAGCATAGGACCTACTCAGCATAGGAGTTGCATGCAACTCATTCACCTTTTTCCTTGTTTCGTAGTAGGAGATACCCTCAGTTGCCTTCACTGTGCAGACCTCTTTCTCTTCCTTCCACTTGGGACAATCCCTAGAGGAAGTGGAGTGAGCACCCTTATAGTGAAAGCAACAGGTAGTCTCTGATGTGCACTGCTCAGCATCGTGACCCTGTGTTGCACATTTGCCACACACTGACTGTGAAGCCCGGCAAGTCTTAGCACCTTGCCCATATAATTGACACTTTAAACAACGGAGTGGTTTGGGGATATATGGTCTTACATAAACAATTTCGTAGCCAACTTTGACATGTGCCGGGAGTGGAACTTTGCCGAAAGTGAAAACAATAATGGCCGTCTTCGTCCTCATGCCTTCAGAAAATCTAGAAATGAACTGGGCATCAATGACATCTTGCTGAGCAAGTTCCTCTATGATCGTTTCCTCACTCATCACCATGAGATCCCTGGAAGTGATAACACCCTTGCAGGAATTCATGGAGGTTGGGATCTTGGCCTCGACATCATAGCAGTGAAATTTGTGCAGCTTCAGCAAGTCCTTAACTTGGGATGAATTACAAGTCTTGAGAAGGAGGTCTCGATTCGCAAGTTTTTTAACTTGTTCCACCTCCCCAGCACAGCCATCAATAACCTTCTTGATCATGAAAGGATTGAGACTGCTCAAGGGAGTGGAACCTAGAGCATGGATGATAACAAACTCAGTTTTTCGTACATTAAGGTTGCGAGGCAGACGAATCTGGGGCCATTCTGTCTGAGGACTGTCAGTCCGTGTACTAGTCGGGGGTTGGTCAGGACCACCTCCTCCCCTGAAGGGGGGAGGAGGCGGAAAGGTTGTCTGCCAAAGGAGGAACGAAAAGCAAAGGACAAATAATCCGGGGCAGAACACCTATGTCTGAGGTTGCCCTCTCAAACCACTCAAGGGAGGCCTGACCGTGTCTATTCACGTCCCAGAGCGATCAGTGGGGGGGACCCTCCATGGGCACGTAAGCAAAGGTAAACTCAGGAAAAGACACAAACACTTATTGTATCACTAAAGAGGGAAGGGAGGAAAATGAGTACTAGCTAAATTAACTGAAAAATACGCCCTAGTGGCGAGAAAACAAAAAAAAACTAATTCCAGTGGGGCAGCCCTATAGCTAGAGGAGAGCTCGGAGGAAATGCGTCTTCACCCTCCACGACCATGCATAAAAGTCCCAGCCCAAGCGTTCATCTGTCCTGCTTTTGTAGGCTCGCACTGTGCTCCCTTTATACCCCGTCTGGCAACTGGGGCAGGTGAACTTATAAATGACAGATGACCTTAGGTCTGTCAGCAGGCGGTCCTTGAAAATTAAAAATGAACCTATTCTAAAATCATTGACAAATACAAATTTAAAGTCGATCTGAGGGTAGAAAGAATTTAATTTATTACATAGGCGATGTTTCATCTCTGAGGAAGCATCGTCTAAATAGGGCAGTCTAAAGAACATAGATTGCTTCGGAACCGTATGGACAACAGGCTTTTGCTGCTACCTCATATTCAGAAATTTGCAGACTAAATTATCAGAAACGTGTCGGAAACCCATTCATTTAGAAAAAAAAATGTTAAAATTTTATTTCATTGTGAAATCTGTCGTAGGTTGAAGTTAGATTATAAGCTCAATAGGGGTATGTAGCAAGGTTTTGATGGCTTTTATCTTGAATTTATGACAAAAATAATGCAATAACTAATGCAAACGAAACTCCTAAATTTAGAAATCATTTCAAAAGAAAAGGAATTAAATCATTTGAAAGTGAAACTTAAAAATTTTAGTGAACAATTTGGAAACCTTGTGTCACGCCTGAATAGAGCATGTTTACATTCCTTCGTGCGTCGTAGATGTACTTAAAGACAGTGTGTCTAAAACGCATCACAAGAATTTATTACAGCTTGATATTACCGGAAACCCCTCATCTAGTGACCCAAACAAAGTCATGTTTAAATATTTGAGTGTTTCCCTCTCTTCTCGTGAAAAGTTCCCGTTGGCCTTTTTCCTTGAATTTAACCTTCCAGTTCACAAGGTAAACTTCTTCCGTTATTTTGTTCCTATTGAAAAACTTGTTCAGAGATTGAAATCTTGCCATTTGTCTGTGGGCCATAATTTTGACGAGGTTATTAAAAGTCTAAAAGATATAGTTTGTGCAAATTTCGAATGTTTGAAGTATCAAAATGTGTTTTCTCCTATATTTACTAAAGTGGACCTATCCCTGCTTAAAGCTCTTGGTGGTAAAAGTAATCTTGTTATCTGCAGACCGGATAAAGGATCGGGTGTTGTATTACTTGACAAAACTGATTACAATTCCAGGATGTATGATATTTTGAATGTCACTTCTAAATTTGTTAAAGTATGTTCCAGTCAAATATTTTCTCTGAATATCAAACAGGAAGACAAGGTAAACAGATTTGTCAACAAACTGTTATCTCTTAACGTAATTAATGAAGATGATCGGCTGAAAGCAAAAGGTTCGTATCCAACAGTCCTTTACAGACTCCCAAAGGTTCACAAGGAATCAGTACCACTTCGACCCATTATGGCTGCCTATAACACTGCTACCTATCATCTGGCTAAATTTATCGTTTTGCTTTTAAGTCCTTTTACCACCAACTAGTACTCAGTTCTCAATTCCTGTGAATTTAAGCAGTCTCTTTCGCAATTTGTTTTCCATAACGATGACTACATGGTGAGCTATGATGTCAAATCCATGTTTACAAATGTTCCACTACATGAAACCATTAATATTTGTATAAATGTAGCTTTTCTGGGCCTACACGTACTTGCTGGCATGACAAAATCTGTTTAAGAATTTATTGACATTGTGTGTTAAGGATGGCCTATTCATTTTTAACAACGAACTGTTTACACAGATTGATGGGGTAGCAATGGTTTCCCCCTTAGGTCCCACTTTTGCCAATATATTTTGGGGCTTTCATGAACGGAATTGGCTACGAAATTGTCCGGATAATTTTAAACTATTATTTTACTGCAGATATGCTGACGATACATTCGTCATTTTTGAAAACAAGAGTCAAGGTAATGAATTTTTGAAGTATATTAATAAACAGCATAATAATATAAAATTTACTATAGACTGCGAAGTTAATGGTAAACTATCTTTTTTTGGATTTAAAGATAGAAAAATGTAACGGTAAACTAGAATTTAGTATTTTTCGTAAACCAAAATTCTCGGGACTTGGCATTACTTTTTTTAGTAATTGTTGTCATAAATTCAAGATAAACGCCATCATAACCTTGCTACATAGAGCTTATAATCTAACTTCAACCTGTGACAGATTTCACAACGAAAATTTTTTTTATTTTCTTAACGAATGGGTTTCCAACACATTTTTTGATAATTTAGTCTGGAATTTTTTGAATATGAGGTACCAGCAAAAGCCTGTTGTTCATAAGGTTCTGAAGCAATCTATGTTCTTTAGACTGCCCTATTTAGGCGATGCTTCCTCGGAGATGAAACATCGCGTGTGTAATAAATTTTTTTCTACCATCAGATCGATTTTAAATTTGTATTTGTCAATGATTTTAGAATAGGTTCATTTTTTAAATTGAAGGACCGCCTGCCAACAGACGTAAGGTCATCTGTCATTTATAAGTTCACCTGCCTCAGTTGCCAGACAGGGTATATAGGCAGAACAGTGCGAGCCTATAAAAGCAGGACAGATGAACACTTGGGCGGACTTTGATGGATGGTCGTGGAGAGTGCAGACGTGTATTCACTGATCTCTCCTCTAGCGTTCTAGGGCTGCCTCACTGGCAATAGCTTTGTACATAGCGTAAATAAAAGTTAGGTTAGCTAGTACTAATTTTCCTCCCATACCTTTAGAGATAAGTGTCTATATCTGTTTTCTGAGATTGCCTTTGCTTACTCACCTCAGGAGTGTACCCCCCACTGATCGCTCTGGGGTGTGAGTGACACACAGGCGCGTTCTCCCGAGAGTGGTTTGAAAGGGTAATCTCAGACTAGGTGTGGTTTCCCCAGCTGTTCTATCCCTTGCTCGTTTTTCTCTTTCTTCCCACTTTCCCCTCAGGGGGGAAGTGGTCACTATGACGGATGCCCCTGCTGCCTCTCCCCCCTTCAGGGGGGGAGGTGGTCCTGATGACTGTGGGAATGACTGGATTGACCACCCCAAGACTGGCAGACGCCAGAATCGTTCCCTGCTTGACTTACCTGTACACCATGCGACATACGTCACTATCCATGCTCTAGGTTCCACTCCCCTGTCCAGTCTCAATCCCTTCCTTATCAAGAAGGTGATTGACCACTGTGCAGGAGAAGTCGAACAAGTAAAAAAACTTGCTAATGGATATCTGGTCAAAACTGTTAACTCGGCACAGATGAAAGATATGTTGAAACTGTTACGATGTCGAGGCGAAAACCCCAGTCTCCAAGAATTCTTGCAAGGGTGTTGTCACTTGCAGAGATCTCATCGTGATGAACGAGGACGAAATCGTACAAGAATTGGCGCAGCAAGATATAATTGAGGCTAAATTCATTACTCGTTTCTCGGAAGGCACAAGGACGAAGACAGCAACTATTATCTTGACGTTTGGCAAAATTTCTCTTCCTAGTTATGTCAATGTTGGTTGTGAAATCATTCACATTCGGCCGTACATCCATAACCCTTTGTATTGCTTGAAATGCCAGCTGTATTGGCATGGTGCAAAGACTTGTCGGGCTTCCCAGCCAGTGTGGGGCAAGTGTGCAAGCCAAGGTCATTATGTGGAACATTGCACATCTGAGACAGTACATTGCTTTCACTGCAAGCGTACTCACTCCACTTCCTCTAGGGATTGTCCCAAGTGGAAGGAGGAGAAGGAGGACTGCACGGTGAAGGCTACTGAGGGTATTTCCTTCTACGAAGCTAGGAATAAGGTGAAGGAGTTGCATGCAACTCCCACGCCAAATAGGTCCTATGCTTCGGCGGTAATGTCCCGTCCTGTAATGTGCTCTGTCGAGATGCAAACTGACCTTGTCCTTCTCCCTGCTGTCACTCATAGTACCTCTCCATCTCGGCCTCCTGTCCGCTCCAACCCTCTCACTGACATCCCTAAGGCTTCCACATATTCTCAGGCTGCTGCTGCCTCTCCATCAGTAAGGCCTAAACCGAAGTCTGACAAGCCTACTAAGAGTAACATGACCACCCTCAAGAAACAGTCAGTCCTCATGTTCTTCCGGTTCCTACTCCAGTGAGGGAGAGAAAGGTTAGCTCTTCCTCAGGGCAGGCTGGGAGCCTAGTTATTGATGAAAATATGGAGGTTTCCGTCAACAAGCACCGGGATAGGTCCCCCGGTAGTCACTCGCCTGCTGGCGGGCGGCAAAAAAAGACGAAGCATACTGGCCCCCAATGTAAATCTTAAACCGCTGCATTCACTATATTACAGTGGAATTCTAGAGGTATTGGGAATAAATTACACAATATAGCAATCTTGCTTGCCATACACAGGCCAGACGTTGTTTGTTTACAGGAGATGCACCTGGAGGACCATCCTGATCTGATCCTCCACAGTTCAAACGCTACCACTCATATAGAAGATATGAAGGTTACGGAGTTGCCATATACACACACAAATCACACCCACAAAGGGAAGTGATTCTAAACTCTGCTCTGGAAGCTGTCGCTTGCTGAGTAAAATTCAATAACACTTATCTGTCTATTTGCTCTCTGTACTGTCCTCCACATGGCCCCATTGACAGTGATGCTTTAAATTCACTATTTGAACATCTTCCTGGGAATAAGTTAGTGTTGGGCGATTTTAACGCCCATCACTATCAATGGGGTAGCTTGAGGATTGATGGTTGTGGGGAGCAAGTAGCCGACCTAATATTACAGTCCAACCTCTGTCTTCTGAACGATGGTAGAGCGACTCGTGTAGATGATCGTACTGGTACCTTTTCGGTCACTGACTTATCTTTGGCCTCCCCTGGTATACGTCAAGATTTCTCCTAGGACCCTTATGACGATTCCTGGAGAAGTGATCATTTACCAATCTATCTTTCTTATACACGCAACATCGTTTCAGACCCTCCACCTCCAAATTTTACTATAAGAAAGCAGATTGGGGATCCTTTTCAAGGATCGCCAATTTAGATATATCTGGGGAGACCATTAATGATAAGGTCGAAAATGTAACTACTTCCATAATACACGCAGCTGAAGCTGCTATTCCCAAGACTTTTACAGTTCATGCGAAACATAGAGCACACTGGTGGTCACCGGATTGCCAACAAGCATTAAGGAAACGCAA
Source organism: Coenobita brevimanus (assembly GCF_032717465.1). Lineage (NCBI taxonomy): Eukaryota > Metazoa > Arthropoda > Malacostraca > Decapoda > Coenobitidae > Coenobita > Coenobita brevimanus. The sequence continues at coordinate 33,465,403 of NC_136993.1, forward strand.
TAGGAGATACAGGATTTTTGATAATCAGCCCACTTAGGAAAATTTTATCGCATACAAACAGGCACAGGCTGAGGCAACGAGAATAATAAGAAGGGCCAAACATGACTCCTGGCGGTCCTTTGTGTCCACGGTGACTCGTACTACACAATTAAGTAAAGTTTGGTCCACTATCAGAATATTAAATAATAAAGGCCCATACTTCCCTGGCACCACTCTGCAGGTGAATAACACCATTTATGATGAGCCCGTGGGCGTCTCTAACATCCTCGCCAGGAATTTTTCTCATGTAAGTAGCTCAGCCAATTATGACCTGCGTTTTCAACACCATAAATGCACGGCTGAGCTACAGATAATAGACTTTGCCACAGAAGACATAGACTCCTCGTACAACCAAGAGTTTACGCTAGATGAATTGCTCCTTGCCCTTAAATCCTGTAAAGACACCAGCCCTGGACCTGATACCATCACGTACGGTATGATCCAGCATCTTAATCAGGACAACCTGATTAAGATGTTAGCATTCTACAATGAGATTTGGGCATCTTGAACGTTCCTAAACTCATGGCACTTTGCGCACATCATACCGATACCCAAAGAGGCTGGTCATCTTATGAATCACACTTCATTTCGTCCTAGTTTGTTGACTTCTTGTCTATGTAAGATCATGGAACGTATGGTTAATAATAGGCTTCTTTTTGTTTTAGAGTCGAAGAATTTGTTAAATGATCAACAATGTGGCTTCCATAAATACAGAAGTTCACTAGATCATTTAATGAATTTGGAGCATTGTATTTCAGAGGCATTTGCCAAGAAAGAATTCATGATACGGGTGTTCTTGGACATCCATAAGGCCTATGACATGACATGGTGACACTGTATACTAATGAAGCTCTATGCTTATGGTTTAAGAGGAAATTTGCCTATTTTTATTTCACATTTCTTAAGGGGCAGGACTTTCTCTGTCAGATTGCCCCGTAACGTAACATTGGATATATTTATCCAGGAAAACGGGGTGCCGCAGGGAAGTGTGCTTAGTCCCACTTTATTTAGTATTATGATCAATGATATTCTATCATCAGCTCCCATCCCGAGGAATCTTAAATATTCACTCCATGCTGACGATTGTGCAATATGGCACTCTTCCCATAATGCACAATTTTCGGCTGGGTGGATTCAAGCAGCTCTTGATTCCGTCCACCAATAGGCCTTGCAGTGGGGATTTAAGTTTTCCGTCCCTATGTGTGCCGCTGTAGTTTTAACGACTCGTAAGGTACCTAATTTGTGCTTAACTTTCGATAATCTGTCGGTACCTTTTCAAAATTCCCTAAAGTTTTGAGGAATACATTTTGATCATTGTTTTAACTTCAAAATTCATGTTAATAATTTGCTTGCTCGTTGTGATAAACAAGTAAATGTCCTCAAGTACTTAACGAGTACTACATGGGGTGCCGACAGAAAATCTTTATTAATGGTGTATAAGTCCCTTATTTGATCAAATAGACTATGGAGCACAGGTGTATGGCTCGGCATCGGATGCCATGCTGAAAGGATTGGATGTGTTGTAGAATAAATGTTTTGCGAATGTGTCTTGGAGCTGTCCGGTGTACCCATGTAGCTCGTATGGAAGTGGAGGCAAACGTACCTCCCCTCCGTATTCGTCATGACCACCTGGCCTTGTCCTATGGACTACGAACATCTAGGAAAAGTAATTTCGGCAATGTAGCCTGTACCCCCCCTGCGTCAGTACCACCACCTTCTACGGGGGTTGCGTCAGCCACTTACCGTTCACCTCCACTTACTGACTCAGGAGCTTGGTATGGACCCCAGTGACTGTGACAAGTTAGTGTTAAAAATATAGCGCCTTGGGAGCCACCTGGCTTTACTCTTGATGTATCATGGTTCCCAGGACCTAAGACCAAGGCGTCGGAGGTGGAGGTCCACCACTTGTTTCGTATCATCATCATTCGTCACTTGGGGTCCCACCAATTGTTCACCGACGGCTCCAAGTCAAGTGACTGTGTGGGTGCTAGTGTGTGGTCGATTGATTGTGCCCTCAGGTATCTGTTCCCGAATCATACATCTGTGTTTACCTCTGAACTTTTTGCTGTTAACAAAGCCATAGACCATGCTCTAAATTCTCAGTATGACTTATTTGTTATATTTTCAGACTCGAAATCAGCCCTTCAGGCGATTGCATCTTGCATTACGGACTCGCACGAGATCCAGGGCCGCATTGTTAATAAGTTGCATTCATGCAACAAGCCATTCACGCTGACCTGGGTGCCTGGTCATTGTTGCATCTATGGCGATGAGTAGGCTGACTTACTTGCAAAGTCAGCTGTAGAGCTCGAGGAGACATGGGACGTTCCTCGTGATCTACGGTCAAGTCTCTCTCTCGGAAAGAAATCAATAAATCTGTGGCAAGGTCAGTGGACCAGACTAAATATTCGAATGTGTAAGCCGTACCTGGGCGACTGGGACTCTGCCAACCGTCCCAGTCGCCTGGAAGAAAAAGTGTTGGCTCATTTGCGGCTCAATGTCACCATCCTAACACACATGAAACCTTATATGGAGAAATGATTCCCACCGCAATGTGACATCTGTGATGCGGTGTTATCTATCAGTCATATCATCCTGCACTGTCGGCGATTTATTCATGAAAGGGCTTCACTTATAAATTATTGCGGTCCAACAGACGTCCCCTTCACCCTTTCCACCATCCTGGGTGATGGGGACATTGTTATTACTGATAAATTGATGGCTTTCATGAGAGAGACCGGACTAATCAGAGTGATGTGACACTTTTTACTATATGGTTATGGTTTTTATGGACACTAATTATGTATATATTGTACTATTAATTATGGTTGACAGTTGACATATTTGAAATAGTTCCTCCTCCCACTGATCTATTTCTAATATAGATGTCCCCTACATTAAGCCCCGTTCCTCGACTGACAGTCACCAGCTGATGAGTGCAAGTGTGCAATATAGAAAGGTATTGGGCGCTTGCAGTCGATGGTGGTCTGTTGGGCGAGGTACTTCACTTTTTTGTACAAATTATGTAAATATATTATACCATACTGTTCAAGTTGTGCTAATTAGGACCGACAGCTGACGTATATGAAAATGTTCCAGACTCGTCTGGTTCTCTTTCATATATTGATGTCCCCTATATTAGGTTGTGCCTCGACTGACAGGCACCAGGTGATGAGTGTAGGTATATAATGTAGAAAGGCATTACATATCAGCAGTCGATGGTGTTCTGTTAGACGAGGTATTTTTACCATTAGTGCAGGTCTAGCTATTTGTCTCTTTAGGATTTAGTATAGGTTAGCGATTTGTCTGTTAGGTGATAGTTTTAGGGTCTGTAGATTAGGTTTTTCTTTGTAATATAATGTATAAAAAATATAAAACCAAGAAAAAAAAATACAAAAAAAAAAATATATATATATATATATATATATATATATATATATATATATATATATATATATATATATATATATATATATATATATAAAATGTACGTGTGCATGAGTGTGTCTGTATATATGCATGGAAGTCTGTGTGTGTGTACGTATGTATATATATATATATATATATATATATATATATATATATATATATATATATATACACGGCCTTAATGACCAGGGGCTTCGGCCCCAATGGTCGATAGGCAAAAAAAAAAAAAAAAAACACTCGGGCCAGTCGAGCAGGACCCGTCGCCCTTTGCTAGTCCCTCCTCACTCTGCAGTAAGGGAACACTTGT
>NC_136993.1:33471677-33574177 GCF_032717465.1 Coenobita brevimanus
ATATATATATATATATGCAGCCTCTGTGGTACAGTGGTAGAGCGTGCGTTTCAAACATGGGTGGACGAAGGTTTGCGCCCCCCAGGGTAATAAACTTTGGGAATGTTCACCCGGCCACGTACTGCGTTGGCAGACACAAGGGGTGCTGTGGTTGAACAAGTGTTGCTTATTGTAAAGTATGCTTGCACCCAGTTGGCTTGCGCAGGCAGATTACACTTGGTTCACAGACTATACATACATCCAAAGCCACTCCAACACTACAATTACACTAACAAGCACTTCTCACCCCACATACAATCTCTACCAGACAACCTAAGCCACTTGGTAGAGATACATTCGCTGTATCACCCCGACTTCGGTCAGGATAGGCCGGTCCTGCAGTGGATACTCAAACGGCTGATGATTATGATGATGATGATATAAATATATATGTACAGTCATACACAGAGCACCTTAGCTAATCTCTGTAATTCCTCCGCTTAGTAACCCTTAATGACACTGACATTTTATATATTTTTCTCACCACCAAGAAATAGAATCACTGATATAATCTGATAAGGCAATACTACATTAGTACACCTGTTATTCATTCTGAAAATACGGTGACCTGATTGTAGATGTAGATTTCATGTGACTAACACAAACACAAAATAAAAAGAAATGTTTGTTTGATTTTAGTGTTTAGTGTTATTATTCATTTATTATGGAATGATTCTTTTGGACATAATTATATTGATGTTAATTACACTGCATATATATATGGAATCCGGTGTTGTACGTTAGGTTCTGTTTAGCTGAACGTCTCATCAAATTTTGCCAGTAATGGATGTATTTATCGTATCCTTGCAAGCAGATACACGTAATCGGTGTAGGAAGCCATGTGATTAGTGTAATTAATCGCAGCTGAATTACTAGCACATGCCAAATCCATTTTCTGAGTGAGGAGATAGCGAGGTTTGGTAGGCATAAGGTAGTTTAAGGGCAAAAGGAGATTTGAATGTAATATGTCTGTTCAGGCATGTTGCAAGGGTAAGGTGTCTAAGTTTGGTATTTTGGTAGCATCTTTGTGAGGTAGCTTTGTTTGGGGGGTACAGGAGAATCACTCACTCTGCGTAGCAGGTATTGTGAATGAACTTTCGCTTCTACTCCTGAAATCATGTGCTTCCATTATTAACCCGCCGCATGCAAACTATTTTTAGCCCTATGGGCCACCCAAGTGCCGGCCATTTTTCAACTTTTTTATTTTGCTAAAACGATAGGTTTTGATGTGGAAACAACGAATTTCGCAATTGAAATGCTCACCAAGGCTTGGAAATGGGTTTTATTGAGTCCTGCATACTCGTGTACAGGTATAGTTCCTCTCTCACGCTCACCACGTACGTGAGAGAAAGCCGTTTTCTATGTAAGGTATACTCAGGTATTTATCCTGGGAAGGTATAGCAATGTTCAGTACACTTTTCTGATTACTTATTACTTCAGCATCTATCACAATTTGCATGTCTTTCTCACTGTGAATGCGTTATCTTACACTTACTTGAAGACAGGTACAACCTGACTTCATTACATACAGTCCTGGCACTTACAAGAAGGTATTTACAACTTGACTTCACTATACAGTCCTTACACTTGCAAGAAAATATTTACAACTTACACTTACATGAAAATATTTACAAAATTTTTTCACTATGTACAGTATTGGATGATGCACACAGGCAGAGTGAGGCAGAGCGAACGTGAGGGGGGGAGCGAGTGAGTATGGACTTGATGGCCTGGAGGATGGTAGAGGAACAGTTACCTTACATGCCTGCCAATTTATACCCGCGAATCTTGAAAAATGCAGTCACAGTGAATTTTTCTTTTTTTGTAAACCGTTTTAAAATGGCACTGGCACTGGCCACGGAATTATGTCAGACCGTTTTAAAATGGAACTGCCACGCATTGGGTTAATCCTGCTCAGGTAGAAGTAGGTCTGAGAGACTCACCCCTCCTGTCCCATTCTCTAATGCATTAACTTCTAAATACCCAGGAGTCCAGTTTTTCTCAGTAGCTTCCTGACTTTGTGTATCCATGCAAGGGGTGAGGGAATTACTTCAAGCTCTCTCTCCATTTCCAAAGTATAAGGATATGTGAGTATAAGTTGGGTATGTGAGACCTGCATCTACTTGAGATGTGTGAGATATTTTATTCTCCCTGACTGCAGATATGTATGCAGTGTCTGGCAGCCCGTCTTCACACCACGAAGCACCATCCCATACCAAGCTTTGGGACCACTCAGGCAACCATTCAGATTTTTTGTTATTTTCTTATAGAAGGCCAAAAACTTTTTACTGTTTTTTTTTAGTCTTTTTTTCAAAAACTTGTTGAAATAAAAAAGAAATGAACAGTTCATTTATTTACATGTTTGTATTGTGGAAACATTAAAATGTTACTCTATTTTCAGTATTGGAATAAAGGAAACATAAACATTTTTCCTGAATTTTTATATTTTAGGGTCTGACAGACCCACATCTACCTGCTATGCAACACAGACCGACATCTACCTAAGCAGGGTTAAGGGTAGTGACGCATGCGAGTCAGAGTTTTCGTTAATTAATTTCTTAGGAGGATCATGTACTAAAGACATTATGGATGTGATATGTTTAAGTCTGAGTTTTCAATAATTTGTTCCCCAGGAGGATTGTGTGCTTGAGCCATTTAGGGTAGTGTTACATGGAGATCAGAGTCAACATTTTGTTTCCTAGGGCGATACTGCATATTAGCAGTTAAAGGTAGTGATGCATTTAAGTCAGAATTCTCACTCATTTGGTTCCCAGGTGGATCTTGAGTTGGAGCCAGTGAGGGAAGTGATAAGTGAAAGTCTGAAGCTGCATTAAAATAATCGTTTCCAAGGTGGATCAAGTATTGGAGCCATAAGGGGAAGAGATAAGTGGTGCTTTCAGGTCTCACTGAATTCTTTCTCATATGGATTGTCTGTCTTGGTCGATAAGGAAAGTGATTCATGGAGGTGGGAGGCATTTATTGTTTCCAAGGTAAATCTTCCCCAGTGTATCTTCGAAGACTGTTATGTTGATGTAGATTAAGTCTTGGGGTTGTTAAGGGAAATGATACAGTACATCAGAGATTCCACAGAACTGCTTTCTACATTGATCTTCTCCTGCATAATTAGAAAGATTGTCATGATTTTGACGCAGATTATGCGTTGAAGTCAGTGAAGGAAGAGGTACATTACAGATTTCACTAAACTGCTTTCCACACTGATCTTTTCCAACATATCTAAAAGGCTTATAAAGATGGTGATGTCGCTGGGCTTGCGGAGTGCGTCCAGATATTCTGGTGTTGACGTGTCCTTCTCTCTGCCAGCGACGTATCCACCTGTACACCGTTGTGACACTCACCCCTGTGTGTTTAGCAATGGTGCGCAGTGACATCCCCTCAACCCACAGCCACACAAACCTCGCCCTTTCCTTCACGTCGGTCGGTTTAGCTCGTCTGCACCACTCCATTGTCTGTTGTGTGGGGAAATGACCTCACTTGTAGGATATGAGGGCCATGAATCTAAATGACATATTTCATCTTCCTCAGTACAAACATCTGGTGATTAAGGTCACATTGTATTACTGAGTTTCGGATTATGCCGCTCTATCACTAATTGCTGCTGTTCAATGAGACATGTTAAGGTGCATGTTTAGATTACTTGATCTCATGGAACAAGCTTCCTAGCAGTTATCCTTAGTCAGATATATGAGTTTACCATGCTAAAAAAAATAATTCATACACTGATAGCAATGTTTATGTGGGTTAGGATTAATCAAAAAACCCTTTTTGCTCAAGAGGCTTCTGCACTAAATTATATCGTCTGATGTTAATCAAAATTAAAATCAAAATGCGACCTCCTTATGAAAGAGTTAAAGCCCCTGGATTATCCTTAGTTCGTTGTTTTTAGGCAGTTCCAAGAACTAGCTGACTTACATAAAAGAATTTCATTCTGAGGGGCAAGATCAATGTTAAGAATTTTTGCCACACATTCGTAAACCACTTTTTAAACGAGGATAGTTTTTAAGTCCTACTGTAAATACTACAGATGTTTAGACTATACTAGATTATTTTCTGAGCTTCACGAAAGCAATGAAGTGGGTTGAAATGGCTGTAACCTTGTTTTGTAAGTTAGGAAACTCAGACTTGGAGAAGAATCAGTGACCAGAACTTCATACAGAGTAGCCTCAAAACATTTGTGGCCATTGAATACAGTAAGAACCACTTTTCCTCGACAAACACCAGACTAAGTGCAGGATTATCCGAGAATATATATATATTAACCTCACTAATGCATTGATATATATATATATATATATATATATATATATATATATATATATATATATATATATATATATATTTTGCCAGACGCCTCAATCCCGTTTGGGGTGGCCACAAACAAATCGCCTCCAAGTCGTCCTGTCCCCCGCCATTTCACTGCCCTGCTCCCAACTCACACACCCCTCTCTCATATACCTCTCCACCCCATACCTCCATCTCATCCTCGGCCTCCCACTCCCTCTTCCCCCCTCCACCTCACTCACATACACTCTCTTCGTCAGTCTTTCACCCTCCATCCTCTCCACATGGCCAAACCACCTCAGTGTGTTCCTCATAACGCTTCCTATCACATCCACATCCACACCACAACGCTCCTTTATATCCTCATTCGTCAGCCTGTCTCTCCATGTGACTCCACAGGCTCCTGTTAAATAACTCATTTCCACTGCTCTCACTCTTGACCTATGTCCTTCCAACAACGTCCAAGCTTCACTTCCGTACGTTAGAGTTGGTATCACAATACTGTCATGTAGTAACTTTTTCACTTCCATGCTCACTTCCCTGTTTCTTATCACTGCTTTCAAAGAACCAGCAACCTTTCTTCCCTGCTGTACCCTTTCAAGCACTTCACCCTCCAAACCTCCATCCTTACTCATCACACTACCCAAGTACTTAAACGTACTCACATTTTCCAATTCCTCACCATCCAACCTCGCTGTCCATTCACCGACTTCACCTTTCTCAAAGACCATCACTTTACGCCTCGCTACATTCACCTTTAGATTCCGTTTCTTATATATATATATGTATATATATATATATATATATATATACATATATATATATATATATATATATATATATATGTATATACAGTATATGGAGCCTCTGTGGTACACTAGAGTGTGTGTTTCGTACACGGGTGAAGCAAGGTTTGTGACCCACCAGGGTTGTAAACTTTAGGAGTGTTCATCCGACCACGTACTGCGTTGGTGGACACAAGGGGTGCTGTGGTTGAACCAGTGTTTCATACTATAAGGTATGCTTGCACCCAGTCGGTTTGCTTGGACCGATTACACTTGGTTCACAGACTACACACACATCCAAAGCCACTCCAACACTACAGTTACACTTACAAGCACTTCACACCCTCCGTACTATCTCTACCAGACAGCCTAAACCACTTGGTCGAGATACATTGGCTATATCGTCCCGACTTCGGTCGAGATAGGCCGGTCCTGCAGTGGATACTCAAACGGCTGATGATGATGATGATAATAATAATAATAATATATATATATATATATATATATATATATATATACCTATCTATCTATCTATCAATATTATATATATATATATATATATATATATATATACCTATCTGTCTATCTATCTATCTATACATATATATATATTCCTGAACTCGATTCTACTAATTTCTCTACACTCTGGATTCGGCTTTCTTGTCATTGTCCAACTAAATATATCTGCAGTGTTTACTTATCCCATAATTCTACTGATTATCAAAAATGCTTTTATTATCTTACTTGTACGATAGAACACATTCTGTCCAATTCTCCTGTCTCTGAAATCTCCATTCTAGGAGATTTCAATGTTCACCATCATCTTTGGCTGTCCTCTCCTTTCACTGATCCACCTGGTGAACAAGCCTACACTCTTCTAACCTTAATGACCTAAAGCAGCTTGTACAGCACCCTGCTCGTATCCCTGACCGCCTTGGAGAGAGCTCCAACATACTTGACCTCTTCCTTACAACTAATCCTTCTGCTTAACCCGAGGCATCCCGTTGACGTATGGATACGTTGCAACATTTTGCATTTGCCGATCCCGACAATGTACTGGTACGTTAGCCAATTGCAAGGTTCATAATTTGCAAAATTTGCAATTTTGGCGCGTGATTTTTCGTACGTATACATGGGACACCTTCCTCTATTCCTCTACAAGATGCCAAGCAGAGACAATGCCTTACACCGCAAAACCTCCCTCCCCCTTGCACACCATTGTCTCGGCAATTCACTTGTTACCAGTGACCTGGCCAATAAAGACATTCAGGGCCAGAGTGATTCCCCAATCGATGACAATGTGGAGGACAAAGTTTACATAGCATTAGAGGAAGAAACAGTCAGAAATGATGATCAGGTAATGTGGCAAAAAAAGGTCAGGTATGGTGATGAGTTAGTGACTGAAACAATGCTTATAATGCCTATATTTCTGTTTGAAAACCAATATACTCTCATACTACATATAAATTCTTATCAAGTAAATAAATAAATACCATTTATGAGTTGTGTGAAATAGTTACCCTCCCACAGAACTCATTTTCTTTGGTGGCAGCCTGTTAGAAAACCCAGTAAGGTAAGAAGGTACTGCTACCTGGATCGAGTATTTTTTAAACCTCAGGAGAGCGATTTCTCTATGAGTTTTCGATGTTTCTCACCGAGAGCGGAGTTTTTAGCCAAAAAAAAAAAAAATCAAAAATACCTCGGGCTTGTGGGGTGTCGCATGTGCGAAATAGCTCGGGAAGTGATGGGTTAAACTGTTAATCTTTTCTCTCCATTGGGCTCCTCCGATCACAACCTTATCAACTTAACGTGTCCTATTGCTCTGGTGCAGCCTGTGGACCCTCCAAAGAAACGTCGTCTGTGGCAATTTGGAGCTGCGGATTGGGAGACCCTCAGGCAGTACTTCTTTGATTTTCCCTGGAATGATTATTGCATCTATGGCCAGGAACCATCTGAGTGTGCCTTGCGCATTACGGAGGTTGTTCTCTCGGGCATGGAAACATACATTCCTTTCTCATATCCTTTGACTAATGCAAAAAGGACTTGGTTTAATCACGCTTGTTCTAATGCTGTCCGCAAAAGGGATAGGGCCTATAAAGGTACCAGAGCCAACCAACCCCTGAATCACATCTTTTTCACGTTTCTGCCCGAAATCGTGCTGTCTGTTCTTTGCTTTGCTAAAAATGATTTCATCCGTAGTAAATGCTCTCAACTCTCCAACTCAAATTCTTCCTGCTCCTTCTGGCACCTTGCCAAAAACCTTTCTTACAATTTTACCTCATCATCCTTCCCTCTTCTTTTCTACTCTGATGGCTCTGTAACTATTTCTTCTACTGATAAAGCAGATCTCATCACTCAGACTTTCTCCTCCAATTCCATCTTAGACAGTTCCGGTGCTGTTCCTCCATCACTTCCCCCCTCTGACTTCCTCATGGCTGACATTAAAATTACTTCAGCTGATGTATTTTCTGCCGTCACAGGCCTCAACACTAACAAGGCAAATGAGCCTGATGGAATCCCTCCTGTTGTTCTCAAGAACTGTGCTTCTGTGCTTACAACCTGCCTAGGTAAACTCTTTCACCTTTGTCTTTCAGCATGTACCTTTCCTTTTTGCTGGAAGGTTTCTCTCATTCAGCTAGTCCCAAATAAGGGTGACCATTCCCAACCATCTAACTACCGTCCAATTGCTTTAACATCCTGTATCTCAAAAGTTTTCGAGTCAATTCTCAATAGAAAAATTTTAAAGCATCTTTCCTATCACAACCTCCTTTCTGATCGTCAGTTTCGGTTCCGTCAGGGACACTCCACTGGCGACCTTCTCACCTACCTTTCAGACTCCTGGTCATCCTCCTTTCGGGACTTTGGAGAATGCTTTGCTATTGCACTTGACATCTCAAAGGCTTTCGATCGAGTCTGGCATAAATCTTTAATTTCCAAACTGCCCACTTACTGTTTCCATCCTTCTATTTGTGCTTTCATCTCTAGCTTCCTTTCTGGTCGTTCTATAGCCACTGATGTAAACGGCCATCGTTCTTCTCCTAAGTCTATCAATAGTGGTGTTGCTCAGCGCTCCGTCCTATCACCAACTCTCTTCCTTTTATTCATCATTGATCTAAGCTGTACATATAACCCTATCCACTCATATGCAGATGACACCACCCTTCACCTTTCCATTCAGTTCTTTCAATGCCCTTCTCAGCAGTTACTTCAACAAACAAGGGATGAGGCTATTGTGCACCTAATGTCTGACTTGGCTTATATTTCTGACAGGGGTAAAAATAATCTTGTTGTTTTCAATGCATCAAAGACTCAGTTCTTACTCCAATCAACCCGACAAAATCTTCCACAGATGTACCCTCTAATGTTTAATAATATTCAGCTTAATCCTGCATCGTCCTTGAACATGCCTGGGGTTTCATTTACTCGGGAGTTATCTTGGAAAGATCATATTACATCTCTTGTAAAATCTGCTTCCAAGAGATTAGGTGTGCTAAGCCGACCCCGTTCCTTCTTTACCCCTGCACAATTGTTGACTCTATACATGGGTATTATCCGCCCCTTGTGTCGAGTACAACTCTCATGTGTGGGGAGGTTCCCCACCTATAGCTCTTCTCAATAAGGTGGAGTCAAAGGCTTTTCATCTCATTAACTCTCCTCGTCTTACTGACTCCCTTCAACCTCTGTCTCTTCGCCACACTGTTGCATCTTTATCTCTTTTCCATCGTTACTTCAATGGTCACTGCTCCTCCAAGTTGTCTGCTTGCATCCTTCCACCTCTACGACGGTCATGTAGCACCCGTCTAGCAGCAAACTCTCATCCTTTTTCTGTCCAGCTTTCTAATACAAGAGTTAACCATTACTCCCAGTCCTTCATTTATGCATCAGGTCAACTCTGGAACTGTGTCCCTCTGTTTTCTGTATTTCCTACTTCCTATGATCTCCAGTCATTCAAATGCAGTGTGTCCAGGCATCTCGAAATGATCAGATCTTGAATTTGGCTCTCTTCTGTATTTTATCTTTCTCTTGGAAGGAACAGCTTGCGGGCTCGTAGCCTTTGGTTCCTGCTTCCTTGCATAATATATATATATATATATATATATTATAAATATATAGTATAAATATTGTTACATAGCCTATGATTTGATCATCCTTTGTATAATTCTAACGTACAGTATGCTGCACGTTTGATCACGATTCACCTTGTGGCTTCCATAGTGCGTGTTCTACCTCACTCCCCCCCCTCTTCCCTTATAGTAGAGTAAGTCGTTCTTTCTGTTGTTCAGAGCAGGAGTGTCAACTCTTTGTCCCCTATGGCTACATTTGCGCGTCCTTCTTACAAGTTGTATCAAGCTCAGCCGGCCCCTATATAATGAGCTCAGTCTCTGCATTAATTGCCACTTAGATCTACTCCTCATTTTGTTCACATCTCTGTCCTCCCCTGTACAGTTGTTATTATTTTTGTGAGTGCTCAGGAAGTCTCCAACCATCTAGCTGCTGTGTAATTTGAGTATAAGTGTTGTTGCATTTTTTCTTGTACTGTATAGCATAAGGTGTTAATTCGTAGGCCTGGTGAGGTTTTTGTGATTAATGTAAGGTTTTTACTGTCAGCCAGTAGTAACAATATTTTGTATCTGTAATAATATATCTTGCATTAACTGAGCATTATCCGGTTTTCTCATTTTGTCAGGGCTGACTTAGATAAATTTACTCTTGCTAATTTCGTGTTAATAGAGGCTATTGCAGTTAACCATATATTTAACCTGTTTTTTGCCATTACATTATCGTAATGAGTCCTGAATGTTTAGTTGTTAGTCTGAGCATTAAACTTTAACTTGTAATTTTACCTAACTCTTTTGTTTTGAACCTGGAACGTTACGGGACAGTAGTGATTTTGGTGTTCTCACTTGAAGTGTTCATTATCTATCTCTGTTCCGTAACATAAATTTGGCGACCTCTTATCAAGATATTATCAAAAGGATATTGCTTGATATTTTGTGACTGTGATTTATTCATGATGTCTACTATTACTGCGCTTGATGAAGCCAAAGATTTTTTGTCAAATGTGCAAACAGTGTGTGATGTAGAAAGCAGAACAAAGAATGAACTTAAGCTTGTTGCTCAACAATTGGGAATTGCTGTTCGCTCTCATTATTCTAAAGATTAAATTGTTGACGTGATTAATGAAAGCTTGTTTAAGACAGGGTGGAAGTGAAGTTAGCAGGGGAGTGAAAGATAAAAATGGTAGATTACTAGTGGAGAAGGGAGAAAAAGTGAGCAGATGGAGAGAACACTTTAAGGAATTGTTGAACGTAGAGGATGGAAGTAATGCGAGTATAAGTGGCTGGGGAATGGCTGGGAGAAGGAGGGAGGTGAGAAGACAGGAAGAAATCAGTAGGATAGAAGTTGTGGAAGCAATGAAGAAAGTTAAATCGGGAAAAGCCCCAGGAATTGATGGAGTGTGTGGTGAAATGCTGAAGCATGGGGGAGAGATAGTAGTAGAATGGATGTGGAAGATGTGCAGATTGGCCTGGGAGGAAGGTAGAGTCCCTGAGGATTGGAAGTCAGGTATAATTATTCCCTTTTACAAAGAAAAAGGGGAAAAAGAAGTGTGTGGTAATCATAGGGGCATTTGTCTTCTTAGTATAATAGGAAAAGTGTATGGTAGGGTACTTATAGACAGAGTTAGAGAAAGAACAGAGAAATTAGTTGGAGAAGAACAGGGAGGCTTTAGGAAGGGAAGAGGTTGTGTAGATCAGATATTCATTCTTAGATCTTTAGTGGAAAAGTTTCTAGAGAAGGGAAAGAAGTTGTATGCGGCTTTCATGGATTTGGAGAAAGCATATGACAGGGTGGATAGACAAGGATTGTGGAAAGTGTTAAGAATATATGGAGTAGATGGGAAGTTGTTGAATGCTGTGAAGAGTATGTACGATGGTGCGAAGGCTGCAGTGCGTGTGGATGGTGAACTAAGTGAATTTTTCTCTTTGAAAGTTGGTTTGAAACAGGGATGTGTCATGTCTCCATGGTTGTTCAATCTGTACATGGATGGGGTAATAAAAGAGGTACAAGGTAGGGTAGTGGATGTTGGAGTGGCCCTGGTGAGAGAGGATAGTGTTTGGAAACTGCCTGTACTGTTGTTTGCAGATGATACTGTGTTGTTGAGTGAAGACGAAGGGGAGCTGCAAGGCTTGGTGGATGAGTTTGAGAGAGTGTGTAAGAAACGGAACCTAAATGTGAATGTAGGGAAGAGTAAAGTGATGGTCTTTGAGAGAGGTGAAGTTAGTGAATGTACAGCGAGGTTGGATGGTGAGGAATTGGAAAATGTGAGTACGTTTAAGTATTTGGGCAGTGTGATGAGTAAGGTTGGAGGTTTGGAGGGTGAAGTGCTTGAAAGGGTACAGCAGGGAAGAAAGGTTGCTGGTTCCTTGAAAGCAGTGATAAGAAACAGGGAAGTGAGCATGGAAGTGAAAAAGTTACTACATGACAGTATTGTGATACCGACTCGAACGTACGGAAGTGAAGCTTGGACATTGTTGGAAGGACACAAGTCAAGAGTGAGAGCAGTGGAAATGAGTTATTTAAGAGGAGCCTGTGGAGTCACATGGAGAGACAGGCTGACGAATGAGGATATAAAGGAGCGTTGTGGTGTTGATGTGGATGTGATAGGAAGCGTTATGAGGAACACACTGAGGTGGTTTGGCCATGTGGAGAGGATGGAGGGTGAAAGACTGACGAAGAGAGTGTATATGAGTGAGGTGGAGGGGGGAAGAGGGAGGGGGAGGCCGAGGATGAGATGGAGGGATGGGGTGGAGAGGTATATGAGAGAGGGTGGTGTGAGTTGGGAGCAGGGCAGTGAAATGGCGGGGGACAGGGCGACTTGGAGGCGATTTGTTTGTGGCCACCCCAAACGGGATTGAGGCATCTGGCAATAGATAGATAGATAGATTGTTTAATGTAACTCCTCCAAATGAGCAAACGCAGATTGAATTAGCTAAGTTACAGCTAGCCCTGCAGGAGGCTCGTGCTAAGGAGGCTGAGTTTCAGGCACGTTCTCAGGAGGCACAAATTGAACTTGCTAGGATTCAGGCAGACCATGAGTATCGCATGAAACAAGGTGGAACTGGATCATCTAGCTCTGATGATTTTGATGTGGCTAAAAATGTTAAACTTGTCCCTCCTTTTAATGAATCTGATTTAACAAAGTAGTTTCAGTTATTTGAGAGGGTAGCTACAGGTTTTAATTGGCCCAAAAAGTATTGGCCAGTACTCCTTCAAACTGTTCTCACCAGTAAAGCTCAAGTAACTAATTCATCTTTGCCTCAGGATCAATCTGATAATTATGATGTAGTTAACAGCTTGATTCTTAAACCCTACACCGCTGGCTTGTTTACCAATGACTTGAGTGTGCCGCGGGGTTATTTGGGCTCCGACAGACTCTCAAAAAATATTTGCCAAAAATCAGTTATTAGTCCTAGAATAATAAAATTACATATGCTTATGGCACATACATTCAGCTTTCTCCTGGAATGATTGTTGAGCCTTCGTCAGTTACCGTAGGACTTGTGGAGACCTCTGAAGTAGGGTAACGAAGTCTCCACTTTACACTTCCCGACAACCCGTAATATGATTACCACAGCCAGATACAAACACTATAAACACTATTCTACAATTTTCAAGTAGTTTGGGATCCATACTAAAAAAAAAAAAAACACTGTGAAAGCAATGGAAATTACGAGCGCGTCTGATCGTCGCACTGGCACTACTTCGCTTTTGTTACTCTGTCATTTATTATTCATAAAACCCCTCACACTTTATATTTCTATTACTATATAACACTTATATATATCTACAGTCTTTATCCATAAGTTTCCTTCAGTAGTAATAGTTTATTATCACTGTAGGGATTCAATTTCTTTCAGTAAAATACGTAGCATTCACTTTCTCGTCCTGTATACTGGCATTGAGAGTGAATGTCACTTTCATCTTCACTCTCATAACTCATAGCATTCAGACATGCTAGAGTGAAACTTTCACTTTCATTACTCCTAGGGTATATACTCGTATTCTTATAATACTACTCATTTACATTTCTATTTACGTTCTCTATTTCATTTACGTTATTTGCATTTCTATTTTATTTACACTGTGTTGTGCACTGTCACTTGAAATAACTTATAAAACTATTTTCCATTGTTCACGTATATTTACATTCATTACTTTCACTTGCTGTTTACACATTATTTACACATTATTTACAATTCCACTTCCACTGTTTTACTCAATAGAAAGATCGTAATCACTCTTTTATCAATTGTCAGCCCTTTACCTCTTTCCACACGAGGTTTAGTAGGGGGTAAAGGTCACAGGGCCATTTGCATGGGGGTGAAAAAAGGCCTTGAAGTCAGCAAGAAGAAACATACGTACCCTCCCTTCGGAAGATGAGAGTAAACTGATAATGGAGGGCCAGCGTGGAGGCCTGTTTAGGGGTTATTCAGAGTTACCAATGTTGGTTCTTGAAACAGCTAAGTCTAGCACTGATATGATTGGCAGGAAGTCTAGACAATACATTATAAATTTGGTAGTTCCAGGTGAATGTAAATATCACTTAGGCTTCTCCCTTCCCTCCTTACATGTATATTTATTACGAAAATAGATTAGAGGCCTACTTAGGAGATATATATTCAGAGCTACCAATGTTAAATCTTGAAACAGCTTTGTCTAGCACTGATATGATTGGCAGGAAATCTAGACAATACATTATAAATTAGGTAGTTCCAGGTGAATGTAAATATCACTTAGGCTTCTCCCTTCCCTCCTTACATGTATATTTATTACGAAAATAGATTATACGGCATATTTCAAGGGGAAAAAAACAGCGAAAATTAGCGAACGAGTGCACGTGAGGTGTTGTCAGGTGATAATTAGCCAATTCCAGGTGTATGGCACTCTCACTTACCTTATTTCTTTCTTGTATATATTATTTGGTATAAGAATAGGACATAGGGCTTATTTCAATGGATGAAATCAGTGAAAAATTCCAGGGAAGATTTACTGAGCGTAGCACGGCCGGGCAGGCGAGAGGATAGGGTAATGGAGGGGGGGTAGGGAGGGGAGTCAAGAACGGGGAGAAATGGCTAAATTGTCAACAATGGATGGGAGTACAGATGAGATTAGGAGTGCTAACTAGTGTTGGACATTGGCAGTACTGATAGATGATACAAGCCCCCACTTGGAAGCCCGGGTGAATTCAAAATAACACAGAATCACAAAAGCGACGCCCCGCGGTATGATCCCTTGCTCCCAAGCATCACGAAAGTGACGCCCCGCGGTATGATCCCTTGCTTCCAAGCGTCACGAAAGTGACGCCCCGCGGTATGATCCCTTGCTCCCAAGCGTCATGAAAGTGACGCCCCGCGGTTAAGGGGTTAAGGCCTATGAGCTTGTTCCTGAAGCCTATAGAGTAAAATTTAGGACAACTTATAAGCAAGATAAGCAATCCCATGTTGAATATGCAAAAATCAAAGAAGATCTGTTAGAGCAGTGGTTAAATTCTAAGAATGTGGAATCTGATTTTGAGAAATTTAAGCAGATGATTTTGCTGGAGGACTTCGAAAGGTATATTAATAATGATGTAAGCCTATATCTTGATGAGAAAAGAATAGATAATTTGTCTGATGGTGCAGTTTTAGCTGATGAATATGTTCTCACTCACAAGAGATATTCTAAAGAAAAAAGGAAAGCTGAGAGTAAGTACGTTGCCTCTACTCAGAGTACAGGTAACAGGAAAGAGAATAAAGATGATGTTTCTCAGGAAGTAAATACCAGCTTCACCTCTAGGTTTTTAGAAAAGTAAATGTACTTATTGTAGTAAGCTTGGTCATACTACGGAGAAATGTTTCAGGAGACAGCGTGATGTGAACAAAAAGGAGTCTTTAAATATTCAGTCAATTGGTCTAGTGTCCACCCTTGAGAGTTCCCAGAATTCTTTAACTGAGTTAACTGAACCTGCTTTGAGGGGTAACTTAAATTCTCATGATGGAGCTCCTCTTTTGAGCAGTAACGTGGGTGACACTCTCAAGAGTTCATGTGCTAATTTCCTGTCTGATGGTTTTGTCAGTCCTCTGGACAGTAATGACAGGAAATCAGTTAAAATATATCATGATACAGGTGCTTGCCAATCCCTTATGCTGACCAGTGTTCTAGGCTCTAATGTTAATTCCTCTGATGAAACTGTAATCTTACAAGGTGTAGGGAATAATTACTTCTCTGTCCCTCTGTGCATAGTGAATTTAGAGTCTGGTTTTGTTAATGGTTCTGTTATGGTTGGGATGGTTGAGACACTCCCAATGTCAGGGGTAACTTTCTTACTTGGAAATGATATTGGTGGAAGTCAAGTGTGTCCAGCTCCTCAGTTGTCTAGTGAGCCAGCGGCTGCGGCCCAGGATTGTGATGTCACTGATGTGTTCTCTGCATGTGCTGTCACTAGGGCTAAGTCTAAAGTTACTGGTGACTTAGAGGATAATGATGATGATGATGTTACCCTAGCTGACACTTTTCTTGCTAATTTGGACCACTCACCAGATGAGGCAGTACCCCGTAGTGTTGATAATTTGTCTCGTCAAGAGTTGGTTGAGTTGCAGGTTGCTGACCCTGAGTTGAAAGGTCTAGCTAACTCTGCTTGCAGTGAGGAAGAGTCAGCTGGTGCTTCTACTTGTTATTATATAAAGTCAGGAGTACTTATGAGGAAGTGGAGACCCCCAACAGCATCAGCCTACTGTGAATGGGAGGTTGTACATCAAGTTGTCATCTCTCGTGTTTGTAGGCAGGATATCATTAGAGTGGCTCATGATTCCAGTTTGGCAGGACACCTTGGAGTGAGGAAGACTGTAGCACGCATTTTGAAACACTTCTACTGGCCAGGTATCTTCAGGGATGTTTCCTGGTATTGTAAGTCTTGTCACATCTGTCAAGTTGTGGAGAAGTGTAATCAGAAGGAAAAGGTTGCACCTCTAGTTCCCATTCCTCCTTTTGAGGCGCATTCACCCGTTTGTTGGTGGATATTGTGGGCCCTCTTCCTAAGACTTCTTCAGGATTTTCTTATGTGTTGACCCTGATTGATATGGCTACTCGTTATCCTGAAGCCATTCCACTTAGAAATATCTCAGCAAAGAACGTGGTTAAGGAAATGCTAGGGTTCTTCACAAAGTTTGGTCTGCCCAAGGAGGTACAGTCAGACCGGGGAAGTAATTTCATGTCAAATGTTTTCAAGCAGTCTCTGAAAGAGTTGGGCATCACCCAGATCACGTCTTCAGCTTACCATCCCCAGACCCAAGGAGCGTTGGAGAGATTTCATCAAACACTCAAATCGATGCTCTGGAAATACTGTTTGGAACATCAGAAAGACTGGGATAAAGGTCTTCCATTCGTTGTATTTGCAGCAAGAGAATCTCCAAAGGAATCACTGGGCTTCTCACCCTTTGAACTACTGTTTGGCCATGAAGTAGGAGGACCCCTTAAGCTACTCAAGGAATGCTGGCTGTCGGAGGAAGATGACGTCAACCTGCTGGAGTATGTGATGAAGGTCAAAGAACGGCTGTACACTGCTTTACAGCTGGTGAGAGAGAATTTAGAAACTGCTCAGGAGAAAATGAAGACTTGGTATGATAAGAAGTCCAGGTTATGCCACTTTCAGCCAGGAGATCAGGTTTTGATTCTGCTACCGGTGCATGGGCAACCTCTTCAAGCCAAGTTTAGTGGTCCTTATTTCGTGGAGAAGAAACTCAGTGATGTCAACTATGTCATCGCTACACCAGGTGGTAGAAAGAACAAGCAACTTTGTCACATCAACATGCTAAAGTTATATCACAGGCGGGACGAAAATAATCCAGTCTGCACTGTAGCTGTTCCACCCGAGTATGCAAGTGAAGTTCTCCCATGCAGCATGAGCCTGAGTGATAGTTTGGGGAAGAATCCTGATATCATGAATGATCTCCAGACTAAGCTTTCTCATCTAGCTCTCAAGGAAAGGCAGGAGTTTTCAGGATTACTGCAGGAGTACCCGCAAGTGTTCCGTGCCACTCCAGGAAAAACCACTGTGTTGATGCATGATGTCGATGTTGGAGACGCAAAGCCAATTAAACTGCCTCCTTACCGTGTGAACCCAGTGAAAGTTCCTCTCATCCAGAAGGAGCTTGGCTACCTGTTGGACCACAAGATGATTGAGCCCTGTCAGAGCGAGTGGAGTTCTCCTGTCACTCTAGTCCCTAAGCCAGGTTGGTCACAGCAGCTTTGCATCGACTACAGGCGTGTTAATCAGATAACTAAAACAGACACTTACCCTCTCCCTCGTGTGTAAGATTGCATAGACAAGATCGGAAAGGCTAGGTACATAAGTAAGTTTGATTTGTTAAAGGGATACTGGCAAGTACCTATGACTGAACGTGCTAGGGAGATCTCATGTTTTGTAACACTAGGAAAGACTTTTGCATGTTCTGTAATGCCATATGGTATGAAGAATGCACCAGCCACATTTCAGAAGCTCATGAATGTTGTAACAGAGGGTTTGGCAGGGTGTGTTGTTTATATTGATGATGTATTAATCTTCAGTGACAACTGGAAAGATCACCTATGCCATGTCAGTAAATTTCTTGAGCGTTTGGTTCATGCTAATCTTGTAGCTAATTTATCAAAGTGTGAGTTTGGTCAAGCTAAAGTTCAGTACCTTGGGTACGTAATTGGTGATGGACATGTTGCACCACCAGGAGCTAAGGTTCAGGTTATAAGTGATCTTCCCAGACCTAAAAGTAGGAAAGAGCTACAAAGATTTTTGGGAATGGTAGGTTATTACAGGAGATTTGTTCTTAACTTTTCAATTCTTGTATCACCACTTACAGACCTGCTGAAAAAGGGAGTTAAATTTGCTGGACCGATAACTGTGAGTCCTCTTTCAGCAAACTTAAAGCTATCCTATTAAGTCAGCCAGTGCTCGCTACTCCAAATTTTGCTAAGCCTTTTAAGATGGCTGTTGACGCAAGTGATACAGGAGCTGGGGCTGTTTTGCTGCAAGAGGATGATCAGGGTATTGAACACCCTGTATCTTATTACAGTAAGAAGTTCACTCCACCTCAAAAGAACCACTCAACTATTGAGAAAGAGCTTTTGGCCTTGATTTCAGGTTTACAGCATTTTTCATTTTATTTGTGTTCTGGTTTTGACCCCATAGTCATTTATACCGATCATAACCCACTGAAATTCCTTAGTAAGTTTAAAGATAAAAATCAGAGATTGACAAGATGGAGTCTACTTCTTCAGGAGTATTCACTAGACATACAACATGTCAAGGGGAAAGAAAATGTTATTGCAGATTCCTTATCTAGACTTTAGACAGATTGTTTTAGAGTAATAAGAAATTTCCTTTGTAAATTTCTTTTTCTTTGTGGGGAGGTGTTACATAGCCTATGATTTCATCATCCTTTGTATAATTCTAACGTACAGTATGCTGTACATTTGATCACGATTCGCCTCATGGCTTCCATAGTGCATGTTCTACCTCACTCCCCCCCTCTTCCCTTATAGTAGAGTAAGTCGTTCTTTCTGTTGTTCAGAGCAGGAGTGTCAACTCTTTGTCCCCTATGGCTTCATTTGCGCGTCCTTCTTACAAGTTGTATCAAGCTCTGCCGGCCCCTATATAATGAGCTCAGTCTCTGCATTAATTGCTACTTAGATCTACTCCTCATTTTGTTCACATCTCTGTCCTCCCCTGTACAGTTGTTATTATTTTTGTGAGTGCTCAGGAAGTCTCCAACCATCTAGCTGCTGTGTAATTTGAGTATAAGTGTTGTTGCATTTTTTCTTGTACTGTATAGCATAAGGTGTTAATTCGTAGTCCTGGTGAGGTTTTTGTGATTAATGTAAGGTTTTTACTGTCAGCCAGTAGTAACAATATTTTGTATCTGTAATAATATATCTTGCATTAACTGAGCATTATCCGGTTTTCTCATTTTGTCAGGGCTGACTTATATAAATTTACTCTTGCTAATTTCGTGTTAATAGAGGCTATTGCAGTTAACCATATGTTTAACCTGTTTTTTGCCATTACATTATCCTTATGAGTCCTGAATGTTTAGTTGTTAGTCTGAGCATTAAACTTTAACTTGTAATTTTACCTAACTCTTTTGTTTTGAACCTGGAACGTTGCGGGACAGTAGTGATTTTGGTGTTCTCACTTGAAGTGTTCATTATCTATCTCTGTTCCGTAACAATATATAGATAGATAGATAGATGGATAGATACACACACACACACACACACACACACACCGCTAAGGTGCACCTTATTGACCAAGCCCTCTGGGTGAGCTCGACCTTTGGCCAAGACTGACCATCGCGTAGCTAGCTATTTACTAGCAGTATTTTTGAAAATGCGTTTCTCAAACACATTGAGGCACACAACACAGAAAGTTGTTTATTGACAGGAAGGCATCTTCCAGGGGTCATTCTTAATGATAATCCCCTTGACCGAGACATTAGCTACAAATTCGAGAAGTTTTTATGTGATAGCAAGCTGTTCTTTGGTGCACTTTTGGAGCACTTTGTTGCTCAAATCACAGGCTTGTCGTTGCAAGAGGTTCTGATTGGTTTTATTGCACCATAAACTAATAAGTTGTTGGGCTGCATTGCTCTGGTGTTGAAAGCACATCACACACAGATAGCCAGCTCTATTGGCTCAGTTGCAAATCAAAGCTAATGAGGCTGGGCTCCCCTCACTTTTTTTTGTGTCCGCGCTGTCACGAATTTACTAGATCGTATTATTCGAGCAATCCGTGACATTGTATTGTTATTATGAGAACTCTTGAACAATTATGGAACCCATAGAACTTCACTCAGTCAGTTAACTGCTTGCGTCTGCTCTCTTATTGAAACTGAGTTTTCATAACACTCGTCACTGCTTCGTGAGTGTCTTTATATACAGATAGTGCATTTCACTGAGCAATATTTTTTGTGCAATTATCGTTCCCCTGACCTTGCCTCTCTAGCCCTTAAGTTAAGGCACGCCCATTTCTCACACACCTGTACCCGGAGTGAGAACATTAGTCAGTGGGTTTTGATCTGTCATGGTAGCATGGTGTCATGAGCAGTGCAGAAAACCAGGGCACCATCTCAGTGACTAAAGTCTCTAGCAGTTCTACGGTTCCCGCATCTTCCCACCGAGTTGGTGATCATCAGCAGTGGACGTCAGCAGTGTGAATTGCAGTGCCCAGAGCAACCAGAGCCACCCAGTCTATTTTGCAGCTTTCGGCTCCATTTTTCTCAACTGACCAGTATTTTCGTTCCTTGTTTTTCTACGCTTTGGGTTATTGGGTAGTTGTCTGAGTGTGTGAGTGAGTGTATTTACTTTGCTTTGATTTTTAAATTTACTTAAGTTCCCTTGTAATGTATATTAATTTGTTGTAATCAATAAATTTATAGTTCTTTTTGAGCTCAATTAAAAGTTTGAATCTTGTTTGACTTCTCCACATTGTGGTTACTTTAGTTTGCTACTCCGATTTTGCACAAACTTCTTGCATTAACCCCTCCGTGGCTGCCGGCGTCGAATGACGTTTATCCGATCAGTGGCCGCAGGCATCGTTTGAGCGTGGCCTATAAAAAACTGCAACATTTTTGGGGAAGTGAACTAACGTTCTGAACGTCTTCACACTGACCTACACCACACTCCCATACACCTCATCAAGCAGTTTAAAGCCTGCTGCTGTGATGAGTGTATTTTCGATTTTTTTGCTCCTAGCCATGCCTAGACAAGCACAACTACACCCATTATCTCGACCCAGGCAGAACATATTATCTTTGTCCTCTCTTGCAAAACACACACAACCACCTGTTTACGATTATGAAGTAATACAGGCACATACAAAAAAGACATGATAATAAGTGAAAAATACATTTTTGTCTTGGTATCTTTACCTATTTGCTCAGGTTTGCTGTAATGGTTTGGATCGTTTGATGCAGTGCAACTTGTAGAAAACTGTGAAAACCTTCGGGAAGTGAACGATAATCTGGGACATGAGACTGACCTTCACTTCAGCCTCTCACATATCATCTGTCAGTTCACCATCTGGTGTCATGACGAGTGGATGTACGATTGTTTCGCTCGCGGCCATGCCTAAAAACACATAGTTACACCCGTTATCTCGACCCAGACAGAAGATACAATTTTTTTCCTCCCTTGCAAAACACATACAACCACCCTGTTTACGAGACAGCAATATATATTGCGAAAATAACAAGGTAAAATGATAAACATGAATGTAAAATGATAAAGATGAACATGTTATTACGGAAAAAATACGTTTTCCCTCGTCTGTAAACTTATTTATTTCGGCTTTGTATAGGTATTCGTAATAATTAGACTTGTGAAACTGCATTGCGACTCTATTTTTAGCCATGCTCGTGGTGTGGAAGCTCGAAGTTGCGACTCAACTTCCGCATTGCAAATCGGATCTCACCTTCCACTTTATTCTCCTGTGGCAGTCTAACCTTGGAGGACATGCAGTTTTCTCATTCAGGACCGAAAATTCAACTCTTTCGCTCCCTTTTCCAAGCATGGGCACAACGATAATGTAAAAAATAACTATCATAAACATATATCAAAAAGGTGAAAAAGTATTCATAACAATTTTGTTTCCAGCCTTTCCTAACAGATTATGTACTGAAATCATTCGATATCATCATATCTCATATATGCACAACATTTCAGCACCATTCGTATTTTTTGGGGAGATAAAAAAAAAATAATAACTAACAACACCTGCCCAGTTGCGTTGCGGCAGACCCCTGGGCGGCGATATCGGTTGCCGATATTTCTGTAACTTCCACGCTCCATTGGAAGCCATACAATGCGTCGGAAGCTGGGATTTGCACTGTTAGGTGCATCTGAACTTTCTTTTCAATATGGCAAGAAAAAATAAATAAATTTTCGAAACTTCAAAAAATGGCCCCGGCGTCGGCCTGGTGTGCACGGAAAACTCCAGGCCTTCGGCCACGGAGGGGTTCATCATGACTGGCAGTTAAACCATTTCTTTCATATTAACCCAGGGATTGCGCAATTCTCTTTTTTATCCCGTGGTGCACAAAAAATGATGATTTTTTTATATTCTGGTTGTTGGTTTATTATTGTAAACTTGAAGATAAACATCCAAGGCATCGTCTGGTGAAAAAGAAAAAAACTCTCTCTACATCTTTGTGCAGGGCCATGCCTAAGTTTACGTATTGGAGCAGTGAAAAAATGAAAAAAAAAAAAAAGATTTTGTTTATTATAAACTTGAAGATAAATATCCAGATCATCATCTGGTGAAAAATATACATGTATCTCTCTCTCCGTCTTTGCGTAGCGCCATGCATATGTTTGCATATGGGTGGTGTAGTAGCGGTGATGCATGACCAGCACAGTCTGAGCTGTGGCTTGCAATGCAACGCTGCCTGAGCTGTGGCTCGCAATCCGTGGGTTAATTCATAAATCTGTTGTGCCAGCCAGCAGTTGCCACCAGCAAGAATCTGTTTATTATTATTTGTATTAGTTATCGATTGTCAGGGGTAAGGACACTTTCTGAGAGGCCAACAGTATCAACAGTTCAGCATTCACGAGTGATTAGTCTCTGCTGTGTACTGTTGAGAAAGCTTATGAAATTCTTGTATCTAGAGATTCAGCAAAGTAAGCCAGCATAAAGTAAGAACCTACTATTGGAGTCGATTCCTTTGTGACAACTGACCATTTACTTGCATTTCATTCTTATTTCCACTTCCCCCTTTGACACGTGAGCTCTCTGATGCCACGACAATTCTCGAAACACCTAATGCATTTTTCTCTATGCGTTTCCTTAGAATTTCACTCACTGTTCTCCCCACTTATTCTTCATACACTCCATTACACTCACATTGATTCTTGACACATTTATCTCTTTCATTTACTTTATACTACCAAAGTCATACTTTTATTGTTTCAACCTTTAGTCGATGCAATAAGGAAGTTGTAATAAATTATTAAAAAAAAAAAAAAGCTAAATAAAAATAGGCATGAATCTTTGAATTTAGATGTCCTGAGCCAGCAGAGGGCCAGTAGCTTTTTCGGTGCTGATGGCACCATTTACCAGAGACATATCGACCTTAGCAGTGCAGTCGTTGGCTGCTGTGGTGACACCACGCCTGTCGATGATAGGTGGACATGTTATGAAGAAGGGGTGAAACACTTTAACCTACTAAAAAAAAAAAAAAAAAAGTGAAGTGTTTAACCCGCGCCGTCCCGGGGACGTACTTCCACGTCCTCACGTTTTGTCACAGCTAATCCCGGGGACGTACTTCAACGTCCTGCAATTGCAAGGTTCATAATTTCCACAATTTTCAAAATTCGCGGGAGATTTTCGTTTCGCCCGGGTACCCAAGCCTCCCCTACCGGCCGCCAGGCGGGCAGCGTCCTAGACCCCGCGTGACCCGTGCTCGCCCTTGTCTCTGTCACTCACCTGCTAGCAGTGACCCAGGTCAGACATGGCGTGGAAAGGTCTCTCAGACGAGGAAATCGCATCCGTCCTTGAAGCCTTCACTGGAGACAGTGATTCTCCACTCGATGATGATGTGGTGGATCGCGATTACGTCCAGCCAGAGGAAGAAATAAGTAGCAGTGATGAGGAGGTCCCTTTGCCCCGAAAAACGCGGTATGTGACATACCGTAAGGCAAGGGAAGGCCAGCCTGCTCCCCAACCACGTGCACAGCTATCTCTCCATCACGAATCTGATCAGGATGAGGATGAGGACAATGAGGGTGACGGAGGCCTAGGACGTGATATCGCCGCGTGGTTGGGAAAGGAGAAAATATCACCACGTGGATCAGAAGGTGGGGCGAGACGACACATAAGGTATGGTCAAAGTACTTTGTCTGGGGAAGTGGCAAGTGGTGTGGTGGGATTGCTGGGAGAAAGGGAAAGTGTTGTGGCGGCAGCACGGGGTGAAAGTGAGAGTGGTGTGGGGGTAGTGCGGGGTGAAGGGGCCAGTGGTGTGAGGGAGGCAGCACGAGCACGTGGTGCTCGTAGGCCTAGGGGAGAGGAGGTTGAGTCACTCCCCAGCACTTCTTTCGCCCCTGAATATTCCCAAACTTCCTCCCCACAGCCCCAGGATGTGGGGAAAGGAAAGAAAGGGAAGGGAAAGGGTAAAGGAAAAGGGAGAGGGAAGAGAAGTGCGGGTGATGAGAGGCGCCACTCTCCACCTTCCCAACCTCCCCCACCACCCTCATCTCCCCACCCTGACGAAGGGGACGATGGTGACGTGGCTGGAGACGGTGGTGTCATGTGGAACTGGGAGGATGGGAGTAATTTTACTCCCATCATTCACCCTTTCACTGAGGAGTGGCGGTCAGGTTGCACGGCTCCAGGTGTAAATGCTGGTTCGTCACAGTTAGATTTTTTCAACTTGTTCTTTGGTGAGGCGTTTGTTGGGCGCATAGTAGAACAAACAAATATTTTTTCACAATCCCAGCGCCGTGAAACTGAACGTTTAGGAACCACAAGCAGGCATGAAGAACAGTATGACTATCCCGTGACTATTTCAGAGATGTTCCTATTTTTGGCCCTGGTAATCTTGATGGGTGTGGTAAGAAAAAACCAAATTCCTGCCTACTGGACAACCAACCCAATCATCCTCACACCTTTCTTTGGAAAGGTGATGGGTCGTAACAGATTTCAGTATATTCTCAAGCGCCTCCACTTTTTTGATGCAGATGATCCAGCCAATGCAAATAACACCGATATAATGAGGAGAATTAGGCTGGTATTTGATCATTTACGGGAAATGTTCCGCTCCTCATTTTATCCCTACAGAGACCTCGTCATAGACGAGAGTCTTGTGTTGTGGAGAGGCAATATTTCCTTTAGGCAGTACATACCCAGCAAGAGACACCGTTTCGGGTTCAAGATCTTTGTTATGTGTGACTGTAAGACTGGTTATGTGCAAGACATAGTCTTGTACACGGGCGCACAGACAGATATAATAGAAGATCGGAGTATAGGACTCTCTGGGGCCGTGGTGAAGACAATGATAGAAGAGTACCTTCATTGTGGTCATGTGTTGTACCTGGACAACTGGTACACTAGCCCTCTTCTCGCTAGGTTCCTCCACCAACACGACACCGGAGTCTGTGGTACAGTCAAGAGAAACCGTCGCCATATGGTCAAGATAGGGAGGAAACTTGACGAGAACGAGGTGGTTTTCTTCCAGGCCAATAACATCCTTGCAACCCTGTGGAACCACAACAGGGAAGTTTGCCTCCTATCAACTGTTCACAGCCCCCTGATGCACCGCACAGGCTCCGTGGATCACCGTAGCGAGAGGAGGCACAATGTATGGAAACCAGAGTCTGTACTTGCCTATAATCTGAACATGAGGCAAGTTGATCAGTCAGACTCGATGATTTCAAGTGTTGACTGTGCCAGGACCACGATGAAGTGGTACAAAAAACTCTTTTTCCACTTGCTCGACATCACGGTCCTGAACGCCCACTACCTGCACGCAATGACCACCGGAGTATCCGAGACCTTTGAGGGGTTTGTGAGGGAGCTGGCACGTGAAATAATCGCCAAGCATGCCCAGGACAGACCCACACACCGCACCCGCGCCCCCCGTGCTGCTTAGACTCCCCTACGTCTTGCAGGCCGTCACTACCCCAGCGCAATCCCTTCCTAACCAAACCGTCGTAAACCCCAGCGTCGCTGCCATGTATGTAGGCACTCGACAGTCAGACCATCCACGCAGAGAAAAGACACAAGATACGAGTGTGTCGAGTGCAATGTTGCGTTGTGCCTTCAGCCTTGTTTCAAGGAATATCATAATTTCCTATACTACTGAAACTGTGTGGGAAGGCGAAATGACGCTCATGATAACGGTAAGGCCAGTCAGTAGGTGCTAAGTCAAATATAAAGTTGAAACGGGTGTTATTTTTTCAGAAAAGTAATGTATAAGATGAGAATTAGTGTAAGTGGAAAGAATTGTTATCAAAACTAAACCCACTGTGTAAATCTGGTCAGTAAATATGTGATAGCAAGGAAATAAAGTGGAAACGGGTGTAATGTTAGCATGAATAAAACGTATAAGTTGAACATTACTGTAAATTGTCATAATTGATGTCACGAGTACACCCACATTATGGTCAGTAAGTATGTGATAGGAATTATATACAGTGGAAGATGTTGTAATGTTAGTAGTAAGGTATTTTATAAGTTGATTACTAGTGTAAGATGAAACAAATGATATCGCGATAACACTCCCTGTGTAAGTACGCGCAAATATGACGCTAAGTTCCATCGTACGTTCAGAAATGATGTGATATCAATTATATGAAGTGTTTACATGTGCAATGTTTGTGGAGAATTATTATATAAGTACAAAAATAGGTTGTAAGTTGAATTAGTTGTCATAGCGACTTCACCGTGTGTGTTATTATGCGCTATTATTACGCTATATATTTACGTAAGGCCTGAAATAATCTCAAAACAGTTCTATAAAATTGAAAAGTGTATAATAATACTAGAAAAGTATTATGTAAGTAGAAAAAGCACAATACGAGTTGAAACAACAGTCACAGCGAGTTCACTCACTACGTAAATAACCCCTACACCGCGGGCTTGTTTGCCAATGACTTGCGTGTGCCGCGGGGTTATTTGGGCTCCGACAGACTCTCAAAAAATATTTGCCAAAAATTAGTTATTAGTCCTAGAATAATAAAACTACATATGCTTATGGCACATACCTTCAGCTTTCTCCTGGAATGATTGTTGAGCCTTCGTCGGTTACCGTAGGACTTGTGGAGACC
The DNA here is from genome assembly GCF_032717465.1 of Coenobita brevimanus. Classification (NCBI taxonomy): domain Eukaryota; kingdom Metazoa; phylum Arthropoda; class Malacostraca; order Decapoda; family Coenobitidae; genus Coenobita; species Coenobita brevimanus. The sequence continues at coordinate 33,498,650 of NC_136993.1, forward strand.
TCTGAAGTAGGGTAAGTCTCCACTTCACACTTCCCGACAACCCGTAATATGATTACCACAGCCAGATACAAACACTATAAACACTATTCTACAATTTTCAAGTAGTTTGGGATCCATACTCAAAAAAAAAAAAAACTGTGAAAGCAATGGAAATTACGAGTGCGTCTGATCGTCGCACTGGCACTAGTTCGCTCTTGGTAGTCTGTCATTTATTATTCATAAAACCCCTCACACTTTATATTTCTATTACTATATAACACTTATATATATCTACAGTCTTTATCCATAAGTTTCCTTCAGTAGTATTAGTTTATTGTCACTGTAGGGATTCAATTTCTTTCAGTAAAATATGTAGCATTCCCTTTCTCGTCCTGTATACTGGCATTGAGAGTGAATGTCACTTTCATCTTCACTCTCATAACTCATAGCATTCAGACATGCTAGAGTGAAACTTTCACTTTCATTACTCCTAGGGTATACAGTATATTCGTATTCTTATACTACTACTCATTTACATTTCTATTTACGTTCTCAATTTTATTTACGTTATTTACATTTCTATTTTATTTACACTGTGTTGTGCACTGTCACTTGAAATAACTTATAAAACTATTTTCCATTGTTCACGTATATTTACATTCATTACTTTCACTTGCTGTTTACACATTATTTACACATTATTTACAATTCCACTTGCACTGTTTTACTCAATAGAAAGATCGTAGTCACTCTTTTATCAATTGTCAGCCCTTTACCTCTTTCCACACGAGGTTTAGTAGGGGGTAAAGGTCACAGGGCCATTTGCATGGGGGTGAAAAAAGGCCTTGAAGTCAGCAAGAAGAAACATACGTACCCTCGCTTCGGAAGATGAGAGTAAACTGATAACGGAGGGCCAGCGTGGAGGCCTGCTTAGGGGGTTATTCAGAGTTACCAATATTACTTCTTGAAACAGCTAAGTCTAGCACTGATATCATTGGCAGGAAATCTAGACAATACATTATAAATTAGGTAGTTCCAGGTGAATGTAAATATCACTTAGGCTTCTCCCTTCCCTCCTTACATGTATATTTATTACCGAAATAGATTAGAGGCCTACTTAGGAGATATATATTCAGAGCTACCAATGTTAGATCTTGAAACAGCTTTGTCTAGCACTGATATGATTGGCAGGAAATCTAGACAATACATTATAAATTAGGTAGTTCCAAGTGAATGTAAATATCACTTAGGCTTCTCCCTTCCCTCCTTACATGTATATTTATTACGAAAATAGATTATACGGCATATTTCAAGGGGAAAAAAACAGCGAAAATTAGCGAACGAGTGCACATGAGGTGTTGTCAGGTGATAATTAGCCAATTCCAGGTGTATGGCACTCTCACTTACCATATTTCTTTCTTGTATATATTATTTGGTATAAGAATAGGACATAGGGCTTATTTCAATGGATGAAATCAGTGAAAAATTCCAGGGAAGATTTACTTAGCGTAGCACGGCCGGGCAGGCGAGAGGATAGGGTAATGGACGGGGGGTAGGGAGGGGAGTCAAGAACGGGGAGAAATGGCTAAATTGTCAACAATGGATGGGAGTACAGATGAGATTAGGAGTGCTGACTAGTGTTGGACATTGGCAGTACTGATAGATGATACAAGCCCCCACTTGGAAGCCCGGGTGAATTCAAAATAACACAGAATCACAAAAGCGACGCCCCGCGGTATGATCCCTTGCTCCCAAGCGTCATGAAAGTAACGCCCCGCGGTTAAGGGGATAAGCACTAACATTACGCTAAATGTTATCAAAAGGCCTGTGAATACGTAAAAACAGTTCAATAAAATGTAAAATTGTATAATGTTATTGTAGAAGTATTATGTAAGTAAAAAAAAATATATGTATCATGATTTTAGAATGTTAGCGATTCATCGTGACCAAGTTGGCCGATTTTGCTCGCTTTCAAGACGATGGTACAATGCTTATTTCTGCTCTATTTTTGTATAAAATCCAATATACTCTTTTATCACATGTTTTTATGTTTGTAATAAATTCATTTCTACTTACTTTCATTGGTTTCCCAAACTTATAATACCATAGAAAACGTTTGAGGCTCACACCGCCTAAGGAGAACACGGGGCCAGGTGGGACCAAGGCATACCTGGTTAAGCTAATTAGGGACCCCAGGGACCACTTTCTTTGCCACCGACCATTGTTTCTGACCAAAAGCGAAAGTTTAAGCAAAAAAAAAAAAGGGTCGAAAAATGGTCGGGATTGGGGGGTACCAGTGGTCGAAAAGTGGTCGGGACGGGGCGGGTTAACGAATATTTGCATGCTATGATTCTTGCTGCATCCAGAGGCGTGTGCAAAATCTGGTGGAAAACGACAGTGTGGTAGTGGCCAGCGTTGCCACTCATGATCAGTGTATTTTTCAAGATGTTCAGGAAAAAACTTTCAAGATTGGGTAAAAAATTTCAAGGTACTCTGTATTAATAAAAATAATAAAAGTATACATTAAACTGAATCTCAGTTACCATACAGTATTGGCATATGAACTTCCTGACTGTTGATTTTAATTATTTTTCCCGGGAAATTTTGAATATCTAAAAGTGTTATCTGACCAATACTGCTCGAGTTACTACATTATATAGATCTGTTCTGAAAGGTACGTACTTTATCAACAGAAGAGCAAGGTGAATGTGGATAATGACTGAATAAGCAAAATCTTCATTATTTATTCATGATACCACACAGGCAACAAACTCAATATAATTAATATTCTGTTCAGAGGTGCAAAAATAAACATACATGTTAAAGATGTAAATGAAACAAAAACTCTGTTGAGTTTAACCCCTTCAGTACACGAGCTTTTCCTTAGTTGAATAAAATAAGCTTGTGTTCTCCCCTCCAAAAAAATAAATAACTCTATGGGGCACGGTGGGACATATAACAGTAGCAATACGCATTTAAGTTAACACAAAATCATCAAAGTAATTAATTCTGTTGAATCATATGACTGATTTTTCCTGCTTAATTTAGGTAATAATATCGCATGTGCGAAAATAATAAAAGAAGTTAATAAGATTTGAAAATTTTTACTTTTTTTCAAGATTCTGATATTTTTTACATTTATTTTTCAAGCTTTCAAGATAGGGGTCTATTTTTCAAGATCTTGAAAAAAAATTCAAGCAGTGGCAACGCTGGTACTAGTGGCTGGAGGCTCCCCCCTCTCTGTCTTATCCTCTGATGCCACGCCACTCTCACCAGAAATAATCGACAGCGGGTATCGTTGCCACCGCGTGAAAAATGGACATGCTTGCTCAAGCTATTGCTTCAGAAAAAGAAAAAAAAATAGAAAGATCTAAAGATAAATCTGAAAATGGCCTCAGTGGCTACCCACAAATTCGGCCTCCTAAGGGCAGTTCTGGCCATCGCTCCCTAGTGGCCATTACAGTAGCGGCTCAAAATGTCCTCAGCGGCCAGCACTGCAATGCCTAAGTTCTTCCCCATACTGAGTTAGCCCTTTTCCCAAACTCTCAGCCTCCTAGGTGCTCGGTATGGCCGACTATAAAACTTATACAGCCTATAACATACAATGACTGAGAATTTTAGGAATATATATATATATATATATATATATATATATATATATATATATATACTGTATATATGCAGGTATGTAGGCCGTATGAGGTCTTAGGCCTCTCTGCACCGTGACAATTTCCATTGTTCATGGGGCCATAGATCGTGGCCCTCTGCACCATGACAATTTCCATTGTTCATGGGACTATGGATCGTTGCCATGAAGTGTTGAAATTTTCTGCCATCTTCCTGCAGGATATAAATAACTGGGAGGGTTTCTGCCCTTTTGTTTCCTTAACCCCTCCAAGCCAGGGGTTTTCCAATGTCACCCACTCCTCCCTACAGGGGATTTCTGTGATTTTGAAGAAAATACCCTTACTTCAAACCCTAATATCTGCCAAACTATATAATAGCTAGAGGAAAAAATTGAGGATACGTAAGACTCTCCAATTCTTCCTCTTTCAAGTGAATGTATCCCCACGTCTCCATCGATGATGATGACCAGTTTTTCATGTTTTAGTGGGTTTATCCGAGTGCGCACCACTGCCAGTGACCTTGGACTCACTGGCTAGCGTTGGCAGCACTGACCAGACTGGTGATTGTAACAGTGCCTGTCCTTCTTTCGAACACCCAGAATTTTCCACTAAATCTTAACTTTTCCTTACTCATCGTTGGAAGGATGAGTTACCACCCCATTCATGTGGCTCCCCATAGGGTTTTCCGCCCATTCCATAGCGCCACGATGCCCCGTGGGTGTGTGGGAAATGAATAGCTCTTTGATTCTCTGTACACGCTTCTTGCATCAATTATAACAATTTCCCTCTACTATGGCACTTATATTTGCACTTGACATCACCATTACAGGTAATTGCACATTGAGATGTAAATGCTTTGGCTGTTGCACGCAATATGGTTGAGTATGAGGTAATTACTTGTAAAAATTTTTTGACTAATTTATACTAACTAGGGACATCATGAATATATTGTTAATGTTATACACAACTTTCGTTTCTTGTACGTCACATCATAAATACGATAATTCTCACATATTCACCATTATTTTCTGAGTAACAAGGGAAGAAATTTACAGCCAACCAGGTCATTTTCTTTCTCACCCATGCTCTCCTGGTTTTCTTTCATTGTAGCAGGCAGGGATACTCATGGTTTTCCAATCATTGTTTCACAAATAACCATAAATAGTAACACTTATTGCAATGCACTTGTACTTCTTATTTTAAAACACTTGTTTCATAACATTTACTGGATATACTTTTTAATATCTTACATTTCACTTATGTTAAAAAAAAAACAGTTGTGCATACTTGATTACTGTTTACAATTTCCCACACACCTGCTCGGTCACTGAACCCTTTCCCTGGTGGTAAGAGCAGAACTTTCTCAGAGGTCGATTGTGCAATCAGTCCTGCGCGTAGGGCAGCGTTTCTTAACCTTTTCCGACCTCAGCACCCCCCCTGTAATAATGTCTCAGCCCACCACCCCTCTACATCTGGTTACTGGGACTGGAGTTGCTACACTACTGCAGGGTTAAAGTGAAGTACTGCCTAACAGTTTATTTTATAGTCTCAAAAAAAAAAAAAAAAAAATCAAGGATGCCAATACTAAGCAAATCCAGTAAGAAAAAATATAATGCAGCATTTTCCAGCACCCCCTAAAATTGATTTCAGCACCCCCTAGGGGTGCTAGCACCCCAGGTTAAGAAACGCTGGCGTAGGGGAAAGGAATTGGACGAGGTTAATAAGGAAGACATTGCTCTTCACTCTACCAGTGCCTTGTACAGACTGAGCCGTGTGTCAGTGGGGTACCTTCGGTACCTACCTACCCTATGGTTGTCATAGAAAATGGTCGTGGGTACAAAGGGTGGGGATAAGACACTTGCAGCTATACCAGTTAACTGGCGTTGATCCACGCCCCAAATCGTGATGGTATAACACGTCAACTGGTGCGCAGGTGTTAATGCACACCCCAAATGGTCCTAAATAGATTTTGCTTTTTAAGTTTGTTGATATGACCCTTTATGCTTGATACTTTATACTAAGATCACATTAGACAAAGAAACAGATATTATATAGTTTTATTTATTTATGTATTTAGTCCTCCTGTTTAACTGAACCAAGAATCAAACTCTGGTTCTTCAACTTATGAATTAAATATGGGAATGACCGAAATGATTGAACTCATTGTTTTCTACTTGTGAATGATGTATGTTAGTGATCTAATTACTGATATTACATTACCTGGACCCCATAGGCATTTATCACATTTGTACTCTTTTGTGCAAACAATCGAGAGCAATGTGGAAGAGAGTAACAGGACTCTAACAACCATGAAGCTGATTTGAATTCTAGAAATAGTCAAGAGCCATAACACCTGTTGCCTAACGCGGCATGTAGTAAGGGGCTACCTAAAAAAAAATAAAAAAAAATCTGCTCCCATGATACACCAGGGTTTCAAGTACTCAATACTCTTCTCACCTTAACTTTGCCCAGAGGTACTTTGCCCAGTACTCTCGCTCTACATTCTCCTCATATTACTTCTTGAAGACTTGGATCATTTTCTAATGTTAATCTATTGCCAAAATTCAGCACTAAAGATGGGGAAAGGGCAATTATAAGCCAGGTCAAAGTAAAACGAGAATAGTAACGTGTCCTTCCACCTCTTCTTTTTCGCCTTTTCACTCACTACTTTACAACTAAGTCATGTAACACTCGCCCCTTCAAAGTTTAATCCTGTCATTATCAAAAATCCCTATCGGCCTGTGGAAGAAAAATATTTTGGCATAAATAACTCAGACAGGTTGTCACCATAGTAAATGCATTAGGAGATTTCTATTAACTCTTGCACTATGAGATTTCCTTCTTAATCAGTGGAGAATCATAATTGGTTGGGATGTCAAGAGTGATATATATCTATCTATCCACCTCTCTTTCTCTCTCTCTACAGTGTGTGTATATATATATATATATATATATATATATAGTAACATATTCATTCATTCATTGCCAGAGGCCATGTATCCCAAACGAGGTGGCCAAGGGCTTAGAGTTAATTGTTTTACGGGAAGGGGCACTAATCCTCCACCAACCCCACTTGACACGTAGCGATGCCAACAGCATCTGGTGTTCCCAGGCGGTCACCCATCCAAGTACTAACCAGACCCAACGTTGCTTAACTTCGCTGATCGGACGGGAAGCGGTGTACTCAACGTGGTATGGCCGTTGGTATGTATATAAAAATACCAAAAAAAAGGAGATTTAAGTGTGTGTGGCAATTGGAGGGGGATAACTTTGACACCTATAGTTGCAAAAGTCTTTTCCAAAATCTTGTTGAACAGAATAGAGCCGGTAATTGATAAAATTTAAGAGAAGAACAAGCGGGATTTAGACAGGGTCGAGGTTGTAATGATCAGATTTTTATTGTAAGGCATCTAATGCAAGCAGCTAATGAGATGAAAATGCCATTTAGTATGTGTTTTGTGGACTTTGAAAAGGCGTTTGATAGTGTTTTACGTGGAGCTATGTTGAAAATTATGAGATTCTATGGTATACCAGAAAAGTTTGAAAATATTATTAGAAGCCTGCACGAAGGTACTTTTTGTAAGGTAATGGTGGGTGGTTCTTTGTGTGATCCATTTGAAGTTAGGTCAGGAGTGATTCAAGGAGTTCTTTCGCCTTTGTTGTTTGTTTTGGTTTTGGATTACGTTATGAGAAAGGTTGTAAGGAGAACAGGGGCAGGAATTATCTGGAAAGAAAATAAGAAGCTGATGGATTTGGACTATGCTGATGATATTGTACAGATTTGAGGAAGTATTTACGAGATGCAGAGGGTGCTTGATTGTCTGGTGAAGGAAGGAGAAAAAGTGGGATTGGTAATAAATTGTGGAAAGTCTGAAATTATTAATATGAACGTGGAAAACCAAATCGATTGTGTAATTGGGATAATGTGGTGAAGAATGTAAAAAACTTTAAATATCTGGGAACGATTGTATCATCTAATGGATCATTAAACAATGAAATTGAGGAGAGGATTAGACAGGCTTGGCGAGCTGTTGGAATGTTGATATCTGTTTGGAATAATAATATGCTTTCAGGATTTGAGAATAAAATACTGAGAAGGATTCTTGGGGTAAAGTGGCAAGACAGAGTTACAAATGAAAGAGTAAGGGATATTACGAGAGTGGAACCAGTTAATGAATATGTGAGACTGTCTCGCTGGAAGTGGCTGGGGCACATATTCAGAAAAGAAGGCAGTTTAATACAGGATGTGCCAGACTGAACTGCTAGAAGAAGAAGAGGGAGAGGTAGGCCGAGAGAAACCTGGTTGAGGACAATGAAAAGAGAAGCAGGAGTGGAGTGTTGGTGGGACCTGAAGGAGATGGCAAGAGACAAATATTGGTGGAGAGTTCATCGAGGCCCTATGCATCCCGTGGGGTGCCACGGGAAATTTTATATATATATATATATATATATATATATATATATATATATATATATATGACCTAGAGCAGCTTGTACAGCACCCTATCTGTATCCCTGCCCGCCTTGGAGAGAGCTCCAACATACTTGACCTTTTCCCTACAACTAATCCTTCTGCTTACACTGTTAATCTTCCTCTCCGTTGGGCTCCTTCGATCACAACCTTATTACCCTAAACTGTCCTATCACTTTGGTACGGCCTGTGGACCCTCCAAATAAGCGTCAACTGTGACACTTTGGAGCTGCAGATTGGGAGGCCCTCAGGCAGTACTTCTTTCATTTTCCATAGAATGATTATTGCTTCCATGGCCGAGAGCCATCGGAGTGTGGCTTGCGCATTACGAAGGTTATTCTATCGGGCATGGAAGCATACATTCCCTTCTGGTATCCTTTGACTAATGCAAGGAAGCCTTGGTTTAATTGCGCTTGTTCTACCGCCGTCCACAACAAGGAGGGGGCCTATAAAAGGTACCATAGCCAACCCACCCCTGAATCACATATTTTTTACGTTTCTGCCCGGAATTTTAGTAAGTCTGTTCTTCGCTCTGCTAAAAATAATTTCATCCATACTAAATGCTCCTAACTCTCAGTCTCGAATTCTTCCCTCTCCTTCTGGCAACTTGTCAAAAACATTTCTAACAAATTTAACTTATCATTTTTCCCTCCTATTTTCTACTCTGATGGTTCTGTAGTTATTTCTTCTACTGATAAAGCAGATCTCTTCACTCAGAGTTTCTCCTCCAGTTCCACCTTAGACGATTCCGGTGCTGTTCCTCCATCATTTCCCCCCTCTGACTTCCTCATGGCTGACATGAAAATTTCTTCAGCTGATGTATTTTCTGCCATCACAGGCCTCAATACTAACAAGGCATAAGGGCCTGATGAGTCCCTCCTGTTGTCCTCAAGAAGTGTGCTTCGGTGCATACACCCTGCCTTGGTAAACTCTTTCGCCTTTGTCTATCAACTTGTACCTTTCCTTCTTGCTGGAAGTTTGCTCTTATCCAGCCAGTTCCAAAGAAGGGTAACCATTCCCAACCCTCGAACTATCATGCTATTGCTTTAACATCTTGTCTCAAACGTTTTCGAGTCAATTCTTAATAGAAAAATTTTAAAGCATCTTTCCTATCACAACCTTCTTGGGTTCCGTCAGGGAACTCCACTGGCGATCTTCTCACCTACCTTTCAGACTCCTGGTAATCCTCCTTTCTGGACTTTGGCGAATGCTCTCCCGTTGCACTAGACATCATAAAGGCTTTTAACTGAGTCTGGCATAAATCTTTTATATCCATACTGCCCTCGTACGGTTTCTATCCTTCTATCTATGCCCTCATCTATAGCTTCCCTTCTTTGTGGTTCTATAGCTGCTGTTGTAGACGACCATCGCTTTTCTCCTAGATCTATCACCAGTGGTGTTCCTCAGGAATCTGTCTTATCACCAAATCTCTCCCTTTTATTCATCAATGACCTTCTAAGCTGTACATCTAACCTTATCCACTCGTACGCTGATGACTCCACCCTTCACCTTTACATTCTGTTCCCACAACATCCATCTCAGCAGTTACTTCAACAAACAAGGGATGAGGCTATGGCACACCTAATGTCTGGCTTGGCTTGTATCTCTGACTGTGGTAAAAATAATCTTATTGTTTTTAATGCATCAAGGACTCAGTTCCTACACCAATCAACCCGACAAAATCTTCCACTGGTGTACTCACTAATATTTAATATTATTCAGCTTAATCCTGCATCATCCTTGAACATGCTTTGGGTTTCATTCACTCGGGATTTATCTTGGAATGATCATATTACATCTCTTGTAAAATCTGCTTCCAAGAGATTAGGTGTGCTATGTCGACTCTGTTCCTTCTTTATCCCTGCATAATTGTTGACCCTATACAGGGATTTTATCCGCCCCTGTGTGAAGTACAACTTTTATGTGTGGGGAGGTTCCCCACATACAGCTCTTCTCAGTAGGGTGGAGTCAAAGGCTTTTCGTCTCATTAACTCTCCTCCTCTTACTGACTCCCTTCAACCTCTGTCTCTAAACTGCACTGTTGCATCTTTATCTCTTTTCTATCGCTACTTCAGTGGTCACTGCTCCTCTGAACTGTCTGCATGCATCTCTCCACCACTAAGACGGGTGCGTAGCACCTGGCTAGCAACAAAGTCTCATCCATTTTCTGTCCAACTCTCTAATGCAAGAGTTAACCGTTACTCCCAGTCCATCATTTATACAACAGGTCAACTCTGGAACTGTCTTCTGTCTGTAATTCCTGCTTGTTCTGATCTCCAGTCTTTCAAACGCAGTGTGTCCAGGCATCTTGAAATGAACGGATCTTGAATTTGGGTCTCTCTTGTATTTTGTTTTTCTCTTGGAAGGAATAGTTATTGCAGGCCCCTGGCCTTTAGTTCCTTCTTCCTAGCATTAAAAAATATATATACTGTATATATAATATATCTATCTGTAATCTGTCTCTCTCTCTCTCTCTCTCTCTCTCTATGTATATATATATATATATATATATATATATATATATATATATATATATATATATATATATACACACATATTTATATATATATATATATATATATATATATATATATATATATATATATATATATATATATATATATATATATATATATATATATATATATATATATATATATATATATATATATATACACGTCAGGACGCTAATATATCATAACACACTACATAATAACTAGTGACGTATACATTGTTAATATGTAATATAGAGGTTTGAAGAAAGTTGTACCTAAGCTCAAGAGTTCTGGGGGAAACAGCAATGCACATTCTAGCTAGGGAAATTCGCACACAGCACAGTATGACACTGGATGGGACACTTTCACAGTCGTGGAAAGTTCCTTGACACGTGCCCTCACTCATGACCCAACCAGTCATATACTGGGGTAATGGGAGAGACAGAGGAGAAGGGGTTGGGAGACAGAAGTGGTACTATGGGAAAGACAGAAACAGAGTGCACAAAGATGCCAAGCATAAATCGCTCTTGCCGCAGTACAGCTCTTGTGAAGATACTTCATCTGGAAAATAACTGCAGTCAAACATCAGACTCATCTTTATCTTTCTGCTGCCATCCACAAGAACAACTTGAACATTTCTCTTAAATTCCCTACAGACTTAACACATTTTTCGAAATCCTCGGCGATGGCTACGATATTATTTGGTGGCAGAAGTCGTATATGGGCAGGAGTAGGTGAGAATGAGAGGGCAAAAGAAGGAGTGTGTATGGTTGTGAGTAAAAGATGGAAGAAGAACATAAGAGAGTATGGATCAGTTGGGTCAAGGATTGTGTGGGTAAGATTGAAAGTTGGAATACAAATGTGGGTGATTGTGGGCGTGTATGCGCCAACGCAAGATCGTGCAAGCAGAGTGAGAGAAGAGTTCTGGACAAATGTGGAAGCGTGCATGGAAAAGCGTGGAAGGAATGAGAGAGTGTTTTTGATCGATGATATGAACGGTAAAGTAGGGAATGTGAAGGTGGATGGAATAGTTGGTGAGTGGGGTGTGCCTGTAGAGATAGATGAGAATGCCAGTGCATTAGTGGACATTTGTGCTGGGAGAGGATTGGTGATAGCCAATACCCTCTTCAGGCATAAAATGATCCACAGGTATACATGGCAAGTGATGAGAATGGTGGGTGGTGAACTGAATGAAAGGAAGGCAATGATTGATTATGTGTGTGTGGATGAAAGGATGCAAAGATGTGTAATGGATGCAAGAGCTTATAGAGGTTGGGGGAGTGGACTTTCTGACCACTACTTGGTGGTGGCCAGAATCAAGATCCAAATAAGATGGAGAAATAGAAGAAGGGAAGAACGGGAAGAAGGAGTATTTGCAAGGAGAGTGGAAAGGTTACATGAGGATGCGAAAAAGGAAGAATATAAGAGAGAAGTGGGAGAACGATTGGGCATATATGAACTGGAGCAGATGGGGGACGTGGAAGGTGCGTGCAGGATACTCACAGGAGAAATATGTGCAGCATGTGATGTGGTGTGTGGGATGAAGAGAAGACAGAGGGAGGTGCAAGGAACAGTGTGGTGGAATGAAGAGGTGAGACAGGTTGTGGCACAAAAGAGGAAAGCATACAATGAATGGATGAGAAATAGGGGCGTGGAAGAAGTTGAGAGGCGGAAGAGAGAGTTATATGTAGAAAGAAAGAGGTGAAAAGATTAGTAAGAGAGAGTAAGAAGTGAGTGGATGAGGAATTTGGAAGAAATTGAGTGTTAAGTGAGGAACTGTAAGAAAATGTTCTGGAAAGAGGTGAAAAGAGTACGACAGGGTGGAAGTGAAGTTAGCAGGGGAGTGAGAGATAAAAATGGTAGATTACTAGTGGAGAAGGGATAAAAAGTGAGCAGATGGAGAGAACACTTTAAGGTACTGTTGAACATAGAGGATGGAACTAATGCTAGTATAAGTGGCTGGGGAATGGCTGTGAGAAGGAGGGAGGTGAGAAGACAGGAAGAAATCAGTAGGATAGAAGTTGTGGAAGCAATGAAAAAAGTTAAACTTTGGAAAGCCCCAGGAATTGATGGAGTGTGCCGTGAAATGCAGAAGCATGGGGGAGAGATAGTAGTAGAATGGATGTGGAAGATGTGCAGATTGGCCTGGGAGGAAGGTAGAGTCCCGGAGGATTGGAAGTTAGGTATAATTATTCCCTTGTACAAAGGAAAAGGGAAAAAGAAGTGTGTGGTAATCATAGGGGAATTTGTCTTCTAAGTATAATAGGAAACGTGTATGGTAGGATGCTTATTGACAGAGTTAGAGAAAGGACAGAAGAATTGGTTGGAGAAGAACAGGGAGGCTTTAGGAAGGGAAGAGGTTGTGTAGATCAGATATTCATTCTTAGATCTCTAGTGGAAAAGTTTCTAGAGAAGGGGAAGAAGTTGTATGCGGCCTTCATGGATTCGGAGAAAGCATATGACAGGGTGGATAGACAAGGATTGTGGAAAGTATTATGAATATATGGAGTAGATGGGAAGTTGTTGAATGCTGTGAATAGTATGTATTGGGGTGCTAATGCTGCAGTGCGTGTGGATAGTGAAGTGAGTGAGTTTTTCTCTTTGAATGTTGTGTTGAAACAGGGATGTGTCATGTTTCCATGGTTGTTCAATCTGTACATGGATGGGGTAATAAAAGTGATACAAGGTGGGGCAGTGGATGATGGAGTGGCCCTAGTGAGAGAGGGCAGTGTTTGGAAACTCCCTGTAGTGTTGTCTTCTGATGATACTGTGTTGTTAAGTGAAGACGAAGGAGAGCTGCAAGGCTTGGTGGATGAGTTTGGGAGAGTGTGTAAGAAAAGGAATTTAAAGGTGAATGTGGGAAAGAGTAAAGTTATGGTCTTCGAGAGAAGTGATGTTAGTGAATATACAGTAAGGTTAGATTATGAAGAAATGGAAAATGTGAGTACGTTTAAGTACTTGGGTAGTGTGATGAGTAAGGATGAAGGTTTGGAGGGTGAAGTGCTTGAAAGGGTACAACAAGGAAGAAAAGTTGCTGGTTCCTTGAAGGCAGTGATAAGAAACAGGGAAGTGAGCATGGAAGTGAAGAAGTTATTACATGACAGCACTGTGATACCAACACTGATGTATGGAAGTGAAGCTTGGACGTTGTTGTAGGGACATAAGCCAAGAGTGAGAGCAGTGGAAATGAGTTATTTGAGTGGAGCTTGTGGAGTCACATGGAGAGACAGACTGACAAATGAGGATGAGAAGAGCGTTGTGGTGTGGATGCGGATGTGATAGGAAGCATTAGGAGAAACACACTGAGATGGTTTGGCCATGTGGAGCGGATGGAGAGTGAGAGACTGACGAGGAGAGCGTATGTGAGTGAGGTGGAGGGGAAGAGAGGGAGGGGAAGGCCAAGGATGAGATGGAGGGATGGAGTGGAGAGGTATATAGAGAGGAGGGTGAAAATTTTGAAAGAGGCAGTGAAATGGCGTGGAACAGGGTGACGTGAAGGCGAGTTGTTTGTGGCCACCCCTTATAAGGGATTAAGGCGTCTGGCATATATATATATATATATATATATATATATATATATATATATATATATATATATATATATATATATATATATTCCATTGGATCCCAGGGGTGCTGAGCGAGGCATTGCACTGGGAAGGCACTAAGCGTACCGCCCTCCTCCTATCGGCTCATAGTCGCGAAGCTCATAGGTCCCTTCCCGGGGGTTCCCTACTTTATAAAGACTTTAAAAATCCCAGTTCTGTCCAGTACTCTGAACACTGGGCTCCAATGGGTTAAATATATATACAACATTCATTTAATCCTAATCGTTGTTGCTATCTATACAGTTAGCACTTAAAAAAAAAAAGTGTTTCATGAGAAAACATTCCTTATCAAAATGTGTTTCTTAATTAGTGACTGATGCTATTACTGGATGTTTCAATCATCACCAACTTTATTGCTAGAGCAGCATTTGAATTGCCCAGTGATGATTCACAGTTAGTAGAATGACAAGAAAACGTGACTAACACACATAGATTTTTGCGAACAAATTATCAAGAAACAAACACTTCTCCTGTGAGATGAGTTGAGGATATTGGTGTATTACATAATGAAAAATTATTTAATACGATACACGGGTCCGGACATTTATATGCATTAATTCCTACTCATAATGACAAGGGACTTCAAGTGACTCTGACCAAACAAACAAACAAAAACGAACGAAACTAACACCACAGGTTCAACTTCCTCACATCAAGTTTTTGTGTACCATGAGGATAAAAACATAAAAAATATCAGGCACGGACAAAAAAACGCATTGATGTTATGACACTTCTATATGAGTCGAAGCAACTTTTTGCTAAAAGACATAATTATAACAGATGAGAATTGAAATATAGGTGTGTTTTCATCAAGGATTGGCCAAGAAAGGCGACCAGCTGGTGATCTTCTTAGATCTGATAAGTTCTTATGAGCTCAGACATATGATGAGTTTAAGACCGAATTCCTAAGGAAATCTTCTGGAGATACAAATTTTTTGCCAGGTATAACTCCAGAATTACATAAGATCGTGGATGTTATGAGACAGCATCCCACAAGCCCTGTCTTAGGTGAAATAACATCAGATGTGTCCACAATTAACCCGTGGATTGTTCAATTGCCCTTTTCATCCCCACCCCGTGTTGCGCAAAACATGAATTTTTTTTTTTTTATTTATTTATTTTTTATTATAAATTTGAAGATAAACATCCAGGCCATCATCTAGTGAAAATAATCTCTCTCTCTCTCTCTCTCTCTCTCTCTCCGTCTTTGTGTAGGGCCATGCATAAGTTTACGTAGGGGAGCAGTTAAAAAACGAATTAAATTTTTTTTTGTTTATCATAAACTTCAAGATAAACATCCAGGGCATCATGTGGTGAAAAGAAAAACTCTCTCTCCGTCATTGCGTAGCACCTTGCGTAAGTTTGGGCAGGGGTGGAATAGTTAGCGGTGATGCACTGCCAGCACAGCCTGAGCTGTGGCTCGCAATCCACAGGTTAAGAGAATGCTGTTAGCCAGTATAGAGAACTAAAACTGGGTAACAGATGATAGGAAGATGTCACCAAGGCATGTCGTAGACATCCTTGGTTATGTTGCTGCATTGTGTAAGTTACCTGACAGGGTACTAAAGATAGCAAAAAACAGTTGCTTATAGCCAAGGAATGTGTTTATTAGATTTTATGAGCGAGGTAGAGATGAATTGCAGCAAAGCAGGGGTGAGTGAAATATCACAATCCAATACAACCAGGATGAGAATTACTGACATAGCGGCAGCCATGAATACATCTAGCACAAGAACAGAACAAAAACGATCACGACCTGAGAACAAACAACACAACAGCTGACATCGAGGAAGCGATCGCAAAACACCAGGCCACAGGCAACCTCAAAAATTTGCACGTAGTCCAAGCAGAAACTGTGCCACAGAAAACCCAAAATTGGAAAGTCATTTCGGGGTCTCATTCGAGAGATGGGCCTACTCGATGTTTTTACTGTGCGAATCCTGGCCACATGAAATCTGAATGTTACATTAAGCACAAGGAAGACAGAGATAAAGAGAAAGGGATGCAGCCATATTGCAGAAAGCATAAAAACACAGGACACTGGACGTTACATTGCAAAACAAATGAAATGTTAGTATTTGTTTTTAAGTCAGGGAAAGGGCATTCCACTACAAAAAAACGACCATACATAAAGAAAAACACTCCTAGAGTGCAAGTAGGAAGCATACACGGAAATTAATGTATCTTGGTGTCCGCTTCCTGTGAAGATCAAAAGATTTTATTATTCTTGGATTCAGACTCACCAGTGAATTTAATAACACAAGAGGAATTAGAGCGGACTTTTAGAAATAAGAAGAAAGTACTCTTTCGTGGAGGAATCTAATTTCGACTTGTATGCTGTAGATGGCAAACAAATAGCCATAAAGGGCATGATACAGTTAGACATCAATTTTACAGAAACTACGAGGACAATCACCACAATTCTAAATGTACTAGAGAAGTTGGCAATTAGAGCTAACATGTTATTGGGTTTGAGAACCTGAGGAAAGAGAATATCGTATAATCCCCAGACATGGACGGGATAGAATATGACTACAAATTCATAGAGGAAATTTCAGCAAAAATGTCAACCAACAATTGCAGAAAATCGAAGGGAGTGCGGAACGATCAAACACCTTAGCAGAACGATTCAGTCTGACAAGGGTACACATGCACTCAAACCAACCCTTCCATCCCTATCATCCCCTTGACCCAGGGACCGAGGTGGCAGTAAACTTCCAACATTAATTCCCGCACATCTCATCAATAATGTAGTTACTCCACCTAAATCATATATGAAAGTCACCATAAAGAGTAAACTGAAGAATGGTACTGTTATTGTCTTAGAAGAATCATGTTAAGTGAAAGGACTCTCGGTGGAGAACGCCTCATGTCAGGTGAATAATGATGGGGAAACTTATGTGTTCCTAATTAATCAGATGAATGGAGAAGTGCAGATGAAAATGGGGACTTGTATATGCACTTCTTATCCTGCTCCTATACATGAAGTAACAATAGGTGGAACATCAAGATAAAACTGACAGAGAGTACATAAAGGAGAATTTGGTTCACTCAGGAAATTTTGATGTGGAAAATGACCTACTGGAATTATTACAAAAACACCAGCAGACAGTCACATTACTTGGAGAGAAATTTGGTTGTACTAACCTAATTTAACAAAAGATTAACGAACACCAGGACAAACAACCATTATATGTACAGTCGTCAGCATAAATTCGCTGCTAGTCCACTCGCGTGATGTGCGTCCTTTTGTCTGGCAACAGTGTAAGGGGAGTAGTTGCCACACAGTCTTTTATACACTTAAAGAAGTGTTTTTAAGAAGTGGTAGTAGAGACCGCCTAGAGTACAATATTCTGTATACCGTATTTGATTAGCATAAAAAAGTGCAAGAGCTGACGGAAGAATCTCATGGAACGACGTACTAGCATAATATTCTGGCATTCTTCATTATAACCGTGTCTAAGCTCCCTTCCCCTCTCACCTCCTTACTCCTGATGTCCCCCCCACCCCTCCTTTCCCTACTACCTCCCACCCACGTTCATGTCTCTCCACTTTCTCCTCTCTTCACCCTCTCTACCTTCATCCATTTATCCATGGCACTAACCCGACTGGTGCATCGCAATTCTCTTGACTGTTTACTAAACCTAGCCCGTGCTATTCTCAATTGCTTGCAATACTTTAATAAAACTAACTGTATCCAAGGTTAATTATCAATATTCCTTCCTGTTCGAGTCCCATTCTCACCCTCCCTATCTCCTTCCCACTCCTTTTATTCCTGTTGTCATTCTTTTCTCCACCCCCTGTCGCCACCAACAGCCGCTAGATACAGAAAGGTTTCAGGTCTCGTTCTGGTGATGTATTGCTTGCTCTTTTTTTTTTTTTTTTTTTTTTTTTTTTTTTTTGGTGAGCCTGGCAGTCGGTGGCTATTATTTCAGAAGGCGGAATTAAGCATTCATTTATGTCCATTCCCCCTATTTGTCTCTCTCTCTTTCCACGGAAAATATTCCCATTCCCTTCATACTGTTCACTGCTTTCATGAAGCAGTATCAGAACCATAATGTTTCGAATTGCTGCATCATGTTTGAAGTAATGAATGGGAGAAAATGACTGTGGCATGGCAAGAATCTCACGAATGTAGAGAAACAAAAAGGTTATAGGAATAGACAAGAAACAGAGAAGAGTGCGATTTATTACGTCGATTAGCGAAGTGGATAATATAAGGTAAACAGGGTGGGGAGAGAGGGAAGTGGAAATGAAGGAGAGCGAGGGGGGGGAAGTGTGGTGAGTGGTAGGCTGGGAAGGGTCATCTTGAGGGGTACGGAGGAAACAGCGAAAGTTTAATCATTCCACAACATTCGTTTGTGGTCTTCAGCACATTATTTTGCTAATCAGATATAAAGAATATTGCTCTCTGGGCGATTTACATTACTAATTCTTACAAACACGTCTCAAGAGCGTATAAAAGCTTATGTGACAACTAGTTCCCCTACACGGTTCCAGACAAAACGACCCACATCACACCAAGATCAAGCATCACACGAGCAGGTTTGCAGCGAATTTGTGCTGACGACTGTACATTACATATGACTGAGACTTACTATAGTCTTGGCATGGTATTACCATTATATTACTATTATATAAATTCATATATACATTATCACAACAATCCAGTAATCTATGTTCAATTTTTATTACAATGTATTTACTCTATACAATGTGTTATGATTCTACAATATTATTTTGTCTATACTATATTGTGATGAATACCATGTATTAATAGGGTATGAAAGAAAACAGTATGTAATTTGTTACTGCATGTTTTCGTAGGAACACCAGCTTTGCGTGACCAAGCAATGTCAGGACACTAAAATATCATAACACACTGCATAATAGTTAGTGACATATATATTGTTATTATGTAATATAGAGGTCTGAAGAAGTTGTGCCCAAGCTCGAGAGTTCTGGTGGAGACAACAATGCACATTCTAGCTAGGGAATTTCACACACAGCAGAGTATGACACTGGATGGGACTCTTCCACAGTCGTGGAAAGTTCCTTGACACGTGCCCTCACGCATGACCCAACCAGTCATATACAGGTGTAATGGAAGGGACAGAGCAGAAGGGACTAGGAGAGAGAAGAGGCACAGAGGGAAAGGCAGGAACAGAGTGTACAGAGTTAGCAAGCATAAACTGCTCTTGCTTCAGCACGCTCTTGTGAAGATACTTCCTCTGGAGAATGTAACTGCAGTCAAACCCCAGACTCTATCTTTCTCCTGCCATCCACGACAAGAACAACTTGATTATTCTCTCCTGTTAAAAATCCTACAATCTAACACATTGTCGGATATATATATATATATATATATATATATATATATATATATAAATATATATATATATATATATAAATATATATATATATATATATATATATATATATATATATATATATCCATCGTATGGAAGATGTTAGCGAAGACATGTTCAAATTTTCAATGCAAGGGATCCTTCCCAGGGTGTAAAAAAATACAAAAAATCATCTTAGGGTGAACACAGTAATTCTGTAATGTTTCCTTCGTAATGATACATAATCATATCAAATGCTTAAATTGTACTGTTACATATTTCTAGTTAAATTCTCAGTGTAGGTAATACTACGTGAATTCCCGTTCACCAAACATAGTTGACATAGGAAAGGAAAATTTGTGCATATTATTATTTAGTTGAAGTGGCGCATAGAGTTTCTGTTGCTTGTTCACTGTGGCTCTTTTACTTTGTCCTAGATTTTTTACCTTTCACAACTTATTTCACATAGATCAGTGGACAAAAAGGAGAAAGCTGTTGTCCTATATCCTCTTCCTAGCACTTCTTGACTAGCGCCACATTATACTGTCAATCTGTTGTTACAGTTCAACATTTAAGGTAGAAGCTTGACAATTTTAGGCCAAACTATGGTTTTACGATTATAATTCTTACAAATTTAGGCCAACTTTGAACAAAAACATTATAACAGAGGTCACTTAGATGTATCACAATCGTCATCCTGTAGTAAATAGTTAATGCATGCTAATAATATCACAGCAGGTTCCAGTGGTATCCCTGACAGACAGTATGCTTGGTATGAAGGACACAGAAATTGTTGTCCAAGTGGGGAAATGTGTAGATGTGTGCAACGGCATCTGTTGAGCGTAGGAAAGCTCCTGTGACTCTCACTCCGTCTTGTTCCCTGTATAACTTTCACTTCTTATCTGGGTT
The DNA here is from genome assembly GCF_032717465.1 of Coenobita brevimanus. Taxonomy (NCBI): domain Eukaryota; kingdom Metazoa; phylum Arthropoda; class Malacostraca; order Decapoda; family Coenobitidae; genus Coenobita; species Coenobita brevimanus. The sequence continues at coordinate 33,519,086 of NC_136993.1, forward strand.
GCAACTCTTATGTCCTGTATATCCATTTTATATCTGTATGAAAGATTTAGCGGTGGTCAAATCTTGCTCTCGTGTTCTATTACCATTTACATTCCTTTGTTGCCATGTCGAAGAATCTAGGTTTAGTCTTTCCATGTACTACCTAACATGGTCCTTCCCATTCCTATCAGAACAATTATTACAATGCATCCAATCCAAGTTAGAATAGAAAGGATACATTTGTACTGATATTGATATATTCTATCCTTCAAGATGTTACTTTGCTTAACAAAACATCGCCATCTCGTTCTTATTCTTCATTTGATTTCGTTGTCGTGTAAAGGGACTGTCCGAACGGTCTGAGTACACAAGCTACCTACATATATTTGGTACATTTCTCATTTATTTACGAGTGGACTATTTCTTCGATATAATTGTTGTTTTCTTCTTATTTAAATATCAGCTTACTTTCAAACTGCCCATTTTCAGAGTATCTGTAATTTCGAGTAGTTCCTTCTCGGATTCACCGAAAAGAAGTGTTATCAGCAAATCTAATTGTGATCAATCACTTTCAGCGTATGATTCCCTTGCCATCTCATTCTATAATTCCAAAGTGCCCTTTATGCATGCACTGAATTACTCGGGGGATATTGTGTCGCCTTGTGTAATACCTATCTTTACTAGTATGTTATACTATAGATATACTTATGAAGCTTTTATGTTTACAATATTTTCATATAACGTTGAGTCTATATATACGTATGTATGTTACGTGTGTTTTTGTTAGTCAGTTTGCTTGTGCATGCTTCTATATCAGAGTGAGGCTAGACTAATGTACCCTGAGGGAATGAATTTTGCTACTTTTACCATCCAAAAGGGCGAGACTTTCGACGGCCCAGCTGGAAGGGAAAATGCCTTCACGAGTGCAGCAAGTGCGCTTGTATATTCTAATAAGTATGATTAATTTCTATTCCCAGCCCTCGCATTGACATATCGAAAAGACATATCTTTCAACAGATGTTCACAGTACTCTATTTATTTGATAAATTATAATATAGGACGTAAGTATGTAGACATTAACGCATAAAGCATTGTAGGTCTTTCATTTTCGTGCCTTTCTCGTGTTGTGGATAACAATACAGTTTTACACATTAAATACCTTTATATACTTATCCCTGTGGGATCTGATTGTCGATAAAAACACTACAGACACATTGTAACATCACCAGATCTGGCCATTCCACATCTATATCTATCCAACAATGTTTACACTGGGGTCAGGGGAGGGGAGATGGGGGTGGGGTGTTCGATCGCCCGGTCGTCACTGGCCGGGACTCTGGCAGTGGGGGGGGGGGAGAGAATTAATGCTTTCCGGTGTACTCTGAACCCCAAAGAGAGCATATTAAAGTCGTAGTATGCAAAATAAATAGCTAAGGAAAAGGTTTCACGAAGCCTCCAAAATCATTCTATAAGATACAGATTTGCGAGGTCCCCAAAATATTCGCTAAGTAAAAGATGTTAAGAAATTATTAAGCCACTGAAAAAATGCATTAATTGAACTTTGAAAAAAAGAGGGCAGGAGGGCAGGTGGAGACAGTTTTCAAGTAGACTGCGTCTGTCAAAGCCAAAGGTAACTGACCCGTATTTTATTCATTTTTAGTGCTCCTGATTCTGTCCTTTCCCTGGCTGATTAGAGCTCAGGATTTTTGGTTTAAATGTGAAAAGAAAAAAGTAGAAAAAAGGGTCGGTTCGAGAAGTATCGTGGGTTATTTTGTGTGTAATGATGCCCACGTTCAGCATGTCTGGCTGGCCTAATGTGGTGCTCCAGCTTGTGATCATCTCTGAAAAAGGTAGAGAAAACATTGTTCTAAACCACTGAGAATACTCTGGGCTTACAGTATGTGGTGGTGGTGGGGGAGGCAGGGAAGAAGATGTGATCGGCTGGAGATGCGACGGCCGAATGAAATCTCAGGCCTCAGGTGGGGCAGTTTAAATAATCTTGGCCTCCACACCTCCTGCCACTCCATTGGCTGACATGGAGGGGGAAGAGGAACGGACCTGCTCCTCAATGGTCACTTAAATACCATAATACGATTTCTTCAGCCCACACAAACTCCGGGATTTACAGTACTTTTTTGTTATTGATTCTGGATATTTGTGGCACCTTCCCTGGCATTTTATTCTGACTCAACAGCAGCCTTAACTCCTTGTATTAGGCGATTTATTTTTGTAATTAATTCCTTCTGCTTCTGGACGTGTGCTGTACATTATAGTTAGGAGAGAACCCCTAATGGCATGGGGGTAAATGAAAATTATTTTTAACTCCTTGTATTGGAAATCTCTTCTGGGCTAAGGTAGTTTATAGAAGGCAAGAATAAAATCGTTAGTGTCTCGTTGAACTGAAGGGGTTAATACCTTACACTCAGCACACTTGAACAATACAATTTCTCCAAGCCACAGAAACCAAGGCTTTATGGCATTTTATAGAGAGAGATAGAGATATAAACAGACAGACAAATAGAGATACATGTAGATAGATAAACAATAGATACCGCAGATAGATAGATAGATGGACAGATGAATAGACAGATCGATTAATATACAGATGTATAGATATACAGTCAGTCGGACAGAGAGACAGAGACAGGGACAGATTAATAGACAGTGGTTCATATTATCTATTACACCTACTGTATTCTCGTCCAGCTCGGTTTATTTTTACCTATTACACCTTTGTTCCTTTCATTAACATGTCGTCTTATACCTTTTCAAACTTCTATCGTCAGGCATTTTTGTGAAGCTTAACACAGCACCTGGTTATCATACTTATAACAAAGGCAAAAATCTACCCCCTACAAGTCTAAAAATCTCTTCCAAACTAAATATAATTGCGACAGTTTCTTCACTTTAACTTGGCCCAGATTTTCGTCCTTTTGCAGATTTTTTCAACTAGGTAAGTAGCAGGAAAAGACAGTAGTACGGCTCAACATCCTTACCATCGCAGCTTCTTCGTGACTAGTGCCATATTCTAGCGTTAATCTAATATTATGACTCAGCATTAAAGATGAGGGAATGGCAGTTATTAGGCCAAGTTAGAATAAAAGGGGTATCGTAGAAAGTAGTTTAAAAAGAGGCCATCGGATTAAAAACAAAATAATAATAATATGCGCAACTCAGAATCACAATACAATATCTCCATCACACAGACACGCTAAGATTTACAAATGTGTCGTAGATCTATCTATCTATCTATTGCCAGACGCCGTAATCCCGTAAGGGGTGGCCATTTGACTTTGAGTTATTTTGTTTTACGGGGAGGGGCACTAACCCTCCACCAACCCACTTGCTGACACGTAGGGAGCACGTATGAGTTGGTTATATGGTTACCACCCAGCGTTGTAAATGGTTTCTTGGCTTACAGGAAATCATTTGGCTTGTCACTCAATGTAAAGCCACCTGTAAAGGAAAGAAAAGCAATAAGTGACAAGAGAGATGGGAGAAATAGGAAGAGAGGACAACAGGCACAGAAAAAGAATGATAAAGGCTAAGGAAGATATAGTGACATATTATTTTGTTTTGTATTCTTGTCGGCTAAGGAAGCTCACATACACCTCGTCCTCAACGTTTATTTATTTATTTATTTATTTTGAAATTGATGGTTAATACCATTTTTTACATTATTTATGACGAGTAGGGCGATATTAGAAGGATTTATGTAGCACAGAATAGGACAGTAAGGTGCAATAAGCAAAATAAATCGCTTAGGAAATGGCGTTAGGGAACTTCCTTAATCGACGTGAGTACAGGCGCTTGACTGACTCTCATTGGTCTGTATTTCCGTCCGCTATGTAGAACTTTTGTATACGGCTGGTGAGTATAACTGTGTACGCTATTTATACAGACTATTACGATATTATTTACTTATTTAAATCAGAGGAGGATAGTAAGGCCTAAAATGCAAAATAAATCGCCTAGGAGGAGGTGCCAGGAATACTTATCGTTGACACAAAGGGACATATCATTCTTGGTGGCACAGGAGGCTTCGTAACACCTCTTGCTTGGCGATTTATTTTGCATTTTTCACAATAACCTCCTGTGGTGCTGAAGAGGGACCACTTCACGTGGTGGCACCGATACAGCTGGGTGGTTCAACTGCAGTTATACAAACGTCCCTCAGTTGCCTCCCAATCCACCAAGAGGAGGATGGTTGGCTGGATGGACCTCCTACAGCCATCATTAATTCCTCTTTTACTAGGGTTCTCTCTTAAGCTGATAATTAAGCAGTGAAAGACGTCGTCTGTTTAATGGGTTTATGGAATCAAAACCATTATAATTATAGTCATAATTAAACTATAATATTTACTGTACTAGGGTTTTATAGCCAGTGGATGTATTCTTGTTGACTATGCTTTTCAAACACCTTTTCTTTAGTGACTTAATCCACACAGCTACCACTTCAGCTTTGTATTCTTCCTGTCGCCTGTTATAATGCGTTAATATCCTGAGCAAATGATATTAATCCGATTTCACACAGAAGCTAAAGTATTTACTGGAATCCTTTACAGTAGTTACTGCATGTATTCTCATTGATGTAGCTTTCTTAACACCTTTCCTTTAGTGGCTTATTCTGCAAAGCCAGCAACCAAGCGATATATTTTTCCAATTAAAAATCTCAACATCCAAGCCAGGCAAGATGCAGTATTTACAAGGTTTTCTAGATGATTATTGACATATGGTTTCTCACTGTCCTGGGGTCGTATACTATTAAGTTAGCTCCATAACACCTCTTCTTAGTGATTTATTTTTGGATTTGGCTAATTAATATTTCCTTTGTACGTTATTTATTCAAAAATATTGCAATGTTTGAAATAATTACAGAAGAGAATATGACAGGAAAGTCTAATAAGCAAAATAAATCGCTTAGAAAAAGGTGTTCGAAAGCTTCCTTAACTGACTCTAATACGGGACTTGCCGTTCTGGGATCGTATTACTGACGATTACGGAAGCTCCCTAACACCTTTTCCTAATCACCTAATTTTGTTTATTACACCTTGTTGTCCTCTTCTTTGTTCCATAATTTCTTCCAACATCGCCATACTCTGCATCAATAGCATACAAAAAGACATTAACCAGCCATATCCAAAAATAAATCTCCATGGAACAGGTGCTAGGGAGCCACCATACCCTACGAGAATACGGGTCTTAGCGCCTTTATTGAGACCTTTTCTTTAACCATATACAAGACGGTCTGTATGTATTGCCCATCTTCCACTCCACCGGGTGATTCTTGTGTGTTGTGGGCACGGCTTAGTCAGTGTTATGGGTGTGTGCCTGGCATCATCTATTCATTCCCTATTGCCACTGCCTCACCCACGCCTACACCAGCAGACTGAGCCGTCCACACAACACTTGAGGCAAGTGTCGAGTGGAGTGCTATTTATGGACCACTCTGAATCTAGCATTTACACCCTCATTAGTCTCTTGTAACTTACTGATGCAAACACTGTCGATGTTGAAAAGATATATACGGTATTAAATGAAATTATATGCATTAATAGAATTACACACACACACACACACACACACACACATATATATATATATATATATATATATATATATATATATACAGGAGAGAGAGAGAGAGAGAGAGAGAGAGAGAGAGAGAGATAACAGAACTGAGGAAGGAAAAATAAATTAATAAAAAAATCCATATGCCACATTTTTTTTTAACGCAAGGAAGAAGCAACCAAAGGCCAGGGGCCTGCAAATTGCCCCCTCGAAGAAAAAACAAAAACAAGATAACGGATAGACACATTCAAAGTCCATTCATTTCAAGATGCCTGGACACACTGGGTTTGAAAGACAGGAGATCGAAGGCAGTAGGAAAAACATATGGAGGGAGACAGTTCCAGAGTTGACCTGTTGCTTACATGAAGGACTAGGACTAGCAGTTAACTCTTGCATTTGAGAGTTGGACAGAAAAGAGATGAGAATTTGTTACTAGACGGGTGCTACGTGCCCGTAGTAGTGGTAGAGAGATGCAAGCAGACAGTTCAGAGGAGCAGTGACCACTGAAGTAGGGATATAAAAGAGATAAAGATGCGGCGAAGAAACAAAGGTTGAAGAAAGCCAATAAGATGAGGAGAGTTATTGAAACGCAGAGCCTTTGACTCCACCTTGTTGAGAATAGCTGTGTGTGGGGAGCCTTCCCACACACATCTCTTTTCATGGGGAGCCTTCCCACACACATCTCTTTTCATGGGGAGCCTCCCCACACACGAGAGCTGTACTCTACATAGAGGCGAATAAAACATGTGTATGAAGTTAACAGCTGTTCATGGGTCAACAAGGTATGGTGTCGACTTAGTAAACCCAATCTTTTGGATGCAGATTTTAGAACAGAGGTAATATGTTCTTTCCAAGATCAATCCTGAGGGAAAGAAACACCAATTATGTTAAATTAAAGATGATGCAGGATTGAGTTGGATACAGATAAAAATGAGTAAGTACTCCTGTGGAAGATTTTCTCGGGTTGATAGTTGAAAGAACTGAATTTCTGATGCGTTAAAAACAACAAGGTTATTTTTACCCCAGTCTGAGATATAAGGCAAGTCAGACGTTAGATGTGCCAGAGCCTCAACCCTTGTTTGTTGAAGCAGCTGCAGGAAGTGAATGGAAAGGTGAAGGGTGGAGTCATCAGCGTAAGAGTGGATGGAATTAAATGTACTGCTTAGAAAGTCATTGATAAACAAGGCGAAGAGAGTTCGTAATAGGACAGAGCCCTAAGGAATACCGCTATTAATTGTTTTAGGAAAATAACAGTAGCCCTGTACAACAGCAGGTATAGAATGACCAGAAAAGAAGCTAGAGATGATGGGACAGACAGAAGGATAGAAACCATTAGAGGGTAGTTGGGAATTAAAAAAATTATGCCAGACTCGATCGAAAGGCTGTGAAATGTCAAGTGGAATGGCAAAGCTTTCGCTGAAGTTCCGAAAGGAGGATGGCCAGGAGTCTGAAAGGTAGGTGAGAAGATAACCAGTAGAGCGTCCCTGAAGGAACCCATACGGACGATCAAAAAGAAGGTTGTGATAGGAAAGATATTTTAATTTTTTTTTTAAGAATTGACTTGAAAACGTTTGAAATACAGGATGTTAAAGCATTGAGGCGATAGTCAGAGGGCTAGGAAAGGTCACCCTTCTTTGGCACTGGCTGAATGAGAGCAAACTTCCAGCAAGAAGGAAATGTGCAAGTTGACAGACAAAGACGAAAGAGATTACCTAGAAGGGGTGTAAGCACAGAGGCACAGTTCTTGAGGAAAACAGGAGGGACCCTATCAGGACCATATTCCTTGCTAGTATTAAGGCCAGTAATGGCAGAAAATACATCAGTTGAAGAAATTTTAAAGTCAGCCATGAGGAAGTCACAGGGGGGAAGAGATGAAGAGTCAATACCAGAATCGTCTAAGGTAGAATTGGAGGAGAATGTCTAAGCAAAGAGTTCTGCATTATCAGTAGAAGATATAGCTACAGAGCCATCAGAGTGGAAAACAAGAGGGAAGGATGCTGGGGTAAACTATTTTGAAAGGTTTTTGACATCGTCCCAAAAGGGGCGAGAGGAATTCAAGTTGGGGAATTCAGAGCATTTAGTATATACAGATGAAAATTATTTTTTGCAGAGTGAAGAACACACTTAGCTTGATTCCGGGCAGAAATATAAAAATGTTGAGATTCAGGGGTGGGTTGGCTCTGTTACCTTTTCTAGGCCTTCTTTCTTGTTGTGGACACCATTGGAACAGGCGTGATTAACCCATTGGCTTCCAGATTTCCTGTGCGAGGGATGTTGCTGGAAAGCTGCTAGGCCTACCGCCCTCCGCCTCTTGATCATAGTTACGAAGCTGATAGGTCCCTGTCCCGGTGTTCCCTTCTTTATTTAATTTTGATAATGTCCACTTCCATTCTATAATGAGGACACTGGGTGCTAATAGGTTAAAGAAACTGATAGATTTGCCAGTAGTTTAACCCATTGGCTCCCAGATTTCCTGTTCAAGGGAGGTTGCTGGAATGGTGCTTGGCGTACCGCCCTCCACCTGTCGGCTCATAATCATGAAGCTCATAGGTCCCAACACTGGGGTTCCTTTCTTTGTTAAATTTGGAAAATGCCCACTTCCATCCTACATTGAGGACACTGGGCATTAATGGGCTAAACCAATTTTTTTTGCATTTGTCAAAGGATATGAGAAAGGAATGTATGCTTCCTTTCCCGAAAGAATAACCTTCGTAATGTGCATGGCACATTCAGATGACTCATGGACGTAGAAAATATAATAATCCCTCAGAAAATAAAAGAAGCACTGTACTACCTGAGGGTCTGCCAATCAGCAGCTTCAAAGTGCCACAACCAATATTTCTTTGAAGGGTCCACATGTTGTACTAGAGCAACAGGACTGGTTAACCCGCCACATGCCGGCTATTTTTAGCCCTCTGGGTCACCCCAGTGCCAGCCATTTTTCGACCTTATTTTTTTGGCTACAATGATAGATTTTGTTGTGGAAACTACGAATTTCCCCATTAAATTGTTCACCAAGGCTCGGAAATGAGTTTTATTGGGTCCTGCATACTCGTGTACAGGTATAGCAGCTCTCTCATGCTCACCACATACGTGAGAGAAAGCCGTTTTCTATGTAAGGTATACTCAGGTATTTATGCTGGGAAGTTATACCAAAGTTCAGAACACTTTTCTGATCACTTATTACTTCAGCATCTATCACAATGTATGTGTCTTTCTCACCGTGAATGCATTATCTTACACTTACTTGAAGATAGGTACAACCTGACTTCATTACGTACAGTCCTGGCACTTACAAGAAGGTATTTAGAACTTGACTTCACTATATAGTCCTTACACTTACAAGAAAATATTTTCAAATTACACTTACATGAAAATATTTACAATATGCCTTCACTATATACAGCACTGGGTGAGGCACACAGGCAGAGTGAGGCAGAGCGAGCGTGAGAGGGGGAAGCGAGTGAGTGAATGGCCTTGACAGCCTGAGGGATGGTAGAGGAACAGTTACCTTACATGCCTGCCATTTTTTACCCGCGAATCTTGAAAAATGCAGTCACATTGAAGTTTTTTATTTTAGACCGTTTTGAAATGGCACTAGCATTAGAAACGGCATTATGTCAGACCGTTTTAAAATGGCACTGGCACACGGCAGGCTAAGGTGATAAGATTGTGATCGGAGGAGTGCAGAGAAAAGATTTACAACATAATCAGATGGATTAGTTGTAAGGTAGAGGTCAAGTATGCTAGAAATCTCTCTAAGGCAGTCAGGGGTTATTGGTAGGGCCCTGTACAAGCTGCTCTAGGTCATCAATGATACATAAGATATAGGTCTGCTCACCAGGTGGATCAGTGAAAGGATAAGAGAGCCAAATGTGGTGAAGAACATTGAAATCTCCTAGAATGGAGATTACAGAGAAAGAAGAAATGGATTGGATCTGTTCCACTGTAGAAGTAATATAGTCAAAGAATCTTTCATAGTCAGTAGATTTAGGGGATAAGTAAACAGCACAGATATATTTAGTCAGAGAATGAGAGGAAAGCCTAGGCCCAAGAGTTGAGAATTCAGATGAATCAAGTTCAGGAACATGAGAGCAAGATAAGTCATTGCGTACATTACACAACAGCAAGCTTTGGCTTTGAAACTAGCACAGAGAAAGTAGGAGGATACAGAGAAGAGTTTGCTATCATTTGCCTCAGATATCTGAGTGTCAGTTAGGAAGAGAAGGTGAGGTTTAGAGGAGGAGAGGTGGTGCTCAACTGAGAGAAAGTTAGAGGAAAGGCCGTGAATATTGCAGAAAGGAAGTGAGTCAAACAGTGGTTCCAGGCACCTTGCCGGGTCGTCACTGGGAGAGGGGCGGATGGTGGGGGACATTTATGGTCTCCCCACCCCGAGGACTCCAAGACTTGGTTAAATGATATCATTTCGGTTAATTTTGAAGAGGAGGTATACTGTGTAATGTGCATGTAGTTTGGTGTTGACAGTTAGAGAAACTTGTATTGGAGAGTATGCAGGCCTACTCTCTGTGTTACTGAAAAACTGAAAAAGTTCAGCAAAGGGGGATGGTCAGGAACTAGTCCTGAGCACTAATGAGACGGGAGCTCCAGCTCTCCCTATCACCAACTTTCCATCCACCATGGGAGTACCACCCTGCTCGACTGGTGCTACAGCCTACTCCTTGGTGTCCTCCATTCATTAAAAAAAAAAAAAAAAAAATCTGTAGTTGTAGGTGAAATCAGGAGGGAAACAACTGGAGGGATTAAAAGAATTCTGACGGACAGAAGTTCTGCAAAATGGTTGTGTGACATTCCAGTCATGAGTGCTGCCAGGTTCCTGTGTACGTTGGGGGAAGGCATAGAGAGGTGGCACAATGGATGCAACTTCGTCTAAGCATTTGCCACAAAAGTATCTGTAAAATTATGCAAGGGAGGCAACACTTCTTCTTCCTTGTAGGGGAGGTAGTTTATTTGTAATAGCAGGGTTATTAATAATTCTTTTGACTTTGTTCTGAATTTTGTCTAAGTTGTTTTAGTACAACCTCACCACATCCATCCCACAAGGATAATCAATATTCCAGCTGAGAGCACGAATGACGTATAAGTTATAATTAACTGCTTGTCAGCGAAGAATTTACGGACTCTGTACAACAATCCAAGTTTCTTTGAGTAGGTTTTAGCAAATGACCTAACATGAGACGTCCAGCTGAGGTCATTGTTAAGTGAAACACCAAGAATTTCAATGCTTTCAGAGATAGGAATCATTGTAGTATTGAAAGTAATATACAAGTAAGAATCTGGCAACACATATCTATTAGTAAATGATATATATTTGGTTTTACTGGCATTAAATGGGACAAGGTTAGTTTGTCCCCATTCAGTGATCCTACACATGTCTTGATTTATGGAGATGGCTGTACTGAGTGGTAAGTTAGAGATATTAAACTTGAAAATGGGCATTTAAGTATGAATGAACAGTGGAGTGTTGAGTCATCTGCATATGAATGGATGGGATTATGGCTGAGAGATTAGAGATCATTAATATGAATTAGGAATAGGGTTGGAGCCAGAACTGATCCTTGTGGCACTCTGGCATTCATTAAGTGGAAATTGGAATATACATCATATACTTTTATTCTTATCTCACTGTCGCTGAGACAGGAGGAAATCAGAGGAACAAAAGAGGTTAGTCCATAGCAAGGGAGTTTGGATAGCAGGGGACGGTGCTATACTCTGCCAAAAGCTTCAGAAATATCAAGGGCAACTGCATGAATTTCTCCATGTTGATCAATTGATTGATGGACGGTATGAGTCAGGAGATTGAGTATAACAACGGTGGATCTTTTGTGCCGAAAACCATACTGTTTATCACTAATTGATTTGTTGGATTCAAGATGTTTAGCAATGTGCTTATTAATTACAATCTCAAATATTTTGCAAAGAGAAGGCGTAATAGTTTTGGGTCTGTAATCAGAGGGGTCAGGGGAAATTCCTTTCTTCCGAATTGGGTGCATTTTTTTTTTTTTCCAAGAAGTGGGGAATGAGGCAGTATGCATGCAGAGTCTGAATATTTAGCTAGAACAGAATGTATTATTAAAAACAAAATAAATATTAAATTACTGACACTTTCAGGCTGCTGTGACTCGCTCTCTGATAAGCAGGATTGTCAGATAGCTGAAATATAATGTTAGTGGTCGAGACTGATTTTTTTATTTCTCCGACTCAGTATACTCCTTAACAGCCCGTTCTCTGACGGGCAGTAGTCCTTGTATGAAGCATACGCATTCATAGGTCACCACTTTGCACTAACACCCACCATCCATACTGAGTACATGCTAGGGGTGTCTGATACAGGACTGGTGGACTTATATAAGAGGGGATGTTTTTAATGTGTCACCACTTCGGCAGTGACACCCACTGTCCATAGTGAATACACGCTAAGGGTGTCTCGTACAGGCACTGGTACACTGTTATTAGTGGGGACGCTAATACATGTAATCGGGTCTTATGGCATATCAGTATAGTGTACCTTAACGAAATACAACACTTAAACTGTTGCCTGCCCCAGCCGGGAATTGAACCCTGTTCCCATGATATGATGACTCTCTTGAATGAATAAAATCATTTGTCATTATATAAAATACTAGAACCGTCTTGACCATGGGAGGGGTAAGGGGATTTATGCAGAATTAATCGTTAAGCGCGATGCATTATGAAGATATGTATGCTAACGAGAATATAGTTTTTAAAAATACATAATTAAGCCAATTGACTGGCATAAACTTCTGTTAACATGAACTTGAGTAATTAGAGGCAGATGTGTATCGGGATCTAACAAACAAACACACACACACACACACACACACACACACACACACACACACACACACAGGATCGAAAACAAAACATCTCAAAGGCAATAAAACGAAAGAATAATTATATCTTGTAGGCTTAAAAATTTATTGTTCTTACCAGGCAGACTGTTGGCGCATTTTATTTAAAATGTGCCAACAGTCTAATGTTTAATGTTTGGTCCAGCAAGTGAGCCATAAAAAATGTATATGTGTTAACTGTCTAAAATCTGCTTCCTGGTGTTAAAGTGTCAGCGAATGTTAGACACTTTATAGAATTCAGACCACAACACTTGCCCCACAGTGGAGAACACTCTAAACTGGCTGAAGGCGCTAGGATAAATAAATGTCGGATGACTAGTGTAGTGAGTTATTGAAAGTTTGTGTGGTTATATTAATGAGAAGGGGGAGCAGCGTCAGCTTTTGCTGTTCGTTGGCAGAGGAAATATATTTCTAGTAATTGGATTATAATGATTTGGCTGATGGAGGACTGCTTAACCTGTCACGTCCCGAGGTTTTCCGCACCTCCAACATCCCCCAGTCCCGAGCCTTTTTGGAAAAAATTTTTTTTGGCTAAAACTTCTGCTTTGGTTGAGAAACGAAGGAAAATCACCAAGAAAGGGCTTACCGTGGTCTATAAGTGGTCGGAACAGGTGAGGTCCCTCGCACCAGATATCGTATTCTATCATTGACGTGTTAGGCGCTCACGTTTTCTATGGTAGGGAATACTGGGAGAAACAACACAAAACACCTCTATATTTATTGAAATTGAACTGAGTGCGGAGGGCTTCCCTACTGTCACTCCTCTTCTCTCTGTCTTTACCCTTTCCCTTTCCCTTACCCTTACGGTCTTGAGGAACATTAGGGGGCTGTGGGGATGAAGTAGGGGAATATTGGGGAGCATAAGACGTGCTGGGGAGTGGTTCCTCCCCACCTTCCCCCTCCATGACAACAACACATGATTTTTCATGCACCCTAGCTTGACCACGTGTTAGGGGATACTGGGGAGCATAAGACGTGCTTGGGAGTGGTTCCTCCCCACCTTCCCCCTCCATCACAACCCCATGTGATACTGAACGCATCCGCACTTGCCCACGTGATACACTCAGCCGCCTCACACTACCTAGGGAGAGCAATGACTCACGTCACTCACTTTCCATACTCCTCCCTGCACTTTCCCTTTCACTCCCCACTCCCTCCATGGCACTTCTTAACTCCCCATACAAAATCCTAGGCCCATACCTGCTCGTCCGACATGGTGTGCACTCTGGGCCACGATGAGTTATTACCTCGCGTCCATACCACGTGGCAGCACGTCCCACGGCTCCGTCCTCGTCCTCGTCCTCGTCATCGAAATCTGGTTCCACATCACGTTGGGGCTGGGCATAGGATGTTGCATGTGGTTTCTTGGCCGGCTGCCCCTCTCTAGCAGCACGGTAAGTCATGTACTGCCGCTTCCTGGGAGACGGGACTTCTTCATCACTGCTGGTGGTTTCTTCCTCCTCTGGCTGCACATAATCTTTATCCACAACCTCATCGTCCAGTGGGGAATCACTGTCGCCTGTAAAGGCGTCCAGGGCGGCTTGAATTTCGCCCTCTGAGAGACCTCTCTTAGCCATGTCTTAGCAGGACCGTTGCTACCAGGTGAGTGGACAAGCGGCGGGTTAGCGCGGGTCATGCGAGGTCGCCGAATGTCCCCGCCTGCTGGCAGGTAGAGGAAGGTCATGCGAGGATATGTACCGCAAATCAAGCGTGAAATTTGAAAAATGTCGAAATTATGCACTTTGCAATTGCACGACGTACTGGTACGTTGGCGGGACTGGCAAATGCAAATCGTTGCAACGTACCCATATGTCAACGGGACGGGGCAGGTTAATGAAACAATAAATCTGAAATGTGTGCAGTTCTTGAGTGGAGCTCTAGATGTCTCCCTAAATGAAGCAGCAGAAACATAAACAGAGGCTGCAGTTTCTTTATAATATTGTGATCAGAAAGGAGTTCCTGACAGGTAGTTCCTCTATTTCATGCCACTTCATCTTGAAACGTGAATCTGAAATCGATGTCAGCAGAAATGTTCCCATGTCTTCATTTATATCCAGTCTGTTGTCACTGGAGTCCATGGTAATGGTAATGGTAAGTCTTTAATATATATATATATATATATATATATATATATATACATATATACTGTATATATATATATATATATATATATATATATATATATATATATATATATATATATATATATGAGTATATATTTATATACACAGTCAACCCTCGCTTCTATGGACCCCAAATCAACGGATTTCGGAAGCAATGGACAATATCTGCTGGCAGAGAATCGCTCCAAACACTGGTAATTTGTCCTTTATTTTAAAGTTTGTCTGGTAGGACAGCAGGTCGCAGTGGGAGATGAAAGATTTTTTCCCGCCAAGCCATACATACCGTATTTTTCTTCACAGGTACAAAAATAAATGATACTGTAGTTAAACATTAAAAAATACTGTAACACAGTACTGTGCTGTTCTGCACAGTACACCATGAAGCAAGTCGTAACATAATGGGTTGATAGAAAACGGGGTATTGTAAGGTAAACCAGTCCGCAATAGCGTCGCTGCACCTCATCTTCGATCTATATATATATATATATATATATATATATATATATATATATATATAGTATAGATCGAAGATGAGGTATATATATATATATATATATATATATATATATATATATATATATATATATATATATATATATTATAGTATAGATCGAAGATGAGGTATATATATATATATATATATATATATACAGTATAGATCGAAGATGAGGTATATATATATATATATATATATATATATATATATATATATACAGTATAGATTGAAGATGAGTTGCAGCGACGCTATTGCGTATGTATATATATATATATATATATATAGAGAGAGAGAGAGAGAGAGAGAGAGAGAGATATACGTTCGCAACAAGTATTCTGTCTCTGATTTTCTTTCTACAATGCATGGAATAACATCCAAAAATGTTACCCCACTGTTTCCTTGAGACTCTGAAACTGCCATCTCAAAGACTGTGAGGATATCTGTGGCTTGTTTGATGATTCTTATTGATATATATATTTTTAAAATTTCCTTCTGTAGTTCATCTGATTAAACTTAGCTGGGTCAGTACTTGATGAGAAAAAAAAGTATTATGTTGCAGCTGATCAGTTTCATAATGTGTTTTGACTTAGGGTCCACGTTTGCCTGGGATAATGTCTGGGGCAACAGAGGAATGAAGAGTGTAAAAATGTGAGATATCAAACAAAAGGCCTTTGCAGTGATACGAAATGGGGTGGCAGTTTTCTCCAGGTCATCTTTCATAATGTCTTATAAGCTATGAAAGAAACAGTGAAAGTGCTTTAGCAAGAGTTGCAAACGCCAAACCTTCATCATTGCTATGCTGGTACTGGTATACCTAGCGTATCTCCTCCATTGTCACCTTCATGATCATTATCCTCTGTATCAGTCCCTAGTATTATTAGAGCCGAGGATCCTACTGTACATTTCAAGTTGAAGCTTGTGAAAATTTCAGTGAATTTGGCATGAATCTCTAGATAGTGTAAAACCATTTAAAGCTTCTTGTAGCTATTACAGCAGTTTAACCCATCGCGTGCTGGACACCCCAGACATAAAATTGCACGCCAGTGCCGGCCAGTTTCCATTTTTTTTTTTTGCTAAAATGATAGATTTTGATGTGAAAAAAACGAATATGACCATTAAAAGACTCACTGGAGGCTACCAGTGCTTTTTCTGGAAGTCCCCGGTCCACCCCGCAGGTGCGGTTTCCCAGAAGAACTGAAGGGAAGGGAAGAGAAAACCTCGTTTTCTACGAAGGTAAACTCAGGTATTATGGCCAACGTTACTCTGGGAAGGTCTAGAAATGTTTTTTACACTTTTCAGTTCAATTCATACACACAAATTTTTTTTTTCACTGGATTTCATACAGAATACATCATTTTTTCCCAAATAATTCACTTAGTATTGCGACACCTGTCACGTATCTATCTCACTGTGCATCCTTCGTCTTATATTTGCGGTAACTTACGTACACCTTTACTTCATATGTACTGCCCTTACACTTACGGTAAATTATTCACAACATCCCTTCAGTATACACAGACACTGTCAATTCTGAGTGTCTCACTGTGAGTGTCTCACTGCATGCTCAAAGGCAGCAAAGGCGTTAGTTAGGGCGACAGTTCTCAATACAAAGCCCACAGTAAAGAAATTTCTGAAGAAATCCATCCTACTTGAAGTTGGGGTTAGTTCAGGTACAATACACCCAGCAACATGCTCGTATGTGAACGGGTGTATTTCTGAACAAAGTCACTCCCATCCTTCTACTCCCACTTCAGTTCCGCCTCATCACCATCATCACCTCCCTCATCCAAGGGCCGTGGGGAAGGGTGGGGAAGGAGGGAAAAGTCTCACTGGAGGTGCTGGGAAGTGTGGGGGATAGGGGAACAGTTCCCGTCGATGTGCTGGGAGCAACACTTTCTCGAGGTGTGCTGGGTGTGGGGAATTGTGGAAAACTTTCTGTGGATGTGTTGGGTGTGGGGAATGGGGGAACACTTTGTCCTGAGGTGCCAGGGTGGGCTGGGTCACTCCTACTTTCTCTATATTCATTTTAAAGCCAAAGGTGGCTGTTGTGTATATGTACACAACGACTTATCTTCCTCTCGTGTTCCTGAACTTGATTCTTCTGAATTCTCCACACTCTGGTTTCAACTTTCCTGTCATTGTCTGACTAAATATTTCTGCGCTGTTTACTTATCCCCTACACCATCTGACTATTAAAAATTCTTTGACTATCTTACTTCTACGATGGAACACATTCTATCCATTTCTCGTTTCTCTGATATCTCCATTCTAGGTTTCAATGTTCACCACCACATTTGGCTCTCCTCTCCTTTCATTGATCCACCTGGTGAACAAGCCTACACCTTTTCTATCCTTAATGACCTAGAGCAGCTTGTACAGCACCCTACCCATATCCCTGACCACCTTGGAGAGAGCTCCAGCATACTAGACCTCTTCCTTACAACTAATCCTTCTGCTTACACTGCTAATCTTTTCTCTCCATTGGGCTCCTCCGATCACAACTTATCACCTTAACCTGTCCTATTCCTCCGGTACGGCCTGTGGACCCTTCAAGAAACGTCGTCTGTGGCACTTTGGAGCTGTGGATTGGGAGGCTCTCAGGCAGTACTTCTTTGATTTTCCATGGAATGATTATTGCTTCCATGGCCGGAGCCATCTGAATGTGCCTTGCGCATTACAGAGGATATTCTCTCGGGTATGGAAGCATACATTCCTTTCTCATATGCTTTGACTAATGCAAGAAAGCCTTGGTTTAATCACGCTTGTTCTAATTTTATCCGCATCAAGGAGAGGGCCTATAAAAGGTACCGGAGCCAACCCACCCCTGAATCACATCTTTTATCCATTTATCCCTGGAATCGTGCTAAGTCTGTTCTTTGCTCTGCTAAAAATAATTTCATCCGTACTAAATGCTCTCAACTCAAAATCTTCCCGCTCCTTCTGGCACCTTGCCAAAAACCTTTCTAACAATTTTACCTCATCATCCTTCCCTCCTCTTTTCCATTCTGATGGCTCTGTAGCTATTTCCTCTACTGATAAAGCAGATCTCTTCACTCAGACTTTCTCCTCCAATTCCAGTGCTGTTCCTCCATCACTTCCCCCCTCTAACTTCCTCATGGCTGACATTAAAATTTCTTCAGCTGATGTATTTTCTGCCATCACAAGCCTCAATATTAACAGGGCATATGGGCCTGATGGTGTCCCTCTTATTGTTCTCAAGAACTGTGCTTCTGTGCTTACACTTTGCCTACGCAAACTTTTTTGTCTTTGTCTTGTACCTTTCTTTCTTGTTGGAAGTTTGCTCTCATTCAGCCAGTCTCAAAGAAGGGTGCCCATTCCCAACCCTCTAACTATAGTCCAATTGCTTTAACATCCTGTATCTCAAAAGTTTTTGAGTTAATTCTTAACAAGAAAATTTTAAAGCATCTTTCCTATCTCAATTTTCTTTCCGATCGTCAGTATGGGCTCCATCAGGGATGCTCCACTGGTGATCTTCCCACCTTCCTTTCAGACTCCTGGTCATCCTCCTTTCGGGACTTTGGTGAAAGCTTTGCCATTGCACTTGACATCTCAAAGGCTTTCGATCGAGTCTGGCATAAATCTTTAATTTCAGAGCTGCCCTCTTATGGTTTTTATCCTTCTATCTGTGCCTTCATCTCTAGCTTCCTTTCTGGTCATTCTACAACCGCTGTTGTAGACTGCCATCGTTCTTCAAGATCTATCAATTGTGGTGTTCCTCAAAGCTCTGTCCTATCACCAACTCTCTTCCTTTTATTCATCAATGACCTACTAAGCTGTACATCTAACCCTATCCACTCATACACTGATGACTCCACCCTTCACCTTTCCATTCGGTTCCTGCAACACCCATCTCATCAGTTACTTCAACAAACAAGGGATGAGGCTATGGCAAACCTAATGTCTGACTTCACTCGTTTCTCTGACTGGGGTAAAAATAATCTTGTTGTTTTTAATGCATCAAAAACTCAGTTCTTGCACCTATCAACCCAACAAAATCTTCCACAGGTTTACGCACTGATGTTTAATAATATTCAGTTTAATCCTGCATCATCCTTGAACATGCCTGGGGTTTCATTTACTCAGGACTTATCTTGGAAAGATCATATTATATCCCTTATAAAATCTGCTTCCAAGAGATTAGGTATGCTAAGCCAACTCCGTTCCTTCTTTACCCTGCACAATTGTTGACTCTATACATGGGTTTTATCTGCCCCTGTGTGGAGTACAACTCTCATGTGTAGGGAAGTTCCCCACATACAGCTCTTCTCAATACGGTGGAGTCAAAGGCTTCTATCTCATTAACTCTCCTCCTCTTACTGACTCCCTTCAACCTCTGCCTCTTAGCCGCACTGTTGCATCTTTATCTCTTTTCTATCACTACTTCAATGGTCACTGCTCCTCTGAACTGTCTGCATGCATCTCTCCACCCCTTCGATGAGCACATAGCACCCGTCTAGCAGCAAACTCTCATCCCTTTTCTGGCCAACTCTCTAATGTAAGAGTTAACCGTTACTCCCAGTCCTTCATTTATGCAAGAGGTCAACTCTGGAACTGTCTCCCCCTGTCTGTATTTCCTGCTTCCTATGATTTCCAGTCTTTCAAATGCAGTGTGTCCAGGCATATTGATATGATTGGATCTTGAACTTGGGCCTGTCTTGTGCTTAGTTTTTCTTTTGGAAGAACAGTTATTGTGGGCTCATGGCCTTTGGTTCCTTCTTCTTTGCATTAAAAAAGTGGTTGCAAGGGATACCGCGGGCGAGATGACTCACCCACGTCCCAAACCAGCGGAATATTCCCAAATCGTCCTCTCTTCCTCCTAACACTTCCAACCCCAACATGGGGAAATCCTCGGCTTCCCCAACCACCCAGGAATACTAGAAGCCTCACCTTCCTCCTCTGAATCCTCCTCCTCATCACATAGGGCTGGGCAATGACGTGCTGATGGCCTCATCCCTCAGGTACTAGCATACCCCACATACCTGGATTTCCTTGGTGTGGGTATTTCCTCCTCACTAGTGCTTTCATCTTCCAGTTGCACATAATCCTTATCTTGCACATCGGTGTCAACATCGCTTTCGCCAGTGTAGGGCACCTTCAGGAGCTCCTGAATCTCCTCGTCAGAGAGACTGCGACGAGACATGACTGTACAGTATGAGTGATACAAGCAGAGTAAGGCAGAGCGAGGATGATGACTTGGCGCATGGGTGTATAGGTCTGAGCACTGAGGCAAGGTGGTGGAAGAGTTGATGCACATCCTCACCAATTTTTGCATGCCTAGTTTGAAAATTGCGCTCTGCATGATTATTGGAAAAAATGATGTTTTAAAACGGCACTGGCACTGAGCGCGCAGTTGCGTAACGCCGTTTTAAAATGGCACTGGCATGGGGCGGGTTAAATCTTGAACTTCTAAATAAACTGCATGTATGCTTATGTTGGAAAGCGCATTCCAGCTGGTCCAATGATCCACTGGGACACAAACATGACCAACAGAACAAAAGTGTTTGACGACGTTTCTCGAGGCTGTGAGTGTGTGCAAGAAGCTTCCTGGCAAGGTTCCTGTAGCCTGGGATAAAGGGTCCCAAGTGGCTCTCCCAGAGTTCGTAAGACTTCTTCAGCTGCAATTTATTCTGTCCCTTTCACTTCAATATCCTAATTATCTTACTGATGTAATCTATGTGGATAATGAAACAAAATAAATAATATGAATGCAGTTACAATATAAATAATGAAATCAAGCTGGGTATGTGTTTGTCTGACTGTGAGTTTGTTCGTTTCTTTCACGAGAACGGCAATAGGTATCAACCTAATTCTTTTTGTATTAGGTTGGGGTAAGTTAAGCAAGTGTCGGAATAATATCAAACAAAAATTTTGTCCATCGTGCATAACACAATGGAGAAAAGTGGTCGGAAATCGCGACACGCGAAAATGAAAAGATGCGAATTTTTTTTTTAATTTTTGGCCAGAATTGGTCACTGTGGGCTCAATAAAGGCAAGGAAACAGAGATAATTGCATTTCCAACATTTTGTAATAGAGAGGTCATTAGTTAATCCCACAGATTTCTGTGAGCAAGCACTAATAACAATAATAATGCCCTATGAAAAAGTAGTTACGAAACCTTCAAAGCGACATACGATATGACACACAGTATAAGAGTTAAACCTTGCTTAAAAGTGCTTAACCCCTACACCGCGGGCATGTTTACTGATGTTTTGCATGTGCCGCGGGGTTATTCAGGCTCCGACAGACTCTCAAAAAATATTTGCCAAAAATCAGTTATTAGTCCTAGAATATTAAAATTACATATGCTTATGGCACATACCTTCAGCTTTCTCCTGGAATGTTTGTTGAGCCTTCGTCTGTTATCGTAGGACTTGTGGAGACCTCTGAATTTGGGTAACGAAGTCTCCACTTTACACTTCCCGACAACCCGTAATACTCGTATGATTACCACAGCCAGATATTAACACTATAAACACTACTCTATGATTTTCAAGTAGTTTGGGATCCATACTCCAAAAAAAAACCCACTGTGAAAGCAATGAAAATTACGAGTGCGTCTGACCGTCGCACTGGCACTAGTTCGCTCTTGGTACTCTGTCATTTATTATTCATAAAACCCCTCACACTTTATATTTCTATTACTATATATCACTTATATATATCTACAGTCTTTATCCATTAGTTTCCTTCAGTAGTATTAGTTTATTGTCGCTGTAGGGATTCAATTTCTTTCAGTAAAATACGTAGCATTCACTCTCTCGTCCTGTATACTAGCATTGAGAGTGGATGTCACTTTCATCTTCACTCTAACTCATATTATTCAGACATGCTAGAGTGAAACTTTCACTTTCATTACTCCTAGGGTATATACTTGTATTCTTATAATACTACTCATTAACATTTCTATTTACGTTCTCTATTTTATTTACGTTATTTACATTTCCATTTTATTTACACTGTGTTATGCACTGTCACTTGAAGTAACTTATAAAACTCTTTTCCATTGTTCACGTATATTTACATTCATTACTTTCACTTCCTGTTTACACATTATTTACACATTATTTACAATTCAACTTGCACTGTTTTACTCAATAGAAAGATCGAAGTCACTCTTTTATCAATTGTCAGCCCTTTACCTCTTTCCACACGAGGTTTAGTAGGGGGTAAAGGTCACAGGGCCCTTTGGATGGGGGTGAAAAAGTCCCTGAAGTCAGCAAGAAGAAACAGGCGTACCTCTACTTCGGAAGATGAGAGTAAACTGATAAGGGAGGGCCGTGGTAGAGGCCTACTTAGGGGATATTCAGTGCTACCAATGTTAGCTCATAAAACAGCTATGTATAGCACAAATGACTGGCAGGAAATCTAGACAATACATTATAAATTAGGTAGTTCCAGGTGAATGTAAATATCACTTAGGCTTCTCCCTTCCCTCCTTACATGTATATTTATTACGAAAATAGATTATATGGCATATTTCAAGGAGAAAAAAACAGCAAAAATTAGCGAACGAGTGCACGTGAGGTGTTGTCAGGTGATAATTAGCCAGTTCCAGGTGTATGGCACTTTCACTTACCTTATTTCTTTCTTGTATATATTATTTGGTATAAGAATAGGACATAGGGCTTATTTCAATGGATGAAATCAGTGAAAAATTCCAGGGAAGATTTGCTTAGCTGTAGCACGGCCGGGCAGGCGAGAGGATAGGGTAATGGAGGGGGGGTAGGGAGGGGAGTCAAGAACGGGGAGAAATGGCTAAATTGTCAACAATGGATGGGAGTACAGATGAGATTAGGAGTGCTGACTAGTGTTGGACATTGGAAGTACTGATAGATGATACAAGCCCCCACTTGGAAGCCCGGGTGAATTCAAAATAACACAGAATCACAAAAGCGACGCCCCGCGGTATGATCCCTTGCTCCCAAGCGTCACGAAAGTGATGCCCCTCGGTTAAGGGGTTAAGTCATAGGAGAGACTGGAGAAAGTCATACATTATCAGGATGATGTAGCTGGGCCTGGAATCGGATCAGATTCATTTCGGTATGATGTTTCTGTAAAATATAAGAAAATAAATAAATAAATAGAAAGTCAAAGTTTGCTTGTTTTATATCAACACATCATGACCCTTGACTACCATACTTAGCTTATTCAAACTCTGCATTGCTTTGCCATTCACAGCATGTATAATGTTTAACATTAAGTGTACTCTGTATTTCATACATCTTCAACTTTCATTTTTTAATATAACTGCTTTGATTCCTGCAAAAGGCGGTAGAAATTAAAAGGAAAAAAAGAATTCACTCAATTCCTCTCTCACACATTCTGTCAAATTTATACATTTTACTTGCCATAAGATGGAGGAAGATATCGCAGTCTACAGTCGAGTGATGTTATCTGATGCATATTCTTCAACAGTGTCAGCAATAACATAGGGGGTCTCTAGCTACTCATTAAACACACACACACACACACACACACACACACACACACACACACACACATATGGGTGTGCAACCATTCATACAGTTCAGCTTCACACTCTATATTGCTGACAGCACTCTCATAGTTAAATACTTAGGATCGAACTTCTGTGACTTGACCAATCTAATAGCAAGGTCGGCTTCACGACCTGGTGTTGCCCCAGCCTCAGAATCAGTTAACCTGGGAAGAAAAGTGTCGCAAAAGAGATGTCGTCATGTAGTGCAGACAAAAGGGGCACAGCTTTATCCCATGTGAACAAGAACTGGGTTATTTCTGGTGGATGATTTACTTGTGTAGATCAGGCAAGTGGTTGCACCTTACACTTACTTATCTCTGTCTAATACCATTCCCCCAATCTCTCCAGTTGCACCTTATCAGTTAGAAATTACCTCGTTCTTCTGCTCCTGGGCAAAAGCAATGGCTATGTTCTTTTTCTTCACACCTTTACATTTTGTGTTTCCTCAGTTACCCTACGTTGAGACCTGGCAGACATCCATTCACCGTACAAGCAGAGGACAGATTAGTGCTCTAACACTTTTACCTCCTATGCACACATGAGGGACTCTACTCACTTGTCTTCCCGCCAAGTAATAATATTACCCATTAGGAAAGTAACCCTGACACACCCAGCTGTTCCGCAAAGCCCACCCTCACAGTGTCTGTAACTAGATCTGACTGGAGCCTTGACCCCATCAAAGTGACAAACACATGTTGATCAACCAGCTTTTCCCTGCAGCAACGCATTTTCACAAGGATCAGTAACATTTACCAGACTCTTAAGAAGGAGAGACTGTAGCACACCAGTAGCGTACCCCTTCAAGTGGTGACCTGTTTGGTATTTACACCATAAAAAAAAAAAAAAAGCCTTCAGGCAGGAAGCTTGGGTACATTTTCTGTAGAGCTTCACTTTCATCATTAATTATAAAGGAATCCTGAAGCTAAGTCTTACATCTTTTCCCTCAAATGAAAGACTAGAACCCCTAAGACAACAAGCGAATTTTCAACTGCCGACACCAAAGCACTCAATCTGGCTTCTTCCTGGTAATTGCCTTCATCCATCACTCCTCTTCTGTATGCCCCTTCTTTTTACAGCACCCATATTCATTGATACGTTTCACCAGTAATGTCCTCAACTTTAACTACGTCAGGCTTAGATAATTCATGGTAAGTTAACCTTATAAAAAGATGTTTTATGTAAATAATATGGTCCACTTCTTTCACTTTTCATTACCTTTACGACTTATCAGAGGCATTCTAATGCATTACGTTCTTCGTAACAGTCATAAGGGTATTACCAGAAATATTATCCATTCCCATCATTGTTTACTGAGTGGCATCATCCACGAGATACACCTAGGAGGGTTTTGCAGTATCGTAAGTTCTTGTACCTTAATAAAATCTGTAATGAATTTCTTGGAATATAACCTTCGGCCAAACAAATCTTGTACTATTCTAGCATGCTATACATCAGTGGTTCTTAACATTTTTTTTTTTTCCTTTTCTCACCTCTTGCAAAACACCAGAAAGCTCTCACACCCCTACCCCAATTTCATGAAAGAGCAATAATATTCTCAAGGGTTTCTAATAAAATATCTATCACGGTATTTAATATTGATTTGCAGTTTTATATAACTGACAACTTAATGATTCATTACAGCCAATGATTCATTCATTTGTTCGCTGCAATGGTGTATTTTAAGAGAATGTGCTTGCCGTCCAAACTCAGTGATTTTGTTGCTGTTGTGTATTCTCTGTTATGGCACTGAACCTTGCATTTTTAGTGTTGAGTGCTGCTCGCATGTCGTGGTGAGCATCCAACCGATTTCTACACATACTTTTGATATGAAACAGACACGAGATTTCAGTGTCACAAAGAAAGGGGTCTCGAATGGCACCAGCATGGCAAGAACCTTCCCTTCTAATATAGGATATGTTTCTAGCCAAGAAACCCAGAAGCGCTTCAGATAGCTCTCCTTAAAATCAGTTCGGATTGCATGACTATGTCTCTAGTTAATGAGATATTCCTTGATGTCACTGACATCATCAAAATCTTTCCAGTTCATCCAGATTGCGTACCTGATCTAATTATCATAGGCTTGCTGCTCTCCACACGAAAAACAACATTGAATGAAGATTGCTGGATCTGCAGATGCTCAACAATATCTGAAACAATGACAGATTACATGGAAGCGTCTGCCGTGACTATTCCTTTAGGAGATGGAAAATTAATAAATTTCTCTTCCATACACATCTAATCTATAAAACAAGTTTTTCTTTGAATGCAGCCAGCTTCTCGCTTGCAGTTTCAGTTTTGAGTGGCCTTCCCTGCAGAGCGTGATTGACCTCACTGAATGTTGTGAATAAATCAGTAAAATATGGAAGCATTTGAACAAACTCAGGAGCATCAAAATATTCAGCCAAGTCTTGTCCCTATCCACGAAGAAACTGCTGAATTTCATCTCGCAGTTCAAACACACGAGATAACACACGCCCACGTGACAGCCACCTCACTACTGCGTGATACAAAGTCCCCCTCTGTTCATGATCCATTTCCTCGCAGAACAATTGAAACAGTCGATGATTCAGAGCATGACCACGAATCATGTTTACTACTTGCACACAAACATCCAAAATTTTCCTCAGATTTGGAGGCAATGATCTTGCTGTAAGTTAGTGCCGGTGAAGAAATTTTTCACGTCAGGAATTTCTTTTGTCATTAAGGCATGTGGCAATATATATAGATTGTGGTCTTATTCGTAATTCTGTATTGAAGACTGCATGCAAATCGATATCAGTAAGTTGTATTTGGTTGTTTTAACCCATCACGTCCCGAGGTTTTCCGCACATCCGACATCCCCCAGTCCCAAGGTATTTTCGATTTTTTTTTTTTTGGCTAAAACCTTCGCTTTTGGTGAGAAACATCGAAAATTCATAGAGAAATCGCTCACCTGAGGTTTAAAATACTCAATTCAGGTAGGAGTTCCTCCTTACCTGACTGGGTTTTCTAACATGCTGGCACCAAAGAAAACGAGTTCTATGGGAGGGTAACTATTTTATCCACTCATAAACGGTATTTATTTATTTACTTGGTACGAATGTATATGTAGTATGAGAGTATATTGGTTTTCAAGCAGTAATAAAGGCATTATAAGCATTGTTTCACTCACTAACTAATCACCATACCTGACCTTTTTTTGCCACATTACCTGATCATTATTTCTGGCTGTTTCTTCTTCTAATGCTATGTAAATATTGTCCCCCACATTGTCATCGATTGGGGAATCACTCTGGCCCTGAATATCTTTACTAGCCAGGTCACTGGTAACAGGTGAATTGCCGAGACAATGGCATGAGGGGGGGAGGGGGAGGTTATGCGATGTAAGGCATTGTCCCTGCTTGGCATCTTGTAGAGGAATAGAGGAAGGTGTCCTGTGTATACATACGAAAAATCACACGCAAAAATTGAAAATTGTGCAAATTAGGGATCTTGTAATTGCACAAAGTACTGGTACGTCGCTGGGACTGGCAAATGCAAATCGTTGCAATGTACCCATACATCGACGGGAAGGGGCGGGTTAAACTTTACTTGTTTTCTTTTACGAGTTTTTGTTGCCAGTAATTTGTGCTGAGATGTTTCTTCCACTCGATGCTACAGTTATAATAGATGACCTCAGCTTTAGTTTTGCTTGTGGATGACCCCTAACCTCATTCCGCTCTCTTGATGGCCAACTATAGTGAGACTAGAAGGCCCAGTTGATTATTAAAGAACATTCAGTAAGACTTCCCGAATATCCTACAACCATATGGGTCAGTCGAGCATGACAGGCCTAAGACTCAGGCCCTCCTCACTCAGCAGTAAGAGACCATTGTGAATCCTGTGATATCGTACTTAAAAAAAGTGGTATTTTAAAATAATAGCTTCTTCATCAAATATTAACTTAAGATTGCTAGAATCAATGTATATAAAGACCCATAATCCATCTCTAAATACCACTACTGTATGTCTGCAGTACATCTTTATATTACGTAACAGTTATAGTATCCTTTCCCATCCCCTTTCTTCTTTTTTTCTTCATATTCAGACCGTGTGTCTGTGTGTCTTTTTTCACTTAAACTTTTTAGGGTTTTGACTTGATTTTTTGTCTCCCCTTTTAGATCACTGACGATGAATTTTATATGTCGAAACGTTTGTAATAAAGATGCTGTTCACGTCAATGCTAGTTATCCTCTTCCTTCTGAAGTTGAGGTTCCCTACGAACACCTCACTACCTGAGGTCCTACAGCCAAATTTAGACCTCAGTTTAACCCGTCACGTCCTGAGGTTTTCCGCACCTGTGACATCCCCCAGTCCCGAGCCTTTTTGGAAATTTTTTTTTTTGGCTAAAACTTCCGCTTAGGTCGAGAAACGAAGGAAAATCACAAAGAAAGTGGTTCCCGTGGTCTAGAAGTGGTCTGTACAGGTGTGGTCCCCCCAGGCAGGTGTGGTGTTCTGTAATGGACAGGATATGCGCTAACGTTTTCTATGGTAAGGAATAATGGGAGAAACAACACACAACACCTCTATATTTATTGAATTTGAACTAATAAACAATAACAGTAACAATATAATGGATTTCAGACACATATATATGAAAAATAAGCATTGTACTATCGCGCGAGCATAGCGAGTTTGGTCTGAGTCGTAACATGCTATATGCTAAGTGTCTGGTATAAGTCATCCTATCATTTTTTCTACTTGTATACTTCTGTTTCAATGACATTTTACCAATTACAACTGTTTGTAAGTGTTTTCAGATGCTTTCATTCATTATGATGACATGCAGCATAAGTATAGTGCACATCAGCTTAGTAAGCGCACTCGCTATGACTCGTATTTCAACATACCAAATTGTTTTATCACTTTCCAATTATTTTCCCATTTACATAGAACCTTTCCCCCACCACTGTGAAGGTTTTCAATTATTTTCATTCATTACGAGGGCATTTAGCGATATGCTAGCGCCTATTCACGTAGCAACCACGATCTCAAACACTTGTTTTTCATCATCTACTTACCTCTTCTAAACCCTGCCCTGTCAGACATAAGCAGTTTGGCGTCTGTTTCTGGCTGCTCACGATTCAAGCTAATTCCTTCCACCCTCTTCCAGAACCTATCACCATCACCCTATCTTTTCACCACAGGTCTTTTGATTTTGATGAAAGGATGAACAGGGAGGTGAATACAGCAGTGGACTTGTGCAGTCACTGGATTTTGAACGATGGTGAGGGTACACAATCCTTATCACCACATGACTTGACCCTTCACAGCCTGTGATGATAGCATGAAGATTCATGACCACCATCTACTGACCAGAGTTGTAGGAGTCTGGTGGGAGTTCTGTCTGTCGAGCCCGGCCTTTCGTGGGACTCCGCTCATGGATTTCTCATTTGGGGTTAACTCCAGTAGCCTTAACCCATCCTAGGGTAGTCCACAAAGCATTGGGCCTGGAAACACTTAGTCTGACCCCTTATTCAATGGCCCCTCTAGCGTGGATAACTTGTTCACGTGCTGAGACTGGGAGGATATCAGCCCACTGGTATGGCCCACCAGATTTATGGGGTAAGCAAACCCCCTTCCATGACAAGCTGTTCCCGTGTGGACACACATGCATACATACAGTATTGCCAAGGGTTAGTGGTTACTATAACAATCCAGCAACTGAAGTGTGTGTGTGTGTGTATGTGGTTGTGTGTGTGTGTGTGTGTGTGTGTGTGTGTGTGTGTGTGTGTGTGTATGTGGTTGTGTGTGTGTGTGTGTGTGTGTGTGTGTGTGTGTGTGTGTGTGTGTGTGTGTGTGTGTGATAATTCGCGCTATATTTCTTTATCTGTCTTTTTGCCCCTTGTAGTCAGCGGGCATTAATCTAAACCCTCATCAGTGTGTTGGTATTTTCATCTTATATTTTTTAGTGGGTTACACTGAATCCGATGAACCTCTTTAGTTACCCTTGATATCTCCAGATATTATATTTTTGAAAGGCCTAATGTGCATCTCTGAGCAAATCTGAAGGTGGAAAGAAGTGTGATAGGCCTGTGAAGAAGGTAGATAGATTTGGAAATGAGGGTTTGGAAGAGAGAGATATAGGAGCTAACAAGGCTAGCGAACTGACAAGTGATCGAGCTGCCTGATTGAATTTTGTTTGAAGAAGTGTATGACCATGGTTTGTTATCCATTTTTAACTTGGCAGTCGTTGGACTGACTGTCAGATAGGTGAGTGTGTAGCTACATGTGGACTGTTTTTCAAACGATCAGGAGAAGCCAGGACTGTGGAGTCTTGAATGGAGAATGAACTTGAGTGTGACTCATTCAACTGGACAAAATTAGGTTAGTATCTCATTCTATCAAGTCTTTTCTGACACTTATCCCTACCTCATCCCACCATGGGGTAGGAACGAGCTCTGAATGATCATGATGATGATGAAAGGCCTCTTGTACGAAAGCAGATGATGAAGGCTATGTCTGTCTCTCCCAGTTAACCCGTCACCTCCCGACTGATTTCCCACCTCCGATACCCCTCAATCCTGAGCTATTTTGGAAATTTTTTTTTGGCTAGAACCTCCACTTTTGTTAAGAAACAAAGGAAAATCACCAAGAAAGGGCTTACCGGGGTCCATAAGTGGTCAGAACAGGTGAGGCACCCCGCATCAGGTATCATATTCTGTCACTGAAGTGTGAGGCTCTCACGTTTTCTATGGTAGGTACTTTTGGGAGAAACAACAAAGAAAATATCTACATTTATTGATTTTGAACTGATAAACAATCACAACAACAATATAATGGTTTTCAATGAGATATATAGGAAAAATAAACATTGTTCCATCACGCGAGCATAGTGAATTTGGTCATACTGGTCACATGCTAGTTGCTAAATTTCTTGTTTCAGTAAACATATCATTTTTCCTACTTGCATGATACTGTTTCAATGACATTTTACCATTTTAGACTGTATTTAAATGTTTTCAGATGTTTTCATTCATTACGATGACATTTAGTATAGCTAATGCGCACATCTGCTTACTCAGCGCACT
This sequence comes from Coenobita brevimanus, assembly GCF_032717465.1. Classification (NCBI taxonomy): domain Eukaryota; kingdom Metazoa; phylum Arthropoda; class Malacostraca; order Decapoda; family Coenobitidae; genus Coenobita; species Coenobita brevimanus. The sequence goes on from NC_136993.1 coordinate 33,549,713, forward strand.
TGCTATGACCCTTCTCTTAACATACATAATTTTTTTTTTACTCTCAGAGTATTGTTTTTGTGACATTGAACCTTTTTTCAACCAATGTAAATGTTTTCACTTATTTACATTCCTTATGAGGGTAGTTAGCGAAATGTTAGCTCATATTCACGTAGCAAGCACACTCGCTACCACCCATGTTTCAACTTGTACTTTATTTTTTCACTCCCAGTATACTTCCCCACTAACATTACACCCGTTTCCACCTTATAATACTATTTACATATATACGGGCCTTATTTATTTCACTGAGCATCAGAATATCGCATCAATATACCCTCGCTAGGAATGTTTCGACTTAGAATATATTTATGCACTTACATAATTTTCCACTTATATTACACCCGTTTCCACTTTTATACTACTATTTACATATTTACGGGCCTTATAATTACACTGAGCGTCTGTATGTCGCATTTCTTCCTGAGTATGAGCGACATATCGCATTCACACCATATCAGAACTGCATCAAGGTGTGATATTCACTCAGAACTGCATCAAGGTGTGATATTCACTTAAACAAGGGTGAATGCAGAGACTCACATCACACTCAACGCACTCATAGCAGGTGTCTTTTGTCTGAGTGGTAGGTCTCACATGGGAATTACTACACACATGACACCTACACTGGGGCCTAGGTCTGTTTCGCTGGGGAGGTATAGGAGTGGGGAAATGGTGGGTCGATATTCTCAGGGGAGTTTGGGCGGTAGGGGCAGTGCGTTGTTGGGGGCTCTCGACCGCATACCTGGCAAAAATCTCGCGTGTAAGCTCCCTCACAAACCCTTCAAAGGTTTCCTGCACTCATGTTGTCATGGCGTGCAGGTGGTGGCAATTGAGGGCAGTTATATCTAGCAGGTGAAAGAAGAGTTTCTTGTATCATTTCATCGTGGTCCTGGCACACTCGACAGTGGATATTATGGAGTCTGATTGGTCCACCAGGCACTTGTTGATGTTATAATCAAGCACACATTTCCAGATGTGGCGCCTCCTCTCGCCGCGGTAATCCAGACTCTGTATGGTGCATCAATGAGCAGTGAACCGTGGACAAGAGGTTGACTTCTTTGTTGTGGTTCCACACTGTGGCTAGGATATTGTTAGCCTGGAAGAAGACCACCTCATTTTTTTCTGTTTTCTGCCCCACCTTGACCATGTGACGCTGGTTCACCTTGACCATGTGACGCTGGTTCACCTTGACCATGTGACGCTGGTTCACCTTGATGGTACCACGGAGTCCCTTGTCATGCAGGTGTAGATAACGAGCGAGAAGAGAGCTAGTGTACCAGTTATCCAGGTAAAGGACGTGACCATGATGAAGGTAGTCTTCAATCATTGTCTTTACCACTGCTCCAGACAGTCCAATACTCCGATCTTCTATTATGACTGTCTGTGCACCGGTGTACAAGACTATGTCTTGCACATAACCAGTCCTACAGTCACACATAACAAAGATCTTGAACCCAAAACGGTGCCTTTTGCTGGGTATGTACTGCCGAAAGGAAATATTGCCTCTCCACAACACAAGACTCTCGTCTATGGCAAGGTCTCTATAGGGATGAAGTGAGGAACGGAATGTTTGCCGTAGGTGATCAAAAACTAACCTAATTCACCTCATCTTATCATTGTCATTTGCACTGGCAGGATCATCACCATCGTAAAAGTGGAGGCGGCTTAGAATTTGCTGAAACCGATTATGGCTCATGATTTTGCCAAATATTGGTGTCTGCATGATAGGGTCCCTTGTCCAATATGCCGGAATTCTGTTTTTACGTACAATACCCATCAAAATTACCAGGGCAAAAAATAAAAACATTTCTGCAAGGGAGACAGGGTAATCATAAATGATGGAATGCCTGCTCTTTGTGCCCAGTCTTTCACTCTCACAGCGCTGGCTGCTAGCAAAACGGTTGGTTTGTTCCACTATCTGCTCCACAAAACCCTCACTGAAGAACAGGTGGAAAAAATCCAGCCTGGTGGATCAACGGTGAATTCCTGGAGCCGTGCAGCCAGCGCGCCCCTACTCAGTGAAGGGGTGAATGATGGGAGAAAAATCACTGCCATCTTCCCAATTCCAACTCGTATAACCCTCACCCCCATCGTCCCCATCGTCTCCATCGTCGCCTTCGTCGGGGTGGGGAGGAGATGCTGGTGGGGGAGGTTGAGGAGGAGCAGTGCGGAGGGCTAACCCACTCACACTCCTCTTCCCTCGGCCTTTACCCTTCCCCTTTCCCATACCCTAATGGCCTTGGGGAACATCAGAGGGCTGTGGGGAGGAAGTCCGGGAATATTGGGGAGCGTAAGATGTGCTGGGGAGTGGCTCCTCCTCACCTCCCCACTCCATCACCATACCATGTGATTCACCATGCACCCTCACTGCCCCACATGATACGTCCCGCTGCCTCACACCACCATAGGACAGCAATGACTCACTCCCACCACTCTCACTTTCAATGCTTGCCCCTACACTTTCCATTTCACTCCCCACTCCCTCCACGCCACTTCCGCCCTCCCCAAACAAAACACTAGGCCCATACCTGCTAGTACGACGTGCTGTGTGCTCAGGGCCGCGATGCGTAATAATCTCGCGACCGTACCACGTGGCAGTATGTCCCACGGCTCCGTCCTCGTCCTCGAATTTGGGCTCCACATCACGTAGGGGCTGCCGAGAGGTTGTTGCATAATGTTTTGGTGCAGGCTGGCACTCTCTAGTGGCACGATAGGTCACGTAGCGCCGCTTCCTGGGGGACGGGACCTCCTCATCACTGCTACTAGTTTCCTCCTCCTCTGGTTGGACATAATCTTTGTCCACTACCTCGTCATCAAGGGGCGAGTCACTGTTGCCTGTGAAGGTGTCTGGGGCGGCTTGAATTTCCTCCTCCGAGAGACCTCTGTGCGCCATGTCTGACCTGGGTCACTGCTAACAGGTGAGTGACCGAACCGAGGGTGAGCGCGGGTCACATGGGGTCACCGAGTGTCCCTGGCTGGTGGCAGGTTTGAAAACTGTGCAAATTATGAACCTTGCAATTGCGCGATGTACCAGTACATCGACGGGACTGGGAGTTACATAATGTTGCGACGTAGTCATATGTCAACGGGACACCTCGGGTTAAATGAGTATCTCGCAGCCCTAACTCTTTAGCTGTCGATGGCACTGATCGTTGCAACAACCTCAAACTGCCACTCACTTCGTTTCATAAAGTACCGTCAAAAACTGCTTGATGAGTCCTGGGGAAATTTCTCCTATGTGGCATCTCATATGTGTCATCTAGTACAGAACTACATGGGAACAACTGCAGAATGCTTACTGATGCAGTGTAGTTGTGGGTCCACCTGTTGTGGGTGCAGTGAGGTTGCGGTTGTGTCTTCGGCATCATGATACGTCTGTGGAATTTAATACTTTAAATACCATTTCCTATCTTTTATTTCACTTGTTTTACCCTCTTAACGCACGCAGCATATGAAGATGCACTGTACAGGTATCCATATTTTAATGGTACGGATGTGTTGCCAATTGTTTTGTCGTTAAGCAAGTTATCGTTAAATGAGGGTGTGTCAGTAGACGTACAGTGGGGATACGTTACCAGACATCTCAGAGTTAGCCCTTTGGGAGAGTATTTTTACCAAACATAAATCCAAAATCAGCCTTAAAGGGTTCATAGAAGCCTAATCCAACACAAACCGTCACAGAAAACCAGTGAATGTAGATTAGCAAGCAGAGAACGAGGTCTAGAGATTCTCAACACACACAACAAGACAGCATGCACGATATCAAGAACAACAAGGGAGCAAGCACGAGAACAAGAACAACAAAAGAACAAGCACAAGAACAAGAACAACAAGAGCAATCATGAGAACAAGAACATGAAAGCAAGAATAAGAACAAGAAGAACAACAAGAGAGCAATCATGAGAACAAGAACAACAAGAAAGCAAGAATACGAACAAGAACAAGACACACCAATCACAAAAACAAGAACAACAAGAGAGGAAGAACAAGAACAACCAAAAAGCAAGTACAAGATCAAGAACAACTAGAGGACAAGCTCAAGACCAAGAAAAACAAGAGAGAAAGCACAAGGTCAAGAACAACAAGAGAGCAAGCACAAGAACAAGAAAACAAGCACAAGAACAAGAACAAGAAAACAAGCACAAGAACAAGAACAAGAAAACAAGCACAAGAACAAGAACAAGAAAACAAGCACAAGAACAAGAACAAGAAAACAAGCACAAGAACAAGAACAAGAAAACAAGCACAAGAACAAGAACAAGAAAACAAGCACAAGAACAAGAACAACAAGAGGGCAAGCACAAGAACAAGAACAAGAAAACAAGCACAAGACAACCAGCAACACTCTTCTTGTGCACTTGACCTCATACGATGGCAAGAAAGTCGAATTAAACAGGCAGAACAATATAAATACTTCTTCAACGTTTTTAAAGGATTCATGATAATGTATACATCCATTTAACTAAGAGAAGTTTCTAGTAGATTGATCCTGATTTTCTAGTGAAGGACATAAAGTACCGGTAACGATAATTATGTCACAGGATAGAAACGATGACGTCTACTTTAATGCCGCTGCCTATGATTGATCGTATATTTTTTGGACAGGTTTGTTGATAGCTTCATTAATGCCTTGTCAACTAGTGGCTGTTTGAAATAAATGATAATAATAATAGGTAGGTGAGGGCGCCCACCATCCACTCGCTCGATGTAGTGCTGCTCTCGTGTGTGTGTGCTCTTTCCTCTCTTCCTACTTTCCTTCTTTCCCCTTTTGGTTTTATTTCCTTTATTCTTTCCTCTTCCTTCTGCCTGTGGGTGACTACACTGAGTGAAAAGCCAAATGGTTTCCTGTACACCAGGAAACTAAGTTGGGTGGTTACCATATAACCAAATTATGGCGCCTCGTGGTTTAGTGGGTAATTAAGGTGCTCCAGTCAGATTGACCCTGTACAGGTTTATATCCATGGGGTGGTTGGGATTTTTTGCTCATGTAATGCCATTCAGGGATAAGTGAGGCTGGTCACTTATCTTAAATGTCAGGACCAAAGTGCCTAGCCCTGGGCCCCTGCGCTCCTCATGGGGCAACATAGGTTTGGATGATGGATGGATGAATGGATTGATAATAATAATAATAATAACAATAATAATAATAATTATAATTATAATATTTATGATAATAATAATACTAATAATAATAATAATTATAATTATAATATTTATGATAATAATAATAATAATAATAATAATAATAATAATAATAAACAACAGCAATAATAATAATAATAATAATAATAATAATAATAATAAAACGTCTGATAACACCCAGACCAAACTATAAAAGGCCTCATGGTAGTGAAGTGGTTAATTACGTGTCATCTCGCCTTTAAGACGAATGGCTGCCAGGCCACCTACAACTTCCCCCTCAGTAGCACCACACACGTCAGAGGCGGTGAAGGCGGTGCTGTGAGGGGATAATGGCGGGGTGAGGGGGTAGCGCTGTGATAGGCTGGCCAGGCACGTCCACAGAGCCAATGTAACCAATCCTGAGCCAGCGTATCACAGTCTCGCTCAAGGTGGCGTTAGTGCAAAGGACCAAACGTAACACTCTTTTTGTCTTCGTTGTTGATTTCTTGGACATAATTTGTTTCCATTTAATACTGTGATTTATTTGTTTCCATGGTTTTAGTCCAAAAAACTGACCACTGATTAGTTTCATCCTGGCTTGTTTCTCAGCACTAACACATGTCACAGTCTTGCTGCTGTTATCACTGCCGAGGTTTATATATATATATATATATATATATATATATATATATATATATATATATATATATATATATATATATATATATATATTGTTACAATTTCTTTTAGTGGTGGAAACATTTTACTTATTCAGTGACAGAGGGATGGGGAGAAGGGAAAAGTTGTGGGAAGGGGGCGGGGAAAGATGACAGTAGGAGGAGAATGAATGGTGTACATGACGCACAGAAAAGAGGAATGACAGAAAAAAAAAAATCGGGGTGATTAAAAACAGTAAGAATTGTTTCCAATTCTTAGCAGAAAGAAGAGGAAAACTGTGGAAAGGGGCGGGGAAAAGATGGTAAGTATGAGGGAGACACGAATGCAAAAGTTGGACTGACAAAGGGAAGAATATAGAAAGGTGTGGGTAATGGCTAAAGAATTCAGACAGTTTCCATTTCTAGACCGGTGGAGAGGGAAGTTGTGGGAAGGGGCGTGGGAAAGGGGGAAAGTGGGATGGAAAGAGGAGCTAATTAGATGGACAAAGGGATGACTGGGTAGAGAACGATAGTGACTGACAGGAGTGAAAATTGTGATTCATTCCATTCCCTGACACATAGGATGGGAGGCGAGGAATGTTGTAAAGAGGAGCAGGAGAAGTAGCGGATAAGTACATGTAGGGAAGAGAGAACACAGGAAAGAGAAACAGGGTTTTTTATAACTGTGAAAATACTTTTAGGGGATTGATACCGAGGCTCGTTCCATTATAACTACAAGGGTAAAAAAGGTGAGAGAGAGAGAGAGAGAGAGAGAGAGAGAGAGAGAGAGAGAGAGAGAGAGAGAGAGAGAGAGAGAGAGAGAGAGTAAAATGACTGAAAAGAGTGAGAATTAGGGAGAGTTTCCAAGATCATTCTTTCTTCCCCCTCACTATGATTTCAGGGTAGGGCGAAAACTTGGTGTACACCGCGTAAGAAAAAGCCGGACAAAGTTGCTCCCCCAAAAGAGAGAGAAACACATTAAATATATAACAGCCTGAGTGAGTCATTTTGTACTTCCCTGTTCCTGTGTCTGTACTGCCCACCCCATTTACAATAGTAATGATGATGATGATGATTATATAGCTCTCGCGTAAAAAGTGTAAAACATCTTGAGTTTCTGCCTAGTTTAGAATTATAAATGCTAATGGCTTCAGTTCTCAGCTATCACGAAGCAATACTTACTGCTATGGGTGAATTATGAGGCAGATGACATTCGCCCATTATATCATCGGTGACTGTAATTTCGTAATGGTTAGGAACTGGGCTGATGTTGATAATGACTTTGTTATTCGAAATTTACACCCATATAAGATTTAGTCAAACATTTGTCACAGTGGTCACGGTGATGCTCTAGAATTACTTGTTATGTAATTATATGACAAAATATAACAACAGCAGCAATAGGATGACGAAATAATCAGAATAACAACTATATGGATAGATATATAGATAGACAGATTTAGTAACTGTACCCATTTCTCAATATAATCCTTTACCACATGTAATAAAATTTGTATACTTCAGTTTTTGTAATCATTTATGTCCACCATATGCACCTTTCCACCTACCGTGTTATGTTTATATATACTATTTCTATTTTCTCATTTGATTTTCTGCAACTGTATATTATTAGTTAAAGATTCATGAAAATGTATAAAAATATTTATATACAGCACATTCAACTTGGCCAATTGCAACTTATTGATTGTTATATTTCTCTGTTTATTCTGTACGTTCGTAATATGAATTTTCTAGTCATTTTTCTATTTCTTTAAATTTAGGAGTTTTTTTTTTTTGTTTCTTAGTTTACATAACCAAGTAACATCTATTGTTTCTAATATCATTATACTTTTTTTTAAAGCATTGTCAAAAGTAAACATTCATTTTCCACACAGTGTTTTAGAGATAAAAAGGTAGATTATAATATATATAGATAGATAGATAGATAGACAGATAGATACTTAGATGGATAGACAGATAGATGAACAGATAGATAGATAGATGGATAGATAGATAGATATAGATGCAGATACAAGTATAAATAGATGGATAGACAGAGTGTGTGTGTGTGTGTGTGTGTGTGTGTGATGATTCTAGTTCACAATTTAAATTAGTTTATCATACTGAAGAAACTGAATCATTCTTTGTTACGCTTCCAACATGAGAGAATTTTTTTATTGTCAAATGAACGTCCTGTGATGGGAGAATAATTAATAGACGCCATCACACTGATAAAAGTATACAGACGTTACCATCCCGAAGTGATCTTGGAGCCATCTATCGCATTCAGTAGACGCTTTCAATAATAATAATAATAATAATAATAATAATAATAATAAAACTGGTGCTAGGAAGAATATATAGGAATAATTTATCGTACATAAATGTTTATCGTTAGACTTTGTTAATGTTTTTATTCTGGTGCATTTTCTTTTAGTAAAAATGAAGTAGAACGTCATTTCAGTAAAATGGTACCGGTAACTGATTTCCATGCAAACCATTCCCAAAGAATACTTTATTATCCTTGCTTCTGTTCCTCGGAAAAACAGTGTAAATTAAATTTAAAAAAATATTATTGTAATAATAAACTATACCCTCTGTGTTAAAATTATTTTTCACACTTTTTAAAAAACGTTAATAATACCTTTCAGTGTTAAGAAAACGTACACACACACAGACACACACACACACACACACACACACACACACACACACACACACACACACACACACACACACACACACACACACACACACACATATATATATATATATATATATATATATATATATATATATATATATATATATATATATATATATATATATATATATATATATATATATATATATATATATATATATATATATATATATATATATATATGTGTGTGTGTGTGTGTGTGTGTGTGTGTGTATCGTTCAGAAGCCTAAAGAGTCCAGATTTTTTTTTTTTCGTAGACACTATAAACAAATAATAATGACAACTAAAGCGCTTGCCGGTATAAGAAAAGAATAAAGCTAGTTCAGGACCTTGTAAGAAGTTGTTGAGGAAGTTAATAAGCACATAATAATATTAAAACTGATTTTTTTTACTGTGTGAGAATGACTGAAAACAGGGAAGAGATAAGGAATTATGACAAGAAATAAACAGATGTACAGACAAATAAAGATAGACAGACAGACGGATAGATGCTTGTAGATAGACGGATAGATAAAAAGATCAACAGGTAGATAGGCACTGAAAGAACATTTTCAGTGGGGTAAACCGTAATAGCGACAGTTGAACTCATACTATCAAACTTTGTCAAATGTCAACCGTATCGACGGGATGTGTGTGCGAAAGATATCAAGAGGAACCAAGAGGAATCGGTAACCTTAATTACACTTGCCTCACGAGGATGAAAACAAAGAAATGTCAGCACCCATACTTTATTTCCTGTGTTCTTTTTCCCGAGAGTTACGTGAAAAGAGACATTTGTGATCACTGGTTGATGTGTGACGATGCGGGGAGTGGATCATCCTATTACAGCCACCCGCTGAGAGTTGCCACCTAACCAGTTAGAGATGACAGTTCCATTAGGTGACAGAATTTTTACGCCTACAAAAAGAACCCTTGTAGTAAAAGAAATTATAAACAGAATTTTCTAAACAGTCGGCCAGTCAGACTCACCTCGACTTTAGTCGCTACAGACCTTTCCATGTAATGATGCATTTTAACTGTCAAACGAGAACTGTTAAATATATATAAAAAAAAATTGTGCAATAATTTTCACACTGCAAAGAGCGGGACAGCCTATCAGAGTCTGCTCACAGAGATGCCAGCTACTGTAGCTGCTAGTGGCATTATCTTTACATGAACTGCAAAGAGCATCAGTATAATATTCTCCAGGTAATGATCAAGCTTTAACAATAATTTGATGTTAATTCTGAAACCAATGAGAGTTACCCTAGATAGATTTCTAGTGTATCTGGGATGGAGTAGAGATACATGAGGGAGGGATGTGTGAGTTGCAGGAAGGGCAGCTAAACAACAGAGGACAAAGGGAGGTAGATTTTTTTTTTTTTTCTTTTGTGGCCACCCTTTATGGGAGCGAGGCAACTGGCAATAGAAAGACTGACAGATAGATGATTCAGCAACTTGAGTATTGATTTCCATTAACTAACAGCTTTTAAGTTTGGCGAAAAGTGCAGTAAAATGATAGCTTATTCATGAGGTAATTATATCTCCTTTAATGATGATCTGGCATTATTTGAGAAGTGTGGTCCGTATTCTAGCCAGGAAATTGAACACCTCTTCCTTAGCGATTAAATTTTGGATTTGGCTGGTTAATATAATTTTTTATGTTATTTATGCAAAGTATGGCAATGTTTTAAAAATTTACATAACACACAATAGGACAGAATGGTATAATAAGGAAAATAAAACGCTTAGGAAAAGGTATTAGGAAGTTCCGCCGACAATACGAGCCAGTGAGTCCAGTTCGTACAGTTAAACCTGAAAACGCGAAGTGGGACACAGATTCCAGATTTTTGAAGTAATTGACAACGATGGAACGTATCTGTCCTTTGTATGTGGGTACTGACTGCATTCTGTAACATGGTATGCAGGCTGACCATACGTAATAGCCACAGGCTTTCAGTTCCATAAATGGCCGTCGAAAATTAGGGTTTTGTACTCCACTTTGCAATATAAGGTTTGAACACAGAGCATTAACTTTTCCATTTGGAAGCCAACCCTAAACTGAAGACGATCACTGGGGAAAGCAGGAGTAAAAATTATTAAATATGGCAGTTTTCCTCTCGTAGCCAGGAACTGTTTTTGACAAAGGAAGGCAAGACAGGGAAGTGTCCTAATGTTGGCCATCCTGTAAAAACTAACCTGAGACACGAGAGAAACCATTGTAAATACCTGTGAGAATCCCTCCTCAGGTTATAATACAGAGTACAGTAGTAGTACGAATTAATATTTACATCCTCTAACTGAAGGAAGTAAATCGCTAAACTTTTCAAAATTGTCGCGAAATGGATTGACGCATTTGCAGACAGTAATGTCCCTCCACAAAATAACTAATGAAATTCGTACATAATAATAATAATAATCATAATAATAATAATAATAATAATAATAATAATAATAATAATAATAATAATAATAATCATAATAATAATAAAAGACAAAGTAACAACCTGCATTCTCGTCGGTTAAGGAACGTCGCTAACACGTCATCCTATGCGATTTATTTTGCATATTAAATGTTAATATAGTCTTATGCGTTCATTAAAATCATTGTAATATCGCCATACTCTTCTTAAGTAAGGTACAATGTACTGAGCAGCTGGATTAAAAAAAAAAATCACTGAGGAAGGAGGGCTAGGGACCCTCCTTGACGGGCGAGAACACAGGCCAAAGTGTTGGTTTCTAAGTGCTTTTGTGAGATACCTAAACACTTCTTCCTTTGTGACTTTTTCTCCACATACACCCTAGTATCCACTTGTTCATTACGGATGCAATGTATGTTGATATTAACACTAAATAACATACAAGGGATTGTTAAAGAGCAAAATGCAAAATTAATCACTTTGGAAAGTGTGAAAGTAGTGTGTTATGCCAGGTAAAATAAAAACACACAAGAGAATGTTAAGGGCCAATATGCAAAAAAAAATCGCCAAGGGAAAATATTCTACGTAGTGTGTTGTGCCAGGTAGGATATTACACAAGAGAAAGTTCAGGCGTAATGTGCAAAATAAATTGCTAAGAAAAATAATAACATGCAAGAGAATATTATGGAGTAACATGCAAAACAAATCGGTAAGAAAAAAGTGCTACGTGTTGTGTTATGGCAGGTCGAAACCCAGTGTGGGGTGACATTTGATGTAACTGACGCTGCCGGCAATTACCGCTGGTGGACGCTGCCTCACCGCCGCTCCCTGATGGACGCGCCATTTCACCAACACCCTAAAGACCATCTGAAAAAACCAAGACACCATGGAGAAAGACAGAGAGAGAGAGAGAGAGAGAGAAAGAGAGAGATAAAGATTGGGTAGTGGTGCACTGCTGTGGACGCGCCTGTAAAGCACGTCAAGTCATAATCACAAGTCACACACCAAATGCTTCACTTTTTCATCATGTGTATATGTGTGTGTGTGTGTGTGTGTGTGTGTGTGTGTGTGTGTGTGTGTGTGTGTGTGTGTATGTGTGTGTGTGTGTGTGTGTGTGTTCTCAACACAGCAAGCGTCAAGTCAATTTCTTGTAATTTTTTGTTTATCACTATGAATGATAAAACTTACTGTATACGGTTAACAAAACTATCTTTTTTGTTATTCCTCCTACTGAAGACAGTTTTTCAGCTTTATCGAAGACCTTCACACAGAACTGGGGATCTCATGGATAAAACTGATAGTAATTATATATTTAGAAAAACATTTTTAGAAAAATTTATCTGCAGCATTATCCTGATTGAAGGAAAAAAAATAAATTAAGAACTATAATTTCTGATGAGCATTGTTATACAAGGATTTCTAAATTCACATAGAAAGAAGCGTATAATTATCTAGTACTAATTCTTAATACCAGACTTTTTTATTACATTTTAGTAAGTAGCAGTAGCTGTTTTGGCAAACTAATGATTAAGTACAAATAATGTTTTTCTAATGCGCTAATATTAATAATAATAATAATAATAATAACAACAACAATAACCTGTGGGGATGAAGTAAGAACTCGAAGGAAAGAATATTTTGAAAGCCTGATGAATGGGAATAGAGAGTGCAGAGCCACTGTAAACATGACTGGTTTGGGGTGTGTGCAGAAAAGGAATGAAGTGCCAAGAAGCGTGACACTCGCCCAGGCGAAGAGCCCTGTGATGCGGCTGAAAAATGGGAAAGCAGCTGGGGTTGATTAGGTGTATGCAGAGGTGATAAATGTAGTGGAGAGAGCGGAATGAAGTGCTTGTTGGGAATATGTACGAAGGCCTGGATGAGAGAAACTGTGCCTGCAGGGTGAAAAAAGGCTGTGATTGTACCCCTGTACAAAAATAAAGGTGAGCGTAGTGAGTGCAAGAATTATCGTGGCATAAACTTATTGGAGTGTGGGTAGGGAAGGTATATGGAAGAATTATTATAGGGAAAGTAAGAGAGATACCAAAAGTCCTAGTGAGTGATACAGGGTGGCTTTAGTAGTGGCCGAGGATGTGTGGATCAAATATTTGCAGTAAGACAAATAGTGAAGAAGGCGTGTGAGAAGGACAATAAGGTATTTAATGCATTTTTGGATGTGGAGAAACCATACGACAAAGTAGACAGAGATGGATTATGGAAGATTCTGCGCATAGACGATGTAGATGGTAAGATGCTAGATGCCGTCAAGAGTTTTTATTAAGGTAGTGAGGTATGTGTAAGGGTAAATGGGCATCTGTGTGAATGGTTAACGATCAGTGCAGGCGTGCGACAATGTTGCGTGATGACCCCATGGTTATTCAATATACAGTAAACATGGATGGAGTCACAAGAGAAGTAAAAACACGAGTAATAGGGAGGATGACGTTGGTAATGAATGGTCTCTGTCTGTCTATCTATTGCCAGACGCCTTATTCCCGCAAGGGATGGCCACAGACAAATCGCTTCCATGTCGCCCTGTCCTGCGCCGTTTCACTGACCTGCTCCCAGCACACACTCCCCTCTCTCGTATACCTCTCCACTCCATCCCTCCATCTCATCCTTGGCCTCTCCCTTCCTATCCCCCCCTCCATCTCACTCAGATACACTCTCCTCGTCAGTCTCTCGCTCTCCATCCTCTCCATAAGGCCAAACCACCTCAGTGTATTTCTCCTAACGCTTTCTATGACATCCATAACCACACCACAACGCTTCTTCACGTCTCCAATTGTCATTCTCTCATTCCATGTGACTTGCATGCTCCTCTCAAATAACTCATTTACACTGCTCTCACTCTTGATTTGTGTCCCTCCAACAAGGTGCAAGTTTCACATTCATACATTGGAGATGGTATTACAATACTATCATGAAGCGACTTTTTTACTTACATGCTCACTTCCCTGTTCCTTATCACTGCTTTCAAAGAACCAGCAACCTTTCTTCGTTGGTGTACCCTTTCAAGCACTTCACCCTTTAAACTTCCATCCCTACTCATCCCTCTGCCCAAGTCCTTGAACTACTCATTTTCCATTTCTTCCTCATCCAGCCTCAATGTACCTTCAGTGGCTTCAATTCTCTCGAAGACCATAACTTTACTCCCCATTTTCTTATATGCTGATAATGCAATGGTACTTGCACAGAACAAGAGATTGGAAGACTAGTGCAGAGTTTTGTAGATGTCTCTGAGCGTCGTGCTTTGAAAGTAAATGTAGAAGAGAATGAAGTGATGGTTATTGAGAAAGAAGATGACTCCCAGTGTGATGTTACAGTGACTGAAGAGAGACTGGAATTGATGAGAGATTTCAAATACGTGAATAAAATGACAGAAAAGAGAGGAAAATATTCAAACGAATTGGAAAATAGAGTAACACAAGGAAGGAAAGTAGTTGGTGATATGAAGGCCTTGATAAGAAACAGGCTTGAGTGTTGCAGCTGTGTAGGAGTGTTAATGTCAACTTTAACATACGGATGAGAAACTACTGTATGCTGTGGCATGACAATGAAAAGTCAAGGGTAAGAGCAGTGGAGATGGGACTGCTGAGGAATGTATGAGTAAACAGAGTGAATAGGATATGGAATGATGTGATTTGTGAAGGATGCGGAATGAGGAAGTCTGTGGACACCAGAATCAAAGAGAGTGTACTGAGACGGTTTGGTCATGTGGGAAGAAGGGATAACAATAAAGTGGTGAAACAGGTATATCTGAGGGAATTCGAAGGAGGGAGGAGGCGTGGTTGGCCAAGGAGAATGTGGAGGGATATGGTGGATAAGAGTTTGAGGAAAAGAGGTATGGAATTTGGTGAGGCAAAGGGACTGACAAGAGACCGAGCTGGATGGATGAATTTTGTGTGGAGAAGCCCATAACCAGGGATTTGGCTCCCCTTTCTAACGTGACAGCGTTCGGATTGGCTGTATTATATAGGTATATGTGAAGCCACAGAACATAATGATTTTTTTTTTTTTTTTTTTTTGTCTATCTAACGGAGCCAGGATTTCGAGGGTTTGAATGATGAGTTAATGGAAGCGTGGCCCATTGAATTGGGCAAACTTTGGCTGTCTGAACGTTGCTACTCCTCACCCTGCTTTAGAGTTGGAAAGGAGGTCCGGATGATGATGATGATGATGATGATGATGATGATGATGATGATGATGATGATGATGATGATGACGATGATGATGATTATTATTATTATCATTATATTGGCTCTCATTATACGAGTGGTAATAAAATCATTAATAATTATAACTACATAAAAGCTTTTTACTTCCAGTGGACCTTTACATTGTAAATTATTATTATTATTATTATTATTATTATTATTATTATTACTCGCTGAAAGGCCGCCTTTCGGCGGCCTTCCTCTCGATCTCAGGTGACTTCCTATCTTGAGAAATGTGTCATGACTCGGGAACCGCTGGCCTGTTTTTGCTGTGTTGCAGTAAAAAACAAACATACAGAAATCGGATCATTACAATATTGATTAGTATTAGTATTAGTATTTTTATTATTATTTTTTGTTGCTTATTTACAGAATTACAACCCTCTATATATATATATATATATATATATATATATATATATATATATATATATATATATATATATATATATATATACTGTATTTGTGTGTGTGTGTGTGTGTGTGTGATACTGCGCAGTGGTAGTATCGTAACTAATGAGGTCTTGCCTAAAATGACGTATTTACTGCTGCCATAAAGCTCAAATTGTGAAAAGTTGTAAAATACCATCTTAGCACTTTTGCAGCTAATTCACGGTCAGTTGCCCATTTTGTATCTAGTAGAGAATGTCCAATTATGATTTGTCATAGGAATAGATTGAATGAAAAAAAAAAGTTTCGACCATTCATATAACTGGCTATGTCCCTCTTTCACCAATTAAGAATAGGTCTTTTAATATTCGTTCCATCCGTAATTAGATACATCATATCAATGGAGCTCTAAGTCAGGACAAGCTTGACATTTTGTGCTTTGGTGAAACCTGGTTGTATGAGTCTGATATTATTACTGTTCGTAGTGCTTTGCCAAAGACACATTCTGTTATAGTATTCCCAGGCCTGCTGCTGACTATCTGGAAGGAGGCGTAGCACTCATCTTCTCGGCAGCACTTGCAATCGTTTCTGTCATAGACTCAGACCTGATCCCATCTTCATTTGAATTTATGGAAGTATTAATAAATTTCTATCAGAATACAGTTAGATTTGCAATTGTCTTTTGAGCAGGTAATCTGGGCACAGATCGAGGTTTGATGGAGGTGTTTGGACAGTTTTTTGAAGTCTTTTCTCTTAAATCTGGAGGGCTTCTTGTTTGCCGTGATTTCAGTTATTGGGCTGACAGTTCGCAGTCAAAACCATTTTCTTCAGAATTCCTTGAGTTGATCACCCATAATAATTTTTTAAGTCATGTGGGTGATCCTACTCATGTCTCGGGACATGTCCTTGACTTGATCTTGTCTCCTGTTGGTTGCAGGCACGTATCAGATGTGGAGATTGACTCAGTTGACCCCCTCATCTCTGATCATGTTCTGCTCACTTTTAGTTTTGATATCCCGAAATCCCCTTCCTCTAAAAAAGTCATCAGGTTCAGAAATTACAGGAAAATTGACCGCCATTTGATGTGTCATGAAATAAATCAGCATGTAAACTGCACTGATTCTTCGACTCTTTCTTCTGATGATTTGGTTGATATATATAACAATGAGCTTAGGTCAATTTTTGATCAATATTGTCCTGAGGTGGTAAAAACAATCATTGTACGTGATAATTCTCCATGGTATGGTCCATCCATTAATTCTTTGCATAGACAATGTAGAAAAGCAGAACGCGAGCGGCGCTTGCAACAGACTGAATTAACTCGTTTTGGTTTTGTTTTTGTTAAAAGAGGAGTTGGTCACACTGTAAAAGCCAAAAACTCACGGTATTATCAAAATAAAATTTTCATCTGGTGTTGATTTAAAAAAAAAAAAAAAAAAACTGTCTACAGTTGCGAACAATTTAGTTGGTCGGAGGAATGTAACTGTTAAACAAACATCTGTATCTGATGCCCAATTGGCTTCTGATTTTGCTTCATTTTTTACAACTAATATATCTCGCATAAGAAATTATTTAGACAAAAGTTCTGCTAGTGAAGTGTAGTCAGTTGACTTCCAACCGCGGCACACAGAGGGTCATTTGCTTTCAACATTTTTTTCCACTTGATGTAAATAATGTCAAATGCAACATCAGAGAACTTAACGAAACATTTTGCCCACTCGATCCGCGTAATTTGTCACAACTACCTGATGTGTGCGAGCATGCAGCAGACTTTATCTGCAACATAATAAATAGATGCATCTTAGAAAGTGATTCTGTGCAGTCTGAGAAACGAACCTTGATTAGGCCGCAAATCAAGAAACCTGCCCTTGATGTCGAGAGCATAACTAATTATCGCCCTGTCTCTAACTTGTCTTTCTTATCCAGGATTTTTGAGCAAGTCATGCTTGATCAACTCCTACAACTACTGGAACATAACGAGCTGTTCCTGTTGTTCAGTCAGCATACAGAAAATACCATTCAACAGAAACTGCATTAACCCGTCACGTCCCGAAGTTTTCCGCACCTCCAACGTCCCCCAGTCCCGAGGTATTTTCGATTTTTTTTTTTTTGGCTAAAACCTTCGCTTTTGGTGAGAAACATCGAAAATTCATAGAGAAATCGCTCACCTGGGGTTTAAAGTACCCAATCCAGGTAGGAGTTCCTCCTTACCTGACTGGGTTTTCTAACATGCTGGCACCAAAGAAAACGAGTTCTATGGGAGGGTAACTATTTTATCCACTCATAAATGGTATTTATTTATTTACTTGGTACGAATGTATATGTAGTATGAGAGTATATTGGTTTTCAAGCAGTAATAAAGGCATTATAAGCATTGTTTCACTCACTAACTAATCACCATACCTGACCTTTTTTGCCACATTACCTGATCATTATTTCTGGCTGTTTCTTCTTCTAATGCTATGTAAACATTGTCTTCCACATTGTCATCGATTGGGGAATCACTCTGGCCCTGAATATCTTTACTAGCCAGGTCACTGGTAACAGGTCCTTTGCCAAGACAATGGCGTGAGGGGGGGAGGGGGGAGGTTATGCGGTGTAAGGCATTGTCCCTGCTTGGCATCTTGTAGAGGAATAGAGGAAGGTGTCCCGTGTATACATACGAAAAATGACGCACGAAAATTGAAAATTGTGCAAATTAGGGACCTTGCAATTGCACAACGTACTGATACGTGCGGGACTGGCAAATGCAAATCGTTGCAACATACCCATACGTCGACGGGATGGGGCGGGTTAACAAGAATTGATTGTGATTTGGTGGCAAACACCCGTGATGGGATGTCCTTTCTCCTGTTCTGTTGGATCTGTCTGCAGCTTTTGATACAGTAGATCATAAACTATTGTTGGATGATATGTATTTTGATGGCGTTCGTGATAATGCTCTTTTGCTCCTTAAGTCGTATATGTCGGACAAAACTCAGAGAGTGGTTGTTGATTACATTAGCTCTGATTCTGTTTCCCTTCTACTCGGAGTCTCTCAGGGATCAGTTTGGGCTCCAATTCTATTTACACTCTACACGAGTAATTTATCTTCTGTACTCGATGCTCACATGTGTCCTATCATTTTTATGCTGACGACACCCAGTTCTACAGTAAGTTCAGATGTCAGATACCAACGATACTAAAACTAAGCTTGAATCTCTATTGTCTGATCTTAAGATTAGGATGACTAGGAGGAAACTTAAGCTGAATGAGGGTAAAACTCAGATCATCATCATCAGAGGAAACAGAAGGGGTGACGACACTGATAATGCCCTGGCTTTGAACATTGGTGTGTCACAGCTTCATCCAGTCAGTTCTGTTCGAAATGTGGGTGTTTAGTTTAATTCAAAGTTAAATTACAAAGAACCTATTAATCAAGTTGTCAGAGGGTGTAACTTGCTGAATAGACGTTGCCTCTTAACATTGGTCCATGCAATGGTCTTCTTTCGTGTTGGTTATTATAATTCACAGATGATTGGTATTCCAAATAATATACCAACAAAAGTTCAGTCTGTGTTGAACAGGGAAACGTGGCTTATCTTTGGTCTCCCTCCGAGAACCTCGACTACCTCGTTCCTAATTGAGCTGCATTGGCTACTAATAAAGGCTAGAACTGAATTTAAACTGTGTCTTATTACATTCAAAGTACTTAAGTTTGGTGAACCAAAGTATCTTGCTGAATTGTTAAAACTCCCGGGTGTAATGTTAGAGAGTGAAGATGATTCCTTGCATCTTGACGAGCCTGGAGCCATTCACCAGTCATCTTTCTCTGATCGTCCTTTTGTGTATAGAGCCCCTAGGTTATATAATAGATTATCATTTTACATGAGACAACTCTCTTCTGTTGAATCCTTTAAGAAACAGCAGTAATGTCCACCAGTAGTGGAATATATATATATATATATATATATATATATATATTCCACTTCTGGTGGACACTACTGTACACCATACTTTGCAATTTTCTTTGGCCTTTTCAAACCCTTGCCTAATTTCAACGCGAGTTGCAATGCAAGTGGTAACTCCAGCCTTGATCGCAACAGGGCTTGACGTGGGGGATCTCACGTTGTCTGTCGGATCTCTCCACTCTGTTCGAAAGGAAATAAGGACTGAGATCGCTGAAAAACTAAAAAAAAAAAAAAAAAAAAAAATTCCAGCCACAAACATTCTTGATTCTCCATTTTGATGGAAAGCTCTTGCCCAACATCGATGGTAGCGGCCACAGTGATAGCCTGGTGATTGTTGTTACAGGGTTTGGTATGGAGAAGATCCTGGCTATCCCTAAGATCCCTGCTGGAACGGGCGAAGCAATGAGAGCGGCAGTGCTAAGGACTCCAGATGAATGGCCGGAAGTGAAGCCCTGGATTGCAGGGCTCTGTTTTGATATTACAGCATCTAACATTGGGGTTCACAACGGAGCTTGCTTTGTCACTGAAAGAGGTCTCCAAGTCCCGCGGTTGTTCTTGGCATGCAGGCACCACACGTGTGAACTCATAGTGGCAGGGATCTTTGACCTCTTTTTTCTCTTCTTCTGGTCCTGAAATTCCTATCTTTGGTCGATTCAAAGAGGTCTGGAACAAAATTGACACAGATTCCTTCAATCCCTACGACGATGACCTGGATGAAAAATCGCAGTCGAGGACTGCCAACAGAGCCGAGGACAATGAAACACTTCATACTCAGCCAAGTGGATCGTGCACAACCCCGTGATGACTACCTTGAGCTCTTCCAGCTGTCTTTGGCTTTCCTCGGCAAGAAACCAACATAGATGACCTTTCACCTTCCAGGTGCCTATCACAGAGCACATTGGATGGCCAAAGGCCTTTACTGCCTCAAGATCTTCCTTTTCAGAAATCACCTGAAGGATGCAGCCTCCTTCCCCTTCACCTGGCATCAAAAGGAGGTCATCAAACACATCTGTATCTTTCTTGTCACAATCTATGTGATCCACTGGTTTGAAGCCCCAAATTCTGTCGACGCTCCAATCAATGACCTCTATCTATCTATCTATTGCCAGACGCCTCAATCCCGTTTGGGGTGGCCACAAACAAATCGCCTCCAAGTCGCCCTGTCCCCCGCCATTTCACTCCCCTGCTCCCAGCTCACACACCCCTCTCTCATATACCTCTCCACCCCATCCCTCCATCTCATCCTCGGCCTCCCCCTCCCTCGTTCCCCCTCCACCTCACTCACATACACTCTCTTCCTCAGTCTTTCACCCTCCATCCTCTCCACATGGCCAAACCACCTCAGTGTGTTCCTCATAACGCTTCCTATCACATCCACATCAACACCACAACGCTCCTTTATATCCTCATTCGTCAGCCTGTCTCTCCATGTGACTCCACAGGCTCCTCTTAAATAACTCATTTCCACTGCTCTCACTCTTGACTTGTGTCCTTCCAACAACGTCCAAGCTTCACTTCCGGACGTTAGAGTTGGTATCACAATACTGTCATGAAGTAACTTTATCACTTCCATGCTCACTTCCCTGTTTCTTATCACTGCTTTCAAGGAACCAGCAACCTTTCTGCCCTGCTGTACCCTAAGCACTTCACCCTCCAAACCTCCATCCTTACTCATCACACTACCCAAGTACTTAAACGTGCTCACATTTTCCAATTCCTCACCATCCAACCTCGCTGTACATTCACTGACTTCACTTCTCTCCAAAGACCATCACTTTACTCTTCCCTACACATTCCACCTTTAGATTCCGTTTCTTACACACTCTCTCAAACTCATCAACCAAGCCTTGCAGCTCCCCTTCGTGCTTCACTCAACAACACAAGTATCATCTGCAAACAAGAGTACAGGGAGTTTCCAAACACTATCCTCTCTCACCAGGGCCACTCCAACATCCACTACCCTACCTTGTACCTCTTTATGTCACCCCATCCATGTACAGATTGAACAACCATGGAGACATGACACATCTCTGTTTCAACCCAACCTCCAAAGAGAAAAATTCACTCTTAGTTCACCATCCACACGCACTGCAGCCTTCACGCACCATCGTACATACTCTTCACAGCATTCAACAACTTTCCATCTACTCCATATATTCTTAACAATTTCCACAATCCTTGTCTATCCACCCTGTCATATGCTTTCTCCAAATCCATGAATGCAGCATACAACATCTTTCCCTTCTCTAGAAACTTTTCCCACTAAAGATCTGAAGAATGAATATCTGATCTACACAACCTCTTCCCTTCCCTAAAAGCCTCCCTGTTCTTCTCCAACTAATTTCTCTGTTCTTTCTCTAACTCTGTCAGTAAGTATCCAACAATACACTTTTCCTATTATACTAAGAAGACAAATGCCCCTATGATTACCACACACTTCTTTTTCCCCTTTTCCTTTGTACAAGGGAATAATATACCTGACTTCCAATCCTCCGGGACTCTACCTTCCTCCCAGGCCAATCTGCACATCTTCCACATCCATTCTACTCGTACTACTATCTTTCCCTCATGCTTCAGTATTTCACCACACACTCCATCAATTCCTGGGGCTTTCCCCAATTTAACTTTCTTCATTGCTCCCACAACTTCTATCCTACTGATTTCCTTCCTGTCTTCTCACCTCCCTCCTTCTCCCAGCCATTCCCCAGCCACTTATACTGGCATTACTTCCATCCTCTACGTTCAACAATTCCTTAAAGTGTTCTCTCCATCTGCTCACTTTTTCTCCCTTCTCCACTAGTAATCTACCATTTTTATCTTTTATTCCCCTGCTAACTTCACTTCCACCCACCTGTCTTACTCTTTTCACCTCTCTCCAGAACATTTTTCTTTCCCCACAGTCCCTCCACTTTACACTCAAATTTCTTCCAAATTCCTCATCCACTCTCTTCTTTACTCTCTCTTACTAATCTTTTCACCTCTCTCTCTTCCTTTCTACATATAACTCTCTCTTCCGCCTCTCAACCTCTTTCCACGCCCCTATTTCTCATCCATTCATTGTATGCTTTCTTCTTTTGTTCCACAGCCTGTTTCACGTCTTCAGTCCACCACGCTGTTCCCTTGCACCCCCCCCTCCGTCTTCTCTTCCTTCCACACACCACATCACATGCTGCACATATTTCTTCTGTAAATATTCTACACACACCTTCCACGTCTCCCATCTGCTCCAATTCCATATTTGCCCAATCGTTCTCCACTTCTCTCTTATACTCTGCCTTTTTCTCATCCTCTTGTAACCTTTCACACTGTCCTTGCAACTACTCCTTCCTCTCGTCTTTCCCTTCTTCTATTCCTCCAACTTACTTGAACTTTAATTGTGGCCATCACCAAGTAGTGGTCAGAAAGTCCACTCCCCCATCCTCTATACACTCTTGCATCCATTACACATCTTCGCATCCTTTCATCCACACACACATAATCAATCATTGCCTTCCTTTCATTCAGTTCACCACCCACCCTTCTCATCACTCGCCATGTATGCCTGTGAATCATTTTATGCCTGAATAGGTGTATTGGCTATCACCAACCCCCTTCCAGCACAAATGTCCACTAACGCACTCCCATTCTCATCTATCTCAGCAGGCACACCCCACTCACCAACTATTCCATCCATTTTCACATTCCCAACTTTACCATTCATATCACTCAATCAAAAACACTCTCTCATTCCTTCTAAACTTTTTCATGCACACTTCTACATTTGTCCAGAACTCTTCTCTCACTCTTCTAGCACGATCTTGCGTTGGTGCATACACACACACAATCGCCCACATTTGTATTCCAACTTTCAACTTTACCCACACAATCCTTGACCCAACTGATCCATACTGTCTTATGCTCCTCTTCCATCTTTTACTCACAACTATACATACTCCTTCCTTTGCCCTCTCATTCTCACCTACTCCTGCACATATACCCCATCCATACTCTCGTTCTCTCACACTTTCTCCTCTCCATTTTGTTTCAGTTATTCCACATACATCCACTTTCGCATCCTCAAGCACCTGGTCAATCTCTCTCTCTTTCACTTCATCATTCGCTCCCCTTACATTCCAGGTTCCAATTGCAATGTCCTTTGTCCGGTCCTTGGTCGTCATCGTTTGGTCAGTCCTTGTCCGAGGCTTATTGTTTGTGTTTTTAGTTAGTTGTTTTCCGGGGAGGGGCACTAACCCTCCGCCAACCTTTTAGTCGCCTTTTATGACAAGCAGGGATACTGGGGGAGTATTCTTGAAAACCCCCCCTACCCCCAGGGGGTAGGGGGAGCACATTGGATGGCCAAAGGCCTTTACTGCCTCAAGATCTTCCTTTTCAGAAATCACCTGAAGGATGCAGCCTCCTTCCCCTTCACCTGGCATCAAAAGGAGGTCATCAAACACATCTGTGTCTTCCTTGTCACGATCTATGTGATCCACTGGTTTGAAGCCCCAAATGCTGTCGACGCTCCAATCAATGACCTCAATCTCTTGAAAAAGACTGAAGAATCCAAAGAGGTGGATCCCGTTGTAGCAAAGAAGGCAAAAGTCAAAAGCCACCTCTGGTACCTCAGTGAGGACCTGGCTCCACTAGCCATGTATTCTGACAAAGTCTTTGCTGAGTAAATGAAGGAAATGCTGAAAAATATGACCACAGCACTGCCGAGGAAGAAGGGTCTGCGCCGTTTGAACGTGAAAACGATTGATAAGGCATCAGATCCGAGAATCTCTAAGTTTGTCACCCAGAAGTCGAAAATCCTCTTCTAGTGTTTGAAGTTGTATACTCCGACAAGCATCAATGACCTTTGTGCCATTCCTGACGTCATGGCCCACCTGAAAGTGGTCAGTGATGCTTCTGAGCGGCCAGTATAACTGGTAATGGACTACAACAGTGGTCTGACGAAGAATGAAGAAAAACGACAGCTGATCTTCCATGTTGTGCAGCCCCACAGAGCCC
>NC_136993.1:33577807-33659679 GCF_032717465.1 Coenobita brevimanus
TTGTCTTTACCACTGCTCCAGACAGTCCAATACTCCGATCTTCTATTATGACTGTCTGTGCACCAGGTGTACAAGACTATGTCTTACACATAACCAGTCCTACAGTCACACATAACAAAGATCTTGAACCCAAAACGGTGCCTTTTTGCTGGGTATGTACTGCCGAAAGGAAATATTGCCTCTCCACAACACAAGACTCTCGTCTATGGCAAGGTCTCTATAGGGATGAAGTGAGGAACGGAATGTTTGCCGTAGGTGATCAAAAACCTAACCTAATTCACCTCATCTTATCATTGTGATTTGCATTGGCAGGATCATCACCATTGTAAAAGTGGAGGCGGCTTAGAATTTGCTGAAACCGATTACGGCTCATGATTTTCCAAATATTGGTGTCTGCATGATAGAGTCCGTTGTCCAAAATGCCGGAATTCTGTTTTTACGTACAATACCCATCAAAATTACCAGGGCAAAAAATAAAAACATTTCTGCAAGGGAGACAGGGTAATCACCAATGATTGAATGCCTGCTCTTTGTGCCCAGTCTTTCACTCTCACAGCACAGCTGGCTGCTAGCAAAAACAGTTGGTTTTGTTCCACTATCTGCTCCACAAAACCCTCACTGAAGAACAGGTGGAAAAAATCCAGCCTGGTGGATCAACGGTGAATTCCTGGAGCCGTGCAGCCAGCGCGCCCCTACTCAGTGAAGGGGTGAATGATGGGAGAAAAATGCTACTGCCATCTTCCCAATTCCAACTCATGCCTCACCCCCATCGTCCCCATCGTCTCCATCGTCGCCTTCGTCGGGGTGGGGAGGAGATGCTGGTGGGGAGAGTTGAGAGGAGCAGTCTCGGAGGAGCTAACCCACTCACACTCCTCTTCCCTCGGCCTTTACCCTTCCCCTTTCCCTTACCCTTACGGCCTTGGGGAACACCAGAGGGCTGTGGGGAGGAAGTCCGGGAATATTGGGGAGCGTAAGATCCTCCTCACCTCCCCGCTCCATCATACCACGTGATTCACCACACACCCTCACTGCCCCACGTGATACGCCCCGCTACCCCACACCACCATAGGAGAGCAATGACTCACTCCCACCACTCTCACTTTCAATGCTTGCCCCTACACATTCCATTTCACTTCCCACTCCCTCCACGCCACTTCCGCCCTCCCCAAACAAAACACTAGGCCCATACCTGCTAGTATGACGTGCTGTGTGCTCAGGGCCGCGATGCATAATAATCTCGTGTCCGTACCACGTGGCAGTATGTCCCACGGCTCCGTCCTCGTCCTCGAATTTGGGCTCCACATCACGTAGGGGCTGCCGAGAGGTTGTTGCACGATGTTTTGGTGCAGGCTGGCACTCTCTAGCGGCACGATAGGTCATGTAGCGCCGCTTCCTGGGGGACGGGACCTCCTCATCACTGCTACTAGTTTCCTCCTCCTCTGTGGTTGGACATAATGCTTGTCCATTACCTCGTCATCAAAGGCAGATCACTGTTGCCTGTAGCAGAGGGTGTCCAGGACAAACCGAATTTCCTCCTCCGAGAGACCTCTGTGCGCCATGTCTGACCTGGGTCACTGCTAACAGGTGAGTGACCAGACCGAGGGTGAGCGCAGGTCACATAGGGTCACCGAGTGTCCCTGGCTGGTGGCAGGTTTAGAAAACTGTGCAAATTATGAACCTTGCAATTGCGTGATGTACCAGTACATCAGACGGGACTGGGAGTTACACATAATGTTGCGGCAGTAGTCATATGTCAACAGGACACCTCGGGTTAAATGAGTATCTCGCAGCCCTAACTCTTTAGCTGTCGAATGGCACTGATTCGTTGCAACAACCTCAAACTCCCACTCACTTCGTTTCATAAAGTACCGTCAAAAACTGCTTGATGAGTCCTGGGGAAATTTCTCCTATGTGGCATCTCATGTGTCATCTAGTACAGAGCTACATGGGAACAACTGCAGAATGTTTACTGATGCAGTGTAGTTGTGGGTCCACCTGTTGTAGATTTTGATGAGGTTGCGGTTGTGTCTTCGCCATCATGATACGTCTGTGGAATTTAATACTTTAAATACCATTTCCTATCTTTTATTTCACTTGTTTTACCCTCTTAACGCACGCAGCATATGAAGATGCACTGTACAGGTATCCATATTTTAATGGTACGGATGTGTTGCCAATTGTTTTGTCGTTAAGCAAGTTATCGTTAAATGAGGGTGTGACAGTAGAGGTACAGTGGGGATACGTTACCAGACATCTCACAGTTAGCCCTTTGGGAGAATATTTTTTATAAACCATACAATCCAAGAAATCAGCCTTAAAGGGTTCATAGAAGCCTAAACCAACACAAACCGTCAAAGAAAACCAGTGAATGTAGATTAGCAAGCAGAGAACGAGGTCTAGATATTCTCAACACACAACAAGACAGCATGCACGATATCAAGAACAACAAGGGAGCAAGCACGAGAACAAGAACAACAAAAGAACAAGCACAAGAACAAGAACAACAATAAAGCAAGCATGAGAACAAGAACATGAAAGCAAGAATAAGAACAAGAAGAACAACAAGAGAGCAATCATGGAAACAAGAACAACAAGAAAGCAAGAATACGAACAAGAACAAGACACACCAATCACAAAAACAAGAACAACAAGAGAGAGGAAGAACAAGAACAACCAAAAAGCAAGTACAAGATCAAAAGACAACTAGAGGACAAGCTCAAGAACAAGAACAACAAGAAAGCAAGCACAAGAACAAGAACAAGAAAAAAGCAAGCACTAGAACAAGAAAGCAAGCAAAAGCACAAGAACAAGAAAGCAAGCACAAGAACAAAAACAAGAAATTAAGCACAAGAACAAAAACAAGAAAGCAAACAAAATCACAAGAACGAAAAAACAAGCACAAAAACAAGAACAAGAAAGCAAGAACAAGAACAACAAGAAAACAAGTACAAGAAAGAGAACAACAAGAAAGCAAGCACAAGAACAAGAACAACAAGAAAGCAAGCACAAGACAACCAGCAACACTCTTCTTGTGCACTTGACCTCATACGATAGCAAGAAAAGTCCGAATTAAACAGGCAGAACAATATAAATACTTCTTCAACGTTTTTAAAGGATTCATGATAATGTATACATCCATTTAACTAAGAGAAGTTTCTAGTAGATCGATCCTGATTTTCTAGTGAAGGACATAAAGTACCGGTAACGATAATTATGTCACAGGATAGAAACGATGACGTCTACTTTAATGCCGCTGCCTATAGCGATTGATCGTATATTTTTTGGACAGGTTTGTTTGATAGCTTCATTAATGCCTTGTCAACTAGTGGCTGTTTGGAAATAAATGATAATAATAATAGGTAAGGAGTGAGGGCGCCCACCATCCACTCGCTCGATGTAGTGCTGCTCTCGTGTGTGTGTGTACTCTTTCCTCTCTTCCTACTTTCCCTTCTTTCCCCTTTTGGTTTTATTTCCTTTATTCTTTCCTCTTCCTTCTGCCTGTGGGTGACTACACTGAGTGAAAAGCCAAATGGTTTCCTGTACACCAGGTAACTAAGTTGGGTGGTTACCATATAACCAAATTATGGCGCCTGGTGGTTTAGTGGGTAATTAAGGTGCTCCAGTCGGATTGACCCTGTACAGGTTTATATCCATGGGGTGGTTAGATTTTTTTGCTCATGTAATGCCACTCAGGGATAAGTGAGGCTGGTCACTTATCTTAAATGTCAAGACCAAAGTTCCTAGCCCTGGGCCCCTGCGCTCCTCATGGGACAACATAGGTTTGGATGATGGATGGATGAATGGATTGATAATAATAATAATGATAATAATAATAATAATAATAATAATATTTATAATACTAATAATAATAATAATAATGTATACTAATAATAATAATAATTATAATTATTATGTTTATATGATATATTTATGATAATAATAATACTAATAATAATAATAATAATAATAAACAAAACAATAATAATAATAATAATAATAATAATAAAACGTTTGATAACAGCCAGACCAAACTATAAAAGGCCTCATGGTAGTGAAGTGGTTAATTACGTGTCATCTCGCCTTTAAGACGAATGGCTGCCAGGCCACCTACAACTTCCCCCTCAGTAGCACCACACACGTCAGAGGCGGTGAAGGCGGTGCTGTGAGGGGATAATGGCGGGGTGAGGGGTGGCGCTGTGATACTAGGCTGGCCAGGCACGTCCACAGAGCCAATGTAACCAATCCTGAGCCAGCGTATCACAGTCTCGCGCAATGTGGCGTTAGTGCAAAGGACCAAATGTAACACTCTTCTTGTCTTCTATTTGTTGATTTCTTGGACATAATCGTTGTTTCCATTTAATACTGTGATTTATTTGTTTCCATGGTTTTTAGTCCAAAAAACCTTGAGCACTGATTAGTTTCATCCTGGCTTGTTTCTCCAGCACTAACCCATGTCACAGTCTTGCTGCTGTTATCACTGCCGAGGTTTATATATATATATATATATATATATATATATATATATATATATATATATATATATATATATATATATATATATATATTGTTACAATTGTGTTTAGTGGTGGAAACATGTTTACTTATTCAGTGACAGATGGATGAGGAAAAGGGAAAAAGTTGTGGGAAGGGGGCGGGGAGAGATGACAGTAGGAGGGGAGAATGAATGGGTGTACATGACGTACAGAAAAGAGGAATGACAGAAAAAAAAAAAATCCGGGGTGATTAAAAACAGTAAGAATTGTTTCCAATTCTTAGCAGAAAGAAAGAGGAAAACTGTGGAAAGGGGGGCGGGGGAAAAAGATGGTAAGTATAGAGGGAGACACGAATGCCAAAAAGTTGGACTGACAAAGGGAAGAATATAGAAAGGTGTGGAGTAGTAATGGCCAAAAAGAATTCAGACAGTTTCCCATTTCTAGACCGGTGGAGAGGAGAAGTTGTGGGAAGGGGCGTGGGAAAGGGGGAAAGTGGGAGGGAAAGAGGAGATAATTAGATGGACAAAGGGATGACTGGGTAGAGAACGATAGTTACTGACAGGAGTGAAAATTGTGATTCATTCCATTCCCTGACACATAGGATGGGAGGCGAGGAATGTTGTAAAAGAGGAGCAGGAGAAGTAGCGGATGAGAAAGTACATGTAGGGAAAGAGAGAACACAGGAAAGAGAAACAGGGTTTTTTATAACTGTGAAAATACTTTTAGGGGATTGATACCGAGGCTCGTTCCATTATAACTACAAGGGTAAAAAAGGTGAGAGAGAGAGAGAGAGAGAGAGAGAGAGAGAGAGAGAGAGAGAGAGAGAGAGAGAGAGAGAGAGAGAGTATTAAAATGACTAGAAAGAGTGAGAATTAGGGAGAGTTTCCAAGATCATTAACTTTCTTCCCCCTCACTATGATTTCAGGAGTGGGGCGAAAACTTGGTGTACACCGCGTAGAGAGAAAAAAGCCGGACAAAGTTGCTCCCCCAAAAGAGAGAGAAACACATTAAATATATAACAGCCTGAGTGAGTCATTTTGTACTTCCCTGTTCCTGTGTCTGTACTGCCCCACCCCATTTACAATAGTAATGATGATGATGATGATTATATAGCTCTCGTATTAAAAAATTATGTAAAACATCTTGAGTTTCTGCCTAGTTTAAGGAATTATAAATGCTAATGGCTTCCAGTTCTCAGCTATCACGAAGCAATACTTACTGCTATGGGTGAATTATGAGGCAGATGACATTCGCCCATTATATCATCGGTGACTGTAATTTCGTAATGGTTAGGAACTGGGCTGATGTTGATAATGACTTTGTTATTCGAAATTTACACCCATATAAGATTTAGTCAAACATTTGTCACTGAGTGAATTTTCACGGTGATGCTCTAGAATTACTTGTTTATGTAATTATATGACAAAATATAACAACAGCAGCAATAGGATGACGAAACTAATCTATATAGAATAACAACTATATGGATATAGATATATAGATAGAATTAGATTTAGTAACTGTACCCATTTCTCAATATAATCCTTTACCACATGTAATAATAAAATTTGTATACTTCAGTTTTTGTAATCATTTATGTCCACCATATGCACCTTTCCACCTACCGTGTTATGTTTATATATACTATTTCTATTTTCTCATTTGATTTTCTGCAACTGTATATTATTAGTTAAAGATTCATGAAAATGTATAAAAATATTTATATACAGCACATTCAACTTGGCCAATTGCAACTTATTGATTGTTATATTTCTCTGTTTATTCTGTACGTTCGTAATATGAATTTTCTAGTCATTTTTCTATTTCTTTAAATTTAGGATTTTTTTTTTGTTTTTTTTTTTTTGTTTCTTAGTTTACATAACGAAGTAACATCTATTGTTTCTAATACCATTATACTTTTTTTTAATGCACTGTCAAAAATAAACATTCATTTTCCACACAGTGTTTTAGAGATAAAAAGGTAGATTATAATATATATATATATATATATATATATATATATATATATATATACATATATATAGATAGATAGATAGATAGATAGATAGACAGATAGATAGATGGATGGATGGACAGATAAATGAACAGATAGATAGATAGATGGATAGATAGATAGATATAGATGCAGATACAAGTATAAATAGATGGATAGACAGAGAGTGTGTGTGTGTGTGTGTGTGTGTGTGTGTGTGTGTGATGATTCTAGTTCACAATTTAAATTAGTTTATCATACTGAAGAAACTGAATCATTCTTTGTTACGCTTCCAACATGAGAGAATTTTTTTATTGTCAAATGAACGTCCTGTGATGGGAGAATAATTAATAGACGCCATCACACTGATAAAGGTATACAGACGTTACCATTCCGAAGTGATCTTGGAGCCATCTATCGCATTCAGTAGACGCTTTCAATAATAATAATAATAATAAAACTGGTGCTAGGAAGAATATACAGGAATAATTTATCGTACATAAATGTTTATCGTTAGACTTTGTTAATGTTTTTATTCTGGTGCATTTTCTTTTAGTAAAAATGAAGTAGAAGGTCATCTCAGTAAAATGGTACCGGTAACTGATTTTCACGCAAACCATTCCCAAAGAATACTTTATTATCCTTGCTTCTGTTCCTCGGAAAAATAGTGTAAATTAAATAAAAAAAAAAAAAATTATTGTAATAATAAACTATACCCTCTGTGTCAAAATTATTTTTCACACTTTTTAAAAAACGTTAATAATACCTTTCAGTGTTAAGAAAACGTACACACACACAGACACATACACACACACACACACACACACACACACACACACACACACACACCTCTATAGAAAAACCACACACACACACACACACACACACACACACATATATATATATATATATATATATATATATATATATATATATATATATATATATATACTGTATATATATATATATATATATATATATATATATATATATATATATATATATATATATATATATATATATATGTGTGTGTGTGTGTGTGTGTGTGTGTCGTTCAGAAGCCTAAAGTGTCCAGATTTTTTTTTTTTTTGGTAGACACTATAAACAAATAAGAATGACAACTAAAGCGCTTGCCGGTATAAGAAAAGAATAAAGCTAGTTCAGGACCTTGTAAGAAGTTGTTGAGGAAGTTAATAAGCACATAATAATATTAAAATTGATTTTTTTTGCTGTGTGAGAATGACTGAAAACAGGGAAGAGATAAGGAATTATGACAAAAAATAAATAGGTGTACAGACAAATAAAGATAGACAGACAGACGGACAGATGCTTGTAGATAGACGGATAGATAAAAAGACCAACAGGTAGATAGGCACTGAAAGAACATTTTCAGTGGGGTAAACCGTAATAGCGACAGTTAAACTCACACTATCAAACTTTGTCAAATGTCAACCGTATCGACCGGATGTGTGTGCGAAAGATATCAAGAGGAACTAAGAGGAATCGGTAACCTTAATTACACTTGCCTCATGAGGATGAAAACAAAGAAATGTCAGCACCCATACTTTATTTCCTGTGTTCTTTTTCCCGAGAGTTACGTGAAAAGAGACATTTGTGATCACTGGTTGATGTGTGACGATGCGGGGAGTGGATCATCCTATTACAGCCACCCGCTGAGAGTTGCCAGCTAACCAGCTGGAGATGACAGTTCCATTAGGTGACAGAATTTTTACGCCTACAAAAAGAACCCTTGTAGTAAAAGAGATTATAAACAGAATTTTCTAAACAGTCGGCCAGTCAGACTCACCTCGACTTTAGTCGCTACAGACCTTTCCATGTAATGATGCATTTTAACTGTCAAACGAGAACTGTTAAATATATATAAAAAAATTGTGCAATAATTTTCACATTGCAAAGAGCGGGACAGCCTATCAGAGTCTGCTCACAGAGATGCCAGCTACTGTAGCTGCTAGTGGCATTATCTTTACATCAAATGCAAAGAGCATCAGTATAATATTCTCCAGGTAATGATCAAGCTTTAACAATAATTTGATGTTAATTCTGAAACCAATGAGAGTTACCCTAGATAGATTTCTAGTGTATCTGGGATGGAGTAGAGATACATGAGGGAGGGATGTGTGAGTTGGAGGAAGGGCAGCTAAACGGCAGAGGACAAAGGGAGGTAGAGTTTTTTTTTTTTTTTTTTTTTTGTGGCCACCCTTTATGGGAGCGAGGCATCTGGCAATAGAAAGACTGACAGATAGATGATTCAGCAACTTGAGTATTGATTTCCATTAACTAACAGCTTTTAAGTTTGGCGAAAAGTGCAGTAAAATAATAGCTTATTAATGAGGTAATAATATCACCTTTAATGATGATCTGGCATTATTGGAGAAGTGTGGTCCGTATTCTAGCCAGGAAATTGAGCACCTCTTCCTTAGCGATTAAATTTTGGATTTGGCTGGTTAATATAATTTTGTATGTTATTTATGCATAGTATGGCAATGTTTGAAAAATTTACATAACACACAATGGGACAGAATGGTATAATAAGGAAAATAAAACGCTTAGGAAAAGGTGTTAGGAAGTTCCGCCGACAATACGAGCCAGTGAGTCCGGTTCGTACAGTTAAACCTGAAAACGCGAAGTGGGACACAGATTCCAGATTTTTGAAGTACTTGACAACGGTGGAACGCATCTGTCCTTTGTATGTGGGTACTGACTGCATTCTGTAACATGGTATGCAGGCTGACCATACGTAATAGCCACAGGCTTTCAGTTCCATAAATGGCCGTCGAAAATTAGGGTTTTGTACTCCACTTTGCAATATAAGGTTTGAACACAGAGCATTAACTTTTCCATTTGGAAGCCAACCCTAAACTGAAGACGATCACTGGGGAAAGCAGGAGTAAAAATTATTAAATATGGCAGTTTTCCTCTCGTAGCCAGGAACAGTTTTTGACAAAGGAAGGCAAGACAGGGAAGGATCCTAATGTTGGCCATCTTGTAAAAACTAACCTGAGACACGAGAGAAACCATTGTAAATACCTGTGAGAATCCCACCTCAGGTTATAATACAGAGTACAGTAGTAGTACGAATTAATATTTACAACATCCTCTGACTGAAGGAAGTAAATCGCTAAACTTTTCAAAATTGTCGCGAAATGGATTGGCGCATTTGCAGACAGTAATGTCCCTCCACAAAATAACTAATGAAATTCGTACATAATAATAATAATAATAATAATCATAATAATAATAATAATAATAATAATAATAATAATAATAATAATCATCATCATAATAATAATAAAAGACAAAGTAACAACCTGCATTCTCGTCGGTTAAGGAACGTCGCTAACACGTCATCCTATGCGATTTATTTTGCATATTAAATGTTAATATAGTCTTATGCGTTCATTAAGATCATTGTAATATCGCCATACTCTTCTTAAGTAAGGTACAATGTACTGAGCAGCTGGATTAAAAAAATAAATCACTGAGGAAGGAGGGCTAGGGACCCTCCTTGACGGGCAAGAACACAGGCCAAAGTGTTGGTTTCTAAGTGCTTTCGTGAGATACCTAAACACTTCCTTTGCGACTTTTTCTCCACATACACCCTAGTATCCACTTGTTCATTACGGATGCAATGTATGTTGATATTAACACTAAATAACATACATGGGATTGTTAAAGAGCAAAATGCAAAATTAATCACTTTGGAAAGTGTGAAAGTACTGTGTTATGCCAGGTAAAATAAAAACACACAAGAGAATGTTAAGGGCCAATATGCAAAAAAAAATCGCCAAGGAAAATATTCTACGTAGTGTGTTGTGCCAGGTAGGATATTACACAAGAGAAAGTTCAGGCGTAATGTGCAAAATAAATTGCTAAGAAAAATAATAACATGCAAGAGAATATTATGGAGTAACATGCAAAACAAATCGGTAAGAAAAAAGTGCTACGTGTTGTGTTATGGCAGGTCGAAACCCAGTGTGGGGTGACATTTGATGTAACTGACGCTGCCGGCAATTACTGCTGGTGGACGCTGCCTCACCGCCGCTCCCTGATGGACGCGCCATTTCACCAACACCCTAAAGACCATCTGAAAAAACCAAGACGCCATGGAGAAAGATAGAGAGAGAGAGAGAGAGAGAAAGAGAGAGATAAAGATTGGGTAGTGGTGCACTGCTGTGGACGCGCCTGTAAAGCACGTCAAGTCATAATCACAAGTCACACACCAAATGCTTCACTTTTTCATACTGTGTATCTGTGTGTGTGTGTGTGTGTGTGTGTGTGTGTGTGTGTGTGTGTGTGTGTGTGTATGTGTGTGTGTGTGTGTGTGTGTGTTCTCAACACAGCAAGCGTCAAGTCAATTTCTTGTAATTTTTTGTTTATCACTATGAATGATAAAACTTACTGTATACGGTTAACAAAACTATCTTTTTGTTATTCCTCCTACTGAAGACAGTTTTTCAGCTTTATCGAAGACCTTCACACAGAACTGGGGATCTCATGGATAAAACTGATAGTAATTATATATTTAGAAAAACATTTTTAGAAAAATTTATCTGCAGCATTATCCTGATTGAAGGAAAAAAAATAAATTAAGAACTATAATTTCTGATGAGCATTGTTATACAAGGATTTCTAAATTCACATAGAAAGAAGCGTATAATTATCTAGTACTAATTCTTAATACCAGACTTTTTTATTACATTTTAGTAAGTAGCAGTAGCTGTTTTGGCAAACTAATGATTAAGTACAAATAATGTTTTTCTAATGCGCTAATATTAATAATAATAATAATAATAATAACAACAACAATAACCTGTGGGGATGAAGTAAGAACTCGAAGGAAAGAATATTTTGAAAGCCTGATGAATGGGAATAGAGAGTGCAGAGCCACTGTAAACATGACTGGTTTGGGGTGTGTGCAGAAAAGGAATGAAGTGCCAAGAAGCGTGACACTCGCCCAGGCGAAGAGCCCTGTGATGCGGCTGAAAAATGGGAAAGCAGCTGGGGTTGATTAGGTGTATGCAGAGGTGATAAATGTAGTGGAGAGAGCGGAATGAAGTGCTTGTTGGGAATATGTACGAAGGCCTGGATGAGAGAAACTGTGCCTGCAGGGTGAAAAAAGGCTGTGATTGTACCCCTGTACAAAAATAAAGGTGAGCGTAGTGAGTGCAAGAATTATCGTGGCATAAACTTATTGAGTGTGGGTAGGGAAGGTATATGGAAGAATTATTATAGGGAAAGTAAGAGAGATACCAAAAGTCCTAGTGAGTGATACAGGGTGGCTTTAGTAGTGGCCGAGGATGTGTGGATCAAATATTTGCAGTAAGACAAATAGTGAAGAAGGCGTGTGAGAAGGACAATAAGGTATTTAATGCATTTTTGGATGTGGAGAAACCATACGACAAAGTAGACAGAGATGGATTATGGAAGATTCTGCGCATAGACGATGTAGATGGTAAGATGCTAGATGCCGTCAAGAGTTTTTATTAAGGTAGTGAGGTATGTGTAAGGGTAAATGGGCATCTGTGTGAATGGTTAACGATCAGTGCAGGCGTGCGACAATGTTGCGTGATGACCCCATGGTTATTCAATATACAGTAAACATGGATGGAGTCACAAGAGAAGTAAAAACACGAGTAATAGGGAGGATGACGTTGGTAATGAATGGTCTCTGTCTGTCTATCTATTGCCAGACGCCTTATTCCCGCAAGGGATGGCCACAGACAAATCGCTTCCATGTCGCCCCTGTCCTGCGCCGTTTCACTGACCTGCTCCCAGCACACACTCCCCTCTCTCGTATACCTCTCCACTCCATCCCTCCATCTCATCCTTGGCCTCTCCCTTCCTATCCCCCCCTCCATCTCACTCAGATACACTCTCCTCGTCAGTCTCTCGCTCTCCATCCTCTCCATAAGGCCAAACCACCTCAGTGTATTTCTCCTAACGCTTTCTATGACATCCATAACCACACCACAACGCTTCTTCACGTCTCCAATTGTCATTCTCTCATTCCATGTGACTTGCATGCTCCTCTCAAATAACTCATTTACACTGCTCTCACTCTTGATTTGTGTCCCTCCAACAAGGTGCAAGTTTCACTTCCATACATTGGAGGTGGTATTACAATACTGTCACGAAGCGACTTTTTTACTTACATGCTCACTTCCCTGTTCCTTATCACTGCTTTCAAAGAACCAGCAACCTTTCTTCGTTGGTGTACCCTTTCAAGCACTTCACCCTTTAAACTTCCATCCCTACTCATCCCTCTGCCCAAGTCCTTGAACTACTCATTTTCCATTTCTTCCTCATCCAGCCTCAATGTACCTTCAGTGGCTTCAATTCTCTCGAAGACCATAACTTTACTCCCCATTTTCTTATATGCTGGTAATGCAATGGTACTTGCACAGAACAAGAGATTGGAAGACTAGTGCAGAGTTTTGTAGATGTCTCTGAGCGTCGTGCTTTGAAAGTAAATGTAGAAGAGAATGAAGTGATGGTTATTGAGAAAGAAGACCCCAGTGTGATGTTACAGTGACTGAAGAGGGACTGGAATTGATGAGAGATTTCAAATACGTGAATAAAATGACAGAAAAGAGAGGAAAATATTCAAACGAATTGGAAAATAGAGTAACACAAGGAAGGAGAGTAGTTGGTGATATGAAGGCCTTGATAAGAAACAGGCTTGAGTGTTGCAGCTGTGTAGGAGTGTTAATGTCAACTTTAACATACGGATGAGAAACTACTGTATGCTGTGGCATGACAATGAAAAGTCAAGGGTAAGAGCAGTGGAGATGAGACTGCTGAGGAATGTATGAGTAAACAGAGTGAATAGGATATGGAATGATGTGATTTGTGAAGGATGCGGAATGAGGAAGTCTGTGGACACCAGAATCAAAGAGAGTGTACTGAGACGGTTTGGTCATGTGGGAAGAAGGGATAACAATAAAGTGGTGAAACAGGTATATCTGAGGGAATTCGAAGGAGGGAGGAGGCGTGGTTGGCCAAGGAGAATGTGGAGGGATATGATGGATACGAGTTTGAGGAAAAGAGGTATGGAATTTGGTGAGGCAAAGGGACTGACAAAAGACCGAGCTGGATGGATGAATTTTGTGTGGAGAAGCCCATAACCAGGGATTTGGCTCTCCTTTCTAACGTGACAGCGTTCGGATTGGCTGTATTATATAGGTATATGTGAAGCCACAGAACATAATTTTTTTTTTTTTTTTTTGTCTATCTAACGGAGCCAGGATTTCGAGGGTTTGAATGATGAGTTAATGGAAGCGTGGCCCATTGAATTGGGCAAACTTTGGCTGTTTGAACGTTGCTACTCCTCACCCTGCTTTAGAGTTGGAAAGGAGGTCCGGATGATGATGATGATGATGATGATGATGATGATGACGATGATGATGATGATGATGATTATTCTTATTATCATTATATTGGCTCTCATTATACGAGTGGTAATAAAATCATTAATAATTATAACTATATAAAAGCTTTTTACTTCCAGTGGACCTTTACATTGTAAATTATTATTATTATTATTATTATTATTATTATTATTATTATTACTCGCTGAAAGGCCGCCTTTCGGCGGCCTTCCTCTCGATCTCAGGTGACTTCCTATCTTGAGAAATGTGTCATGACTCGGGAACCGCTGGCCTGTTTTTGCTGTGTTGCAGTAAAAAACAAACATACAGAAATCGGATCATTACAATATTGATTAGTATTAGTATTAGTATTTTTATTATTATTTTTTGTTGCTTAGTTACAGAATTACAACCCTATATATATATATATATATATATCTATATATATATATATATATATATATATATATATATATATATATACACACACTATATGTGTGTGTGTGTGTGTGTGATACTGCGCAGTGGTACTATCGTAACTAATGAGGTCTTGCCTAAAATGACGTATTTACTGCTGCCATAAAGCTCAAATTGTGAAAAGTTGTAAAATACCATCTTAGCACTTTTGCAGCTAATTCACGGTCAGTTGCCCATTTTGTATCTAGTAGAGAATGTCCAATTATGATTTGTCATAGGAATAGATTGAATGAAAAAAAAAAGTTTCGACCATTCATATAACTGGCTATGTCCCTCTTTCACCAATTAAGAATAGGTCTTTTAATATTCGTTCCATCCGTAATTAGATACATCATATCAATGGAGCTCTAAGTCAGGACAAGCTTGACATTTTGTGCTTTGGTGAAACCTGGTTGTATGAGTCTGATATTATTACTGTTCGTAGTGCTTTGCCAAAGACACATTCTGTTATAGTATTCCCAGGCCTGCTGCTGACTATCTGGAAGGAGGCGTAGCACTCATCTTCTCGGCAGCACTTGCAATCGTTTCTGTCATAGACTCAGACCTGATCCCATCTTCATTTGAATTTATGGAAGTATTAATAAATTTCTATCAGAATACAGTTAGATTTGCAATTGTCTTTTGAGCAGGTAATCTGGGCACAGATCGAGGTTTGATGGAGGTGTTTGGACAGTTTTTTGAAGTCTTTTCTCTTAAATCTGGAGGGCTTCTTGTTTGCCGTGATTTCAGTTATTGGGCTGACAGTTCGCAGTCAAAACCATTTTCTTCAGAATTCCTTGAGTTGATCACCCATAATAATTTTTTAAGTCATGTGGGTGATCCTACTCATGTCTCGGGACATGTCCTTGACTTGATCTTGTCTCCTGTTGGTTGCAGGCACGTATCAGATGTGGAGATTGACTCAGTTGACCCCCTCATCTCTGATCATGTTCTGCTCACTTTTAGTTTTGATATCCCGAAATCCCCTTCCTCTAAAAAAGTCATCAGGTTCAGAAATTACAGGAAAATTGACCGCCATTTGATGTGTCATGAAATAAATCAGCATGTAAACTGCACTGATTCTTGAACTCTTTCTTCTGATGATTTGGTTGATATATATAACAATGAGCTTAGGTCAATTTTTGATCATTATTGTCCTGAGGTGGTAAAAACAATCATTGTGCGTGATAATTCTCCGTGGTATGGTCCATCCATTAATTCTTTGCATAGACACTGTAGAAAAGCAGAACGTGAGCGGCGCTTGCAACAGACCGAATTAACTCGTTTGCGTTATGTTTCTGTGAAAAGAGCAGTTGTTCACACTGTAAAAGCCAAAAACGCACGGTATTATCAAAATAAAATTTTCATCTGGTGTTGATTTAAAAAAAAAAAAAACAGTCTACAGTTGAGAACAGTTTAGTTGGTCGGAGGAATGTAACTGTTAAACAAACATCTGTATCTGATGCCCAATTGGCTTCTGATTTTGCTTCATTTTTTACAACTAAGATATCTCGCATAAGAAATTATTTAGACAACAGTTCTGCTAGTGAAGTGTAGTCAGTTGACTTCCAACCACGGCACACAGGGGGTCATTTGCTTTCAACATTTTTTTCTATTTGATGTAAATAATGTCAAATGTTACATCAGAGAACTTAACGAATCATTTTGCCCACTCGATCCGCGTAACTTGTCACAACTATCTGATGTGTGCGAGCATGCAGCAGACTTTATCTGCAACATAATAAATAGATGCATCTTAGAAAGTGATTCTGTGCAGTCTGAGAAACGAGCCTTGATTAGGCCGCAAATCAAGAAACCTGCCCTTGATGTTGAGAGCATGACAAATTATCGCCCTGTCTCTAACCTGTCTTTCTTATCCAGGATTTTTGAGCAAGTCATGCTTGATCAACTCCTACAACTACTGGAACATAACGAGCTGTTCCTGTTGTTCAGTCAGCATACAGAAAATACCATTCAACAGAAACTGCATTAACCCGTCACGTCCCGAAGTTTTCCGCACCTCCAACGTCCCCCAGTCCCGAGGTATTTTCGATTTTTTTTTTTTTGGCTAAAACCTTCGCTTTTGGTGAGAAACATCGAAAATTCATAGAGAAATCGCTCACCTGGGGTTTAAAGTACCCAATCCAGGTAGGAGTTCCTCCTTACCTGACTGGGTTTTCTAACATGCTGGCACCAAAGAAAAGCGAGTTCTATGGGAGGGTAACTATTTTATCCACTCATAAATGGTATTTATTTATTTACTTGGTACGAATGTATATGTAGTATGAGAGTATATTGGTTTTCAAGCAGTAATAAAGGCATTATAAGCATTGTTTCACTCACTAACTAATCACCATACCTGACCTTTTTTTGCCACATTACCTGATCATTATTTCTGGCTGTTTCTTCTTCTAATGCTATGTAAACATTGTCTTCCACATTGTCATCGATTGGGGAATCACTCTGGCCCTGAATATCTTTACTAGCCAGGTCACTGGTAACAGGTCCTTTGCCAAGACAATGGCGTGAGGGGGGGAGGGGGGAGGTTATGCGGTGTAAGGCATTGTCCCTGCTTGGCATCTTGTAGAGGAATAGAGGAAGGTGTCCCGTGTATACATACGAAAAATGACGCACGAAAATTGAAAATTGTGCAAATTAGGGACCTTGCAATTGCACAACGTACTGGTACGTCGCCGGGACTGGCAAATGCAAATCGTTGCAACATACCCATACGTCGACGGGATGGGGCGGGTTAACAAGAATTGATTGTGATTTGGTGGCAAACACCCGTGATGGGATGTCCTTTCTCCTGTTCTGTTGGATCTGTCTGCAGCTTTTGATACAGTAGATCATAAACTATTGATGGATGATATGTATTTTTATGGCGTTCGTGATAATGCTCTTTTGCTCCTTAAGTCGTATTTGTCGGACAAAACTCAGAGAGTGGTTGTTGATTACACTAGCTCTAATTCTGCTTCCCTTCTACTCAGAGTCTCTCAGGGATTAGTTTGGGCTCCAATTCTATTTGCACTCTACACGAGTAATTTATCTTCTGTACTCGATGCTCACGTGTCCTATCATTTTTATGTTGACGACACCCAGTTCTACAGTAAGTTCAGATGTCAGATACCAACGATACTAAGACTAAGCTTGAATCTCTATTGTCTGATCTTAAGATTAGGATGGCTAGGAGGAAACTTAAGCTGAATGAGGGTAAAACTCAGATCATCATCACCAGAGGAAACAGAAGGGGTGACGACACTGATAATGCCCTGGCTTTGAACATTGGTGTGTCACAGCTTCATCCAGTCAGTTCTGTTCGAAATGTGGGTGTTTAGTTTAATTCAAAGTTAAATTACAAAGAACCTATTAATCAAGTTGTCAGAGGGTGTAACTTGCTGAATAGACGTTGCCTCTTAACATTGGTCCATGCAATGGTCTTCTCTCGTGTTGGTTATTATAGTTCACAGAAGATTGGTATTCCAAATAATATACCAACAAAAGTTCAGTCTGTGTTGAACAGGGAAACGTGGCTTATCTTTGGTCTCCCTCCGAGAACCTCGACTACCTCGTTCCTAATTGAGCTGCATTGGCTACTAATAAAGGCTAGAACTGAATTTAAACTGTGTCTTATTACATTCAAGGTACTTAAGTTTGGTGAACCGAAGTATCTTGCTGAATTGTTAAAACTCCCATCGGCACGCCCGGGTGTAATGTTAGATAGTGAAGATGATTCCTTGCATCTTGACGAGCCTGGAGCCATTCACCAGTCATCTTTCTCTGATCATCCTTTTGTGCATAGAGCCCCTAGGTTATATAATAGATTATCATTTTACATGAGACAACTCTCTTCTGTTGAATCCTTTAAGAAACAGCAGTAATGTCCACCAGTAGTGGAATATATATATATATATATATATATATATATATATATTCCACTTCTGGTGGACACTACTGTACACCATACTTTGCAATTTTCTTTGGCCTTTTCAAACCCTTGCCTAATTTCAACGCGAGTTGCAATGCAAGTGGTAACTCCAGCCTTGATCGCAACAGGGCTTGACGTGGGGGAACTCACTTTGTCTGTCGGATCTCTCCACTCTGTTCGGAAGGAAAGAAGGACTGAGATCGCTGAAAAACTATAAAAAAAAAAAAAAATTTCAGCCACAAACACTCTTGATTCTCCATTTTGATGGAAAGCTCTTGCCCAACATCGATGGTAGCGGCCACAGTGATAGCCTGGTAATTGTTGTTACGGGGTTTGGTATGGAGAAGATCCTGGCGATCCCTATGATCCCTGCTGGAATGGGCGAAGCAATGGAAGCGGCAGTGCTAAGGACTCCAGATGAATGGCCGGAAGTAAAGCCCTGGATTGCAGGGCTCTGTTTTGATATTACAGCATCTAACATCGGGGTTCACAACGAAGCTTGCTTTGTCATTGAAAGAGGTCTCCAAGTCCCGCGGTTGTTCTTGGCATGCAGGCACCACACGTGTGAACTCATAGTGGCAGGGATCTTTGACGTGTTTTTCTCTTCTTCTGGTCCTGAAATTCCTATCTTTGGTCGATTCAAAGAGTTCTGGAACAAAATTGACACAGATTCCTTCGATCCCTACGACGATGAGCTGGATGAAAAATCTCAGTCGAGGACTGTCAACGGAGCCGAGGACAATGAAACACTTCATACTCAGCCACATGGATCGTGCTTAACCCCGTGATGACTACCTTGAGCTCTTCCAGCTGTCTTTGGCTTTCCTCGGCAAGAAACCAACATGGATGACCTTTCATCGTCCAGGTGCCTATCACAGAGCACATTGGATGGCCAAAGGCCTTTACTGCCTCAAGATCTTCCTTTTCAGAAATCACTTGAATGATGCAGCCCCCTTCCCCTTCACCTGGCATCAAAAGGAGGCCATCAAACACATCTGTATCTTTCTTGTCACAATCTATGTGATCCACTGGTTTGAAGCCCCAAATTCTGTCGACGCTCCAATCAATGACCTCTATCTATCTATCTATTGCCAGACGCCTCAATCCCGTTTGGGGTGGCCACAAACAAATCGCCTCCAAGTCGCCCTGTCCCCCGCCATTTCACTCCCCTGCTCCCAGCTCACACACCCCTCTCTCATATACCTCTCCACCCCATCCCTCCATCTCATCCTCGGCCTCCCCCTCCCTCGTTCCCCCTCCACCTCACTCACATACACTCTCTTCCTCAGTCTTTCACCCTCCATCCTCTCCACATGGCCAAACCACCTCAGTGTGTTCCTCATAACGCTTCCTATCACATCCACATCAACACCACAACGCTCCTTTATATCCTCATTCGTCAGCCTGTCTCTCCATGTGACTCCACAGGCTCCTCTTAAATAACTCATTTCCACTGCTCTCACTCTTGACTTGTGTCCTTCCAACAACGTCCAAGCTTCACTTCCGGACGTTAGAGTTGGTATCACAATACTGTCATGAAGTAACTTTATCACTTCCATGCTCACTTCCCTGTTTCTTATCACTGCTTTCAAGGAACCAGCAACCTTTCTTCCCTGCTGTACCCTTTTAAGCACTTCACCCTCCAAACCTCCATCCTTACTCATCACACTACCCAAGTACTTAAACGTGCTCACATTTTCCAATTCCTCACCATCCAACCTCGCTGTACATTCACTGACTTCACTTCTCTCAAAGACCATCACTTTACTCTTCC
This sequence comes from Coenobita brevimanus, assembly GCF_032717465.1. Classification (NCBI taxonomy): domain Eukaryota; kingdom Metazoa; phylum Arthropoda; class Malacostraca; order Decapoda; family Coenobitidae; genus Coenobita; species Coenobita brevimanus. Next base: position 33,597,840 of record NC_136993.1, read on the forward strand.
CTACATTCACCTTTAGATTCCGTTTCTTACACACTCTCTCAAACTCATCAACCAAGCCTTGCAGCTCCCCTTCGTCTTCACTCAACAACACAGTATCATCTGCAAACAAGAGTACAGGGAGTTTCCAAACACTATCCTCTCTCACCAGGGCCACTCCAACATCCACTACCCTACCTTGTACCTCTTTTATTACCCCATCCATGTACAGATTGAACAACCATGGAGACATGACACATCTCTGTTTCAACCCAACCTCCAAAGAGAAAAATTCACTTAGTTCACCATCCACACGCACTGCAGCCTTCGCACCATCGTACATACTCTTCACAGCATTCAACAACTTTCCATCTACTCCATATATTCTTAACAATTTCCACAATCCTTGTCTATCCACCCTGTCATATGCTTTCTCCAAATCCATGAATGCAGCATACAACTTCTTTCCCTTCTCTAGAAACTTTTCCACTAAAGATCTGAGAATGAATATCTGATCTACACAACCTCTTCCCTTCCTAAAGCCTCCCTGTTCTTCTCCAGCTAATTTCTTTGTTCTTTCTCTAACTCTGTCAATAAGTATCCTACCATACACTTTTCCTATTATACTAAGAAGACAAATGCCCCTATGGTTACCACACACTTCTTTTTCCCCTTTTCCTTTGTACAAGGGAATAATTATACCTGACTTCCAATCCTCCGGGACTCTACCTTCCTCGCAGGCCAATCTGCACATCTTCCACATCCATTCTACTACTATCTTTCCCTCATGCTTCAGCATTTCACCACACACTCCATCAATTCTGGGGCTTTCACTGATTTAACTTTCTTCATTGCTCCCACAACTTCTATCCTACTGATTTCTTCCTGTCTTCTCACCTCCCTCCTTCTCCCAGCCATTCCCCAGCCACTTATACTCGCATTACTTCCATCCTCTACGTTCAACAATTCCTTAAAGTGTTCTCTCCATCTGCTCACTTTTTCTCCCTTCTCCACTAGTAATCTACCATTTTTATCTTTTATTCCCCTGCTAACTTCACTTCCACCCTGTCTTACTCTTTTCACCTCTCTCCAGAACATTTTCTTACAGTCCCTCCACTTTACACTCAAATTTCTTCCAAATTCCTCATCCACTCTCTTCTTACTCTCTCTTACTAATCTTTTCACCTCTCTCTTCCTTTCTACATATAACTCTCTCTTCCGCCTCTCAACCTCTTCCACGCCCCTATTTCTCATCCATTCATTGTATGCTTTCTTCTTTTGTTCCACAGCCTGTTTCACGTCTTCAGTCCACCACGCTGTTCCTTGCACCCCCCTCCGTCTTCTCTTCCTTCCACACACCACATCACATGCTGCACATATTTCTTCTGTAAATATTCTACACACACCTTCCACGTCTCCCATCTGCTCCAATTCATATTTGCCCAATCGTTCCTCCACTTCTCTCTTATACTCTGCCTTTTTCTCATCCTCTTGTAACCTTTCCACTGTCCTTGCAACTACTCCTTCCTCTCGTCTTTCCCTTCTTCTATTCCTCCAACTTACTTGAACTTTAATTGTGGCCATCACCAAGTAGTGGTCAGAAAGTCCACTCCCCCATCCTCTATACACTCTTGCATCCATTACACATCTTCGCATCCTTTCATCCACACACACATAATCAATCATTGCCTTCCTTTCATTCAGTTCACCACCCACCCTTCTCATCACTCGCCATGTATGCCTGTGAATCATTTTATGCCTGAATAGGGTATTGGCTATCACCAACCCCCTTCCAGCACAAATGTCCACTAACGCACTCCCATTCTCATCTATCTCAGCAGGCACACCCCACTCACCAACTATTCCATCCATCTTCACATTCCCAACTTTACCATTCATATCACCAATCAAAAACACTCTCTCATTCCTTCTAAACTTTTTCATGCACACTTCTACATTTGTCCAGAACTCTTCTCTCACTCTTCTAGCACGATCTTGCGTTGGTGCATACACACACACAATCGCCCACATTTGTATTCCAACTTTCAACTTTACCCACACAATCCTTGACCCAACTGATCCATACTGTCTTATGCTCCTCTTCCATCTTTTACTCACAACTATACATACTCCTTCCTTTGCCCTCTCATTCTCACCTACTCCTGCACATATACCCCATCCATACTCTCGTTCTCTCACACTTTCTCCTCTCCATTTTGTTTCAGTTATTCCACATACATCCACTTTCGCATCCTCAAGCACCTGGTCAATCTCTCTCTCTTTCACTTCATCATTCGCTCCCCTTACATTCCAGGTTCCAATTGCAATGTCCTTTGTCCGGTCCTTGGTCGTCATCGTTTGGTCAGTCCTTGTCCGAGGCTTATTGTTTGTGTTTTTAGTTAGTTGTTTTCCGGGGAGGGGCACTAACCCTCCGCCAACCTTTTAGTCGCCTTTTATGACAAGCAGGGATACTGGGGGAGTATTCTTGAAAACCCCCCCTACCCCCAGGGGGTAGGGGGAGCACATTGGATGGCCAAAGGCCTTTACTGCCTCAAGATCTTCCTTTTCAGAAATCACCTGAATGATGCAGCCCCCTTCCCCTTCACCTGGCATCAAAAGGAGGCCATCAAACACATCTGTGTCTTTCTTGTCACAATCTTTGTGATCCACTGGTTTGAAGCCCCAAATTCTGTCGACGCTCCAATCAATGATCTCAATCTCTTGAAAATGACTGAAGAATCCAAAGAGGTGGATCCTGTTGTAGCAAAGAAGGCACTGGACAAAGTCAAAAGCCACCTCTGGTACCTCAGTGAGGACCTGGCTCCACTAGCCATGTATTCTGACAAAGTCTTTGCTGAGTAAATGAAGGAAATGCTGAAAAATATGACCACAGCACTGCCGAGGAAGAAGGGTCTGCGCCGTTTGAACATGAAGACTATTGATAAGGCATCAGATCCGAGAATCTCTAAGTTTGTCACCCAGAAGTCGAAATCCTCTTCTAGTGTTTGAAGTTGTATACTCCGACAAGCATCAATGACCTTTGTGCCATTCCTGACGTCATGGCCCACCTCAAAGTGGTCAGTGATGCTTCTGAGCGGGCAGTATAACTGGTAATGGACTACAACAGTGGTCTGACGAAGAATGAAGAAAAACGACAGCTGATCTTTCATGTTGTGCAGCACCACAGAGCCCACAACGACTCGATAAAAAAAAAAAAAAACGTAATAAACTGATTATGCTTGTTGTATAGCTCAAAAATATTGTTTCTTTTCGTACCGCAGTGTTTATTTTTACCTTTCTTCATCATACCTTTCACGTACTGAGATCAGTTAGATTTATAGAATGCAGGGGTAGTGAGGCACGACCTTGCATTGATTAAAAAAAGAAAAAAAAAAATTGTGCTTGAATGCTTTGTTTGTAAAGTGGAATCGATTGCATACTTTGCCCATCTAAATATCCTTTTTTTTTTTCTCTCTCTCCCCTATAAGTGCTGAACACCCATATATATATATATATATATATATATATATATATATATATATATATATATATATATATACATATAATGTGTGTGTGTGTGTGTGTGTGTGTGAGGAAGAAGGAACCAAAGGCAACGAGCCTGCAAAACTATTCCTTTCAAGAGAAAAACAAAATGTAAGAGAGAGAAAAATTCAAAATCCGATCATTTCCAGGTGCCTGGACACACTGCGTTTGAAAAACTGGAGATCATAGGAAGTAGGGAATACAGACAGAGGGAGACAGTTCCAGAGATGACCTGTTGCATAAATGAAGGACTGGGAGTAAAGATTAACTCTTGCATTAGAGAGTTGGACAGAAAAGGGATGAGAGTTTGCTGCTAGACAGGTGCTACGCGTTCGTTGTAGGGGTGGAAGAATGCATGCAGACAGTTCAGAGGAGCAGTGACCATTGAAGACGCGATAGAAAAGAGATAAAGATGCAACAGTGCGGCGAAGAGACAAAGGTTGAAGGGAGTCAGTAAGAGGAGGAGAGTTAATGTGGTGAAAAGCTTTTGACTCCACCCTATTGAGAAGAGCTGTATGTGGGGAGCCTCCCCACATATGAGAGTTGTACTCTACACAGGGGCGAATAAAACCCCTGTATAGAGTCAACAATTGTGCAGGAGTAAAGAAGGAACAGAGTCGGCTTAGCACACCCAATCTCTTGGAAGCAGATTTTACAAGAGATGTAATATGATCTTTCCAAGACAAGTCCCTAGTAAATGAAACCCCAAGCATGTTCAAGGATGATGCAGGATTAAGTTGAATATTATATATATATATATATATATATATATATATATATATATATATAATATAAGTATATATATATATATATATATATATATATAATGTAAGTATATATATATATATATATATATATATATATATATATATATATATAATATAAGTATATATATATATATATATATATATATATATATATATATATATATATATATGTATGTATATGAGAGAGGGGTGTGTGAGTTGGGAGCAGGGCAGTGAAATGGCGGGGACAGGGCGACTTGGAGGCGATTTGTTTGTGGCCACCCAAACGAGATTGAGGCGTCTGGCAATATATATATATATATATATATATATATATATATATATATATATATATATATATATATATATATATATATGTATATATATGTATATATATATATATATATATATATATATATATATATATATATATATATATATATATATATATATATATATATTGTTATGGAACAGAGAAAGATAATGTACACTTTAAGTGAGAATACTAATATTCACTACTGTCCCGTAAAGTTCCAGGTTCAAAACAAAAGAGTTAGGTAAAATTACAAGTTAAAGTTTAATGCTCAAACTAACAACAAAACATTCAGGACTCATAAGGATAATGTAATGGCAAAAAACAGGTTAAATATATGGTTAACCGCAATAGCCTCTATTAACACGAAATTAGCATGATTAAATTTATCTAAGTCAGCCCTGATAAAATGAGAAAACACTGGATAATCCTCAGTTAACGCAAAATATATTCTTACCGATACAAAATATTATTATCACTGGCTGACAATATGAATTACAAAAAGTTTACTAGGCCTACGAATCAACACCTTATGGTATACAGCACAAGAACAAAATGTAATAACACTTATACTCAAATTACACAGCAGCTAGATGGTTGGAGACTTCCTGAGCACTCACAAAAATAATAACATCTGTACAGGGGAGGACAGAGATGTGAACAAAAGGAGGAGTAGATCTAAGTGGCAATTAATGCAGAGACTGAGCTCATTATATAGGGGCCGGCAGAGCTTGATACAACTTGTAAGAAGGACGTGCAAATGAAGCCAGAGGGGACAAAGAGTTGACAATCCTGCTCTGAACAACAGAAAGAACGACTTACTCTACGTTAAGGGTAGAAGGGGGGAGTGAGGTAGAACACGCTAGTGCTCAAACATGCAGCATACTGTACGTTAGAATTACACAAAGGATGATGAAATCATAGGCTATGTAACACCTCCCACAAAGAAAAAAGAAATTTACAAAGGAAATTTCTTATTACTCTAAAACAATCTGCCTAAAGTCTAGATAAGCAATCTGCAATAACATTTTCTTTCCCCTTGACATGTTGTATGTCTAATGAATACTCCTGAATAAGTAGACTCTATCTTGTCAATCTCTGATTTTTATCTATCTTTAAACTTACTATGGAATTTCAGTGGGTTATGATCGGTAAATAATGACTATGAGGTCAAAACCAGAACACAAATAAAATGAAAAATGCTGTAAACCCAAAATCAAGGCCAAAAGCTCTTTCTCAATAGTTGAGTAGTTCTTTTGAGGTGGAGTGAACTTCTTACTGTAATAAGATACAGGGTGTTCAATACCCTGATCATCCTCTTGCAGCAAAACAGCCCCAGCTCCTGTTTAACTTGCGTCAACAGCCATCTTAAAAGGCTTAGCAAACTTTGGAGTAGCGAGCACTGGCTGACTTAATAGGATAGCTTTAAGTTCGCTGAAAGAGGATTCACAGTCATCGGTCCAGACAAATTTAACTCCCTTTTTCAGTAGGTCTGTAAGTGGTGATACAAGAATTGAAAAGTTAAGAACAAATCTCCTGTAATAACCTACCATTCCCAAAAATCTTTGTAGCTCTTTCCTACTTTTAGGTCTGGGAAGATCACTTATAACCTGAACCTTAGCTCCTGGTGGTGCAACATGTCCATCACCAATTACCTACCCAAGGTACTGAACTTTAGCTTGACCAAACTCACACTTTGATAAATTAGCTACAAGATTAGCCTGAACCAAACGCTCGAGAAATTTACTGACATGGCATAGGTGATCTTTCCAGTTGTCACTGAAGATTAATACATCATCAATATAAACAACGTACCCTACCAAACCCTCTGTTGCAACATTCATGAGCTTCTGAAATGTGGCTGGTGCATTCTTCATACCATATGGCATTACAGAACATGCAAAAGTCTTTCCTAGTGTTACAAAACATGAGATCTCCCTAGCACATTCAGTCATAGGTACTTGCCAGTATCCCTTTAACAAATCAAACTTACTTGTGTACCTAGCCTTTATGATCTTGTCTATGTAATCTTCCATGCGAGGGAGAGGGTGTCTGTTTTGGTTATCTGATTAACACGTCTGTAGTCGATGCAAAGCCGCTGTGACCCACCTGGCTTAGGGACTAGAGTGACAGAAGAACTCCACTCACTCTGACAGGGCTCAATCATCTTGTGGTCCAACAGGTAGCCCAGCTCCTTCTTGATGAGAGGAACTTTCACTGGGTTCACACGGTAAGGAGGCAATTTAATTGGCTTTGCGTCTCCAACATCGACATCATGCATCAACACAGTGGTTCTTCCTGGAGTGGCACGGAACACTTGCGGGTACTCCTGCAGTAATGCCAAAAACTCCTGCCTTTCCTCAGGAGCTAGATGAGAAAGCTTAGTCTGGAGATCATTCATGATATCAGGATTCTTCCCCAAACTATCACTCAAGCTCATGCTGCATGGGAGAACTTCACTTGCAGACTCGTGTGGAACAGCTACAGTGCAGACTGTGTTATTTTCGTCCCGCCTGTGATATAACTTTAGCATGTTGATGTGACAAAGTTGCTTGTTCTTTCTACGATCTGGTGTGGCGATGACATAGTTGACATCACTGAGTTTCTTCTCCACGAAATAAGGACCACTAAACTTGGCTTGAAGAGGTTGCCCATGCACTGGTAGCAGAATCAAAACCTGATCTCCTGGCTGAAAGTGGCGTAACCTGGACTTCTTATCATACCAAGTCTTCATCTTCTCCTGAGCAGCTCCTAAATTCTCTCTCGCCATCTGTAAAGCAGTGGACAGCCGTTCTTTGAACTTCATCACACACTCCAGCAGGTTGACGTCATCTTCCTCCGACAGCCAGCATTCCTTGAGTAACTTAAGGGGTCCTCTTACTTCATGGCCAAACAGTAGTTCAAAGGGTGAGAAGCCCAGTGATTCATTTGGAGATTCTCTTGCGGCAAATACAACGAATGGAAGACCTTTATCCCAGTCTTTCTGATGTTCCAAACAGTATTTCTTGAGCATCGATTTGAGTGTTTGATGATATCTCTCCAGCGCTCCTTGGGTCTGAGGATGGTAAGCTGAAGGCGTGATCTGGGTGATGCCCAACTCTTTCAGAGACTGCTTGAAAACATTTGACATGAAATTACTTCCCCGGTCTGACTGTACCTCCTTGGGCAGACCAAACTTTGTGAAGAACCCTAGCATTTCCTTAACCACGTTCTTTGCTGAGATATTTCTAAGTGGAATGGCTTCAGGATAACGAGTAGCCATATCAATCAGGGTCAACACATAAGAAAATCCTGAAGAAGTCTTAGGAAGAGGGCCCACAATATCCACCAACACACGGGTGAATGGCGCCTCAAAAGGAGGAATGGGAACTAGAGGTGCAACCTTTTCGGTCTGATTACACTTCCCCACAACTTGACAGGTGTGACAAGACTTACAATACCAGGAAACATCCCTGAAGATACCTGGCCAGTAGAAGTGTTTCAAAATGCGTGCCACAGTCTTCCTCACTCCAAGGTGTCCTGCCAAACTGGAATCATGAGCCACTCTAATGATATCCTGCCTACAAACACGAGGGATGACAACTTGATGTACAACCTCCCATTCACAGTTGGCTGATGCTGTTGGGGGTCTCCACTTCCTCATAAGTACTCCTGACTTTGTATAATAACAAGTAGAAGCACCGGCTGACTCTTCCTCACTGCAAGCAGAGTTAGCTAGACCTTTCAACTCAGGGTCAGCAACCTGCAACTCAACCAACTCTTGACGAGACAAATTATCAACACTACGGGGTACTGCCTCATCTGGTGAGTGGTCCAAATTAGCAAGAAAAGTGTCAGCTAGGATAACATCATCATCATAATTATCCTCTAAGTCACCAGTAACTTTAGACTTAGCCCTAGTGACAGCACATGCAGAGAACACATCAGGGACATCACAATCCTGGGCTGCAGCCACTGGCTCACTAGACAACTGAGGAGCTGGACACACTTGACTTCCACCAATATGATTTCCAAGTAAGAAAGTTACACCTGACACTGGGAGTGTCTCAACCAACCCAACCATAACAGAACCATTAACAAAACCAGACTCTAAATTCACTCTGCACAGAGGGACAGAGAAGTAATTATTCCCTACACCTTGTAAGATTACAGTTTCATCAGAGGAATTAACATTAGAGCCTAGAACACTGGTCAGCATAAGGGATTGGCAAGCACCTGTATCACGATTTATTTTAACTGATTTCCTGTCATTACTGTCCAGAGGACTGACATACCATCAGACAGGAAATTAGCACATGAACTCTTGAGAGTGTCACCCACGTTACTGCTCAAAAGAGGAGCTTCATCATGAGGATTTAATTTACCCCTCAAAGCAGGTTCAGTTAACTCAGTTAAAGAATTCTGGGAACTCTCAAGGGTGGACACTAGACCTATTGACTGAATATTTAAAGACTCCTTTTTGTTCACATCACGCTGTCTCCTGATACATTTCTCCGTAGTATAACCAAGCTTACTACAATAAGTACATTTACTTTTCTGAAATCTAGAGGTGGAGCTGGTATTTACTTCCTGAGAAACATCATCTTTATTCTCTTTCCTGTTACCTGTACTCTGAGTAGAGGCAACGTACTTACTCTCAGCTTTCCTTTTTTCTTTAGAATATCTCTTGTGAGTGAGAACATATTCATCAGCTAAAACTGCAGCATCAGACAAATTATCTATTCTTCTCTCATCAAGATATAGGCTTACATCTTTATTAATACACCTTTTGAAGTCCTCCAGCATAATCAACTGCTTAAATTTACCAAAATCAGAATCCACATTCTTAGAATTTAACCACTGCTCTAACAGATCTTATTTGATTTTTGCATACTTAACATGGGATTGCTTATCTTGCTTATAAGTTGTCCTAAATTTTACTCTATAGGCTTCAGGAACAAGGTCATAGGCCTTAAGAATCAAGCTCTTAACTACATCATAATTATCAGATTGATCCTGAGGCAAAGATGCATAAGTTACTTGAGCTTTACCAGTGAGAACAGTTTGAAGGAGTACTGGCCAATACTTTTTGGGCCACCCTCTCAAACAACTGAAAATACTTTGTTAAATCAGATTCATTAAAAGGAGGGACAAGTTTAACATTTTTAGCCACATCAAAATCATCAGAGCTAGATGATCCAGTTCCACCTTGTTTCATGCGATACTCATGGTCTGCCTGAATCCTACCAAGTTCAATTTGTGCCTGAGCCTGTGCCTCCTGAATACGAGCATTTGCCTGAAATTCAGCCTCCTTAGCACGAGCCTCCTGCAGGGCTAGCTGTAACTTAGCTAATTCAATCTGCGTTTGCTCATTTGGAGGAGTTACATTAAACAAGCTTTCATTAATCATGTCAACAACTTGATCTTTAGAATGATGAGAGCGAACAGCAATTCCCAATTGTTGAGCAACAAGCTTAAGTTCATTCTTTGTTCTGTTTTCTACTTCACACACTGTTTACACATTTGACAAAAAATCTTTGGCTTCAACAAGCGTAGTAATAGTAGACATCATGAATAAATCACAGTCACAAAATATCAAGCAATATCCTTATGATAATATCCTGAATATCCTGATAAGAGGTCGCCAAATTTATGTTACAGAACAGAGAAAGATAATGTACACTTTAAGTGAGAATACTAAAAATCACTACTGTCCCGTAAAGTTCCAGGTTCAAAACAAAAGAGTTAGGCAAAATTACAAGTTAAAGTTTAATGCTCAAACTAACAACAAAACATTCAGGATTCATAAGGATAATGTAATGGCAAAAAACAGGTTAAATATATGGTTAACTGCAATAGCCTCTATTAACACGAAATTAGCATGAGTAATTTATCTAAGTCAACCCTGATAAAATGAGAAAACACTGGATAATGCTCAGTTAACGCAAGATATATTATTACAAATACAAAATATTATTACCACTGGCTGACAATATGAATTACAAAAAGTTAACTAGGCCTACGAATCAACACCTTATGCTATACAGCACAAGAACAAAATGTAATAACACTTATACTCAAATTACACAGCAGCTAGATGGTTGGAGACTTCCTGAGCACTCACAAAAATAATAACAACTGTACAGGGGAGGATAGATATGTGAGCAAAATAAGGAGTAGATCTAAGCGGCAATTAATGCAGAGACTAAGCTCATTATATAGGGGCCGGCAGACCTTGATACAACTTGTAAGAAGGACGCGCAAATGAAGCCAGAGGGGACAAAGAGTTGACAATCCTGCTCTGAACAACAGAAAGAACGACTTACTCTACGATAAGGGTAGAAGGGGGAGTGAGGTAGAACACGCTCGTGATCAAACATGCAGCATACTGTACGTTAGAATTACACAAAGGATGATGAAATCATAGGCTATGTAACAAAAAATATATATATATATATATATATATATATATATATATATATATATATATATATACAGTATATATATATATATATATATATATATATATATATATATATATATATATATATATATATATATATATATATATATATATATATATATATATATATATATATATATATATATATATTATATATATATATATATATATATATATATATATATATATATATATATATATATATATATATAAACTGGTAATGAAATTAGGCTACCAAAAATATGATTTTGATAGCTATTGAAATATGCAAGAAAAAATACTTAAATAGTAAAATACTATTACTACTTTTTCACATGCATTCCTATCCTGCAGTGAGCTGAACAGACATTAACTGTATTTTTAGGGCCAGTTCGTTGTGCCATCTGGGTGTATTGCTGCCCTACCGAGAACTGAAAGCCACAACTAACAAAAGGCTCTTTTGTCAAATATGCGATAAATACTGTGTGTGTGTGTGTGTGTGTGTGTGTGTGTGTGTGTGTGGTAATAAGTTTCCTATTTTTTCCCTATGTTTCTGTGAAATCTGATGCATATCATCTCTTTGTGCTCAAAGTTTTAAGTGTACCTATTCATTTACCGATTTATGATAGAACAGGCAAATGATAATAATAATAATTATATTCACTGCCTCGCCCGGGACAGAGTCCGGCGAGGAAATGTTTTTGATCATTAATTTCTTTGTTTCTTTGTTAGCAACATTACAGAAAAACGGATCAATGAAATTACCTGAAATTTTCAGGATATGTGGGCACTTGTCCCAAAAGGAAGTGGCTGAATTTTGCAGGTAATCGAGTGAGCCTGAAAGGTCAAAATCATGGACACAGATTTTCAGAGGGCTATAACTTTGACCCGCCTGAAGATAGATATATTCACTTTCGTCAGCATGCAGGAATTCCCATATGGGCTTTCATATGGCACCAAGATCTTTGGCCTTTCGTGAGCCTGAAAGGTCAAATTTAAGGTCACGGTTATTCAGGGGGCTACAACTCGAAACTGGTTGAAGATGTAGATATTTACCGTTATCAACATATAGGAAGTCTCATTTCGTTTTTTAATTGGTAACCTGACCTTTGACCTTGAGTGACCTTGAAAGGTCAAACTCAATGTCACGGATACTCAGGGGGCTATAACCCGAAACTAGTTGAAGTTACAGATATTTACTATAATCAAGATATAGGAAGTCTCATATGGGCTTTCATTTGGCACCATGACCTTTGACCTTAAGTGACCCTGAAAGGTCAAAAGCAAGATCACTGGTTTTAAGAGAGCTATAACTTGAAAACGGTTGAACATAAAGTAACTGGTGACTAGCGAGGTTTATTGTGCCTGTCACCTCTTGTATATTTGTTACTACTTTTTTTTTGTTTTTTTCGCTGGTGACGTCTAGGAAGCGGACTTCTCGATCGGGCTCTTCAGCCTGTCGAAGAGGCAGTCCAAGGTAATAGACTTCATCCATCCCGTGCTGGTGCAATACATCATGATCCTTGGGATAAAGGGCAGACCTGAAGTCAATCTCTGGAGATTTTTCCTACCTCTTCAGCCTATGGTGTGGCTCGCTATCATCTCCCTCTTTTTTCTTCCTTCCCTTACGTACCTCGTCTCCTACTGCCAACACACCGAGAACGGTGGTGGCGAAAGCTGGCCGGAGGATATTTTTACTATGGTCCGCGTGCTGCATCAACAAGGTAAGTAATTATACAGCAACACAAAAACACAAGTTACAGAGAAGCCACTGTTAACTCCTTTCTGACTTCTTCTGCAGTCCTTTATTTTCTTTCCTGCCACCTGCACACTGAAAACAGAGGTGGAGCAAGCCGGCCAGAGGATAGTGAATTTTTACTATGGGCCGAGTGCTGCTCATCAGAGTAAATGATAAACAGCAGTACAAACACAAGTTGTAGGTATAGTAGCGACTGTTATCTTTTTCTTGGCTGTTCTTAATGCTTTTATCTCCTCTTCCATTGCCAACACACGGAGAACAGGGGTGACGAATGCTTGGAAGAGGATACCTTTATTACGGTTACACCAAGATAGTCCTACAAGTCGGAAAGTGGCTTCCATATTCCTCTTCTTGTTCTCTTGGTCATGTCCTTTTCCTTCTTCCTCGGTGTACATGAACCAAGAGAGGTGTTGGGAAAGCTGGCAAGAAGATTCGAATCTGACCGTAACACCGCCACTAGTACTGGGAACTTGAACTAAGTGATGACATCACTGTTCCGTGTACGCCATATCCCAGATAATTTGTTAGGAAGATCGCAATAAATACATTTTGTCAGTTAGTCTTGTGTGTAAGATGCCGTGCTTGAGAATAGTACAACAGTACTGTCTGGATGCTATCAGTTCCCTTTTGCATTGGGGATAAAAATGAAGAATTCATTTTTCTTTTTCGCAGAAAAAAATTCAAAGCTTTTAGCCAGCAAAACTTGCTTTTTTTTTTTTTTTTTTTTTTTTTTTTTTTTTAAATAGAGCAAGAAAGCCAAAGTCAAGAGTGCTTCAGTTCATGATGGCTGGACTTATTGCATTTAAAAGAATGGATACCATGGCTAGTAGGATGAGACTGAGGAAAACAGTTCCAGACCTGACCAGTTGCATACAAGAACGACTGAAACTACCAACCGACTCTTGCACTAGTGGGTTGGACGGGAGAGAAATACAGAAAGTTCAAAAGAACAATAAGTAGAATAGTCAGTAGTAAGACACCCCAGCACACACACACACACACACACACACACACACACACACACACACACACACCGCTCGCTGGCTTAGTGGTAGCGTTCTTGCTTGCCATCTGGTAGACGGGAGTTCGCGCCTCGCTCAGGTTGCGAAAAGTTTCACTGACGAAGTGGGTGGTTACTGTCCCCCTAGAGAAAGGGGACGAGTGTGTGCGTGTGTGAAGGTCACAGCCTTGCCCTTAGATCGGACTTTTTGAGCTCTCAGCTCCCTTCCGAGAGGGTAAAAGCTGACGATCACGACCATCAAGTGATCCTGACCGACCCGGTGAATTACACACACTAGAGCAGTAATGCATATATTGGTGTACAAAGTCTTGTACAAAGTCAGCAACTGAATAAGGCTAAAGAATGCACGGAGTAGGCGCCGCACACCTAACTGTCACAAAGCAACTTTTACTAGACAAGGTACTTGATCCATCCAAGATAAGTCAGAAGAAAAGATGACACCAAGAATATATACAGAAAATGAAGATAAGTGTGTTGTTGAACGTATGGGATTGCTGTGTGGAAAATAAGTGTACTGTAGAGTTGAGAGATGAGGGAAGAGGATTATTGAGGTGTGGAAAGTAACAAGGTTCCTTGTGCTCCAATAAAAAATGGAACCGGAAGTACTCAACACTCGAATGACAAATGGAAGTTCGCTATTGAGTCTGTAAAATACTCCTGAGAGAAAGGCCTAGACGCCACCTTGCCAAAGCAGGTCTAAAATATGTGACACCGTCAAAATTGTGAGGCTACCATCTGGATTCTCACATCCTGACCTATTGCAGTGGCAGTGGCGAGGTGGCATCGTGGCCTTGGGGTTAGACGTATTTAACCAATCCAATGGTATACTGTTCGAACCAGAAGACGAGTGTCAAAACCTCAGCTCGTGATTGTTGTACTGACTTGTTACACCATTTGTTTTGGATGAACACTGAAGGTATGGATGATTATTGTGATGGTGACGATGGGGATGGTTATTTGTGATAATGACGATGATGATGATTGTTATCACTGTGATAGGACTGATGGTGATGATGATTATTTTCGTGATGGTAATGATGAATATGATGGTTATTATTATTACTCAGATGATGATGATGGTAATGATAATGTTATTATTGCTACTCTGATGACGATGATGGTAATGATTGATTAGTATTACTGTGATGGTAATGGTGGTGATGTTGATGATAGTTATGGCTGTGATGATGTTTATCTCTAATTATTGTGTTAAAGATGATAATAATTATTACTGTCGTGATGGTAATAATAATGATAATGATTATTTCTGTGATGCTTGTGACGGTGATGATGTGTGCATAATTAGACAGCTGGATAAGTGGCTGGCGGTGGTGGAGACGAGTAGGACTTGCTGGGTGGATATTGGCAACTGTTGTGGTAGTAAGGAGCTACGCTGGGAACCTGATGTCGGTGTTCTCAGTGGGGCACATCCAGCAACCGTATCAGAGCCTCAGACACGTGCTGGACGACCCTCACGTCATTATGGTCTGACAAACCAACACCTCTAATGTACAGTCTTACAGGGTGAGGAACTTGGAACTTCTCAGTTCTCTTTATGGGAGCAAACGTAACCTAATTTCCTGCTAAAATGTCCTCTTTTCTTATAAAAATTTCATGGTTTCTCTGTAGTGCTTAATGCGTTCGAGCATTTTCTCTGCGGTGATAATTAGTTCAAGGTTCTTCTGCACAGTTTCATTAAATAAATTTCAGTTTTATTGCTTCTTTATGGATCACATAATCATTATATAAGGAGGTTGTTGCCCGCAGAGTCTGGAGGCAGAAATTGATGTGTTGCCAACTACCTTCACTTAAGACAACTACTCGCAGGATGGTGGGAGGTGGTGCCGACCATCACCCACTCACTTGATGCAGTGGTGCCTGCTCCTTCCTTCATTGTTGTCATCTATTTTCTCTTCCTGCCCTCCTGCCTTCCTGTTCCTCTCATTTTTTCTGTCACTTTTTATCACTCTCCTTTCCATCTCAGGCTACTCTACACTGAGTGGTCAGCATAATGTTTCCTGTAGCCCAGGAAACAATTTACAATGCTAGGCGGTAACCATATAACCATGGGATGACGTGGAGCCTAATATGGTGCCCCTGTTAACAGAATGGAGAGACAGAATTGCAGCATCCATCCAGCAACCCAACCTCGATACTCTTACCTGTGCCTCGTTGTGGAGAGGCGCTATTTGCCGCAAGGGAATATCGGTGTGCGGCTCAGGACGTCCCTGCAGGGGCGGTTGCTTTCCTTGTGTTAATGGGTCTGCTCGGCCAGACAAACTGGGGCTACTCAACAACAACAACAACAACTCAGAAATATGATGGTAAGGAAGAAGCATCAATTCATAATTTAATCATCTTGAAACCTGAATACAAAATAAACATAATGCCATTTTTGCGTTTCCAGATGCAAAGGTAAAAATTGCTTTGGAAAACGGTACACGAAAAACCAGGCTAGCGCGTCTGATATCTAGTGCTGATGTCATGCCGGTGTGCCCTGGCAGAACACACCTATATTGTGCTGTATACTACTTCAGGTGCGCAGCTTTGACCTCACATCTTTGTAACACTGTTTCTTTGCCGCAGAGAAATTCTTCTTTCTTTCTAGAAATAGAATTCAGATGATGATGATGATGATGATGATCTCTCTCACCTTCCTCCCCCAGTCAGTGGAATCCGGGATATATCGAGAGGTGCGGGAGACAAAGGAGGCTGGGAGGGTCAGACATCACACAAATATAGAATTCTTCAAAGTGATCAACACTATGGTTCGATCTGGACACCATGTACTTGTGGAGCTCGAGTTGATGCTGTTTATGATGAATGGACAACACTAAGTCTCCATTACAGGTGAGAGAGAGAGAGAGAGAGGACTTCAATGTACCTCTAATTAATATCATCAGAGAGAGAGAGAGAGAGAGAGACATTGGTACTTAGAGATATTAAAGCCCCAGTCACACTGCAGGTACGACTTATCACAAACCTGAAAATCGCGAAACCAGTCCCCGAGCACGGAGGTCTCCGAGCAGTCGTGCCACCAATCACCTACCGGTGGTCATCCAGTGTCCGTCCAGCGGCCGTCCAGTGTGGTCGAATGGCGACCATGGCCAGGTACACACAGGTCAAGTCACCGGCCAGTCACCGGCAGGCCGCCAACAAACGGTGTCCGGTCCGCGTCCTGTTGCAGTTTAGACCACAACCACTAGATGGATACCAGCCGCAGATTGGCCGGCAGCTCGTCTCGGTCCAGCCCACCACCTGTTGCTCGACCAATTGCCGGCTGGACGGCGGCCGGACTTCAACCACCACCCCAGACAGGGGGCTTGTGGGCGGCGGCTGCTGCAGTCCAGTTGTTGCCTTGACGGAGTGCAGACGGCCACCACACAGAGCGGGCAGCGACCAGCCTTACTCCGGATAGCAACCACTGCTTAAAAATCAGATGTCGCCGACCAGTTGCAGTCCGTAAGCCAGCCAGACGCACTCCATCCGCCCACCGGGCGGCTTCAGTGCCACGACATCGGTGATCGCGGGGAGGTTTTTCGTGCAGCACAAAAAACCTCGCAACGAGTTTTTGGTCGCCATGGTGGCCTGCGGCTAGACCGAGACATATAGAGACCGGTCGTAAACCTCACCAAAACCACCCACGACTTGCAGGTTGCGGGTGATTTGGGATAAGTCGTACCTGCAGTGAGACTGGGGCCTAATGGACCTTAATCTAAAGCAAATTAATACCATAAGTCGTCTCCAATACAGAGGTGTCGGGGGGGGGAGGGTTGCTAGTGTGGAAAGAATATCTGTTCAGTATGAAATCCTATATCCTGTTTAATTCAAATTGGACTAAAACTGCCATTTCTCCATCTTGAATCTTGAGTTAAAACAATAAATTAACACTAAAACCCAGCCACGAAAGAGTGCTATTGAAAGGATGTTGAGCGGCAGCACTGTCTTTTTCTGCCAGTGAGCTACGTGACATAAGTCGCAAAAGGACAAAAACCTGGGCCAAATTAACATGAAAAGAGCTGAACTAATTTTTCTCTAACTTGCCCTGAAATTGCCATCTCCCTATCTTGAATGCAGAGTTATAACAATAGATCAGCAATAGAATATGATGCTGGTCACAGAGGAGTGTCATGAAGAGATCGTATAATGCTGGTATTATCTTATTCTGCCACTAAGTCACGTGAAATAAGCTACAAACGGACGACAATCTGGGCCAAGTTAGAGTGAAAAGAGTAGTAGCATTGTTATCGACCTCCAGGAAGATATGATTTCTACACGTCAAGGGAACGGTTCCTGCCCGTGATGCTGTCCACAATAGACCAGAAGGACAGTCTTCTTGTTCCAGCACTTTGCAAAAGGTAACTAGACGGTTAGACCGTGCTGGGTATACTCAGTATTCTAACCTAGGCTAAAGATGTCATCTCTTAATACTAAATGCTGAGGTGTTAAAAACAGATGCACTCAAGAATATGATGTGTGAAGATAGACGGTGTTAGGTAACTCTTTTTACTTGACTTGGCTTAAAATAGCCTTGTTTCAGTTATCAATGCTGAAATGTAAACAACAGATAAACACTGGGAGATGATACTAATGACGAAGAAATGCAGTAGAAAGGATGGTGAGCTGTAGCTGCTTCTGTTTCTGCTACTATACTACTATACATGCCACCATTCAACCCCGCCCCTTCACGCCCACCGCCCGGATAATGGGTGAAGAAGGGCGGGAACACGACTTCAGGAACAGGATGGGGCGTAAGAGACAAAGGTTCCTATTCTTGTCTGGCCAGGAAGCTCCCTAACACCTCTTCCATAGCGATGTGTTTTTTAATATGGCTGGTTACTGTCAACTTGTGTGTGTTATTAATGCTGTGTATGGTGGTAGTTGAATAATTTAAATGACACACAGGCTGAGAGTATGGAATAATAAACAAAATTAATCACTTAAGTAGAGGTGTTAGGGAGCTTCCTTAATCAATGAGAAAACTAGCCAAGGTGCCTGACGACAAGTAAAAAGAAGAAAATCTGGACCAAGTTAAAGTGAAAAAACCATAGTGATGAGATAATGATGTATTAATTCACCATATCGTTCTTGAGTTCCCTTTGTAACATAATATACAGATCAACCATTATCCTCACAATAATATTGTTCTAAGAAAAAGCAGTAGAATATGCCAGCTTGTCTTCCTGTCCTCAGAATGTGTTTTATAAGGATTAAATTTTTCTCTGATGATTTATTTCACTGCTCATCAGGCTTCTGAGTATTATGAAGCTATATTTACTAGTACCGATTCCATTTTTTCCTAGATTACAGACTCGTACGGACTGCACGTAATTATATGATTTTTTTATTTTTATTTGACAGTATTGTTTCCTATGATATACTTTCTCCTTTAACACAACTTTTCGACGGTGGCTGAGTCGGCAGGTAGGTGGACTGCAGTGCCAATGGACATGGTTTTGAGTCCTACCTGGAGTGGGGAACAGTTCAATGGTTGTAATTTCGTTAAGGCAGACTTTACTGATGTATCAAAAGACCCACAAACATTTAACACCCCCACTAATAACAGTACACCAGTGATGTATGACGCAGTATACTCAATATGGACGGTGAGTGTTAGCTCCTAAGTAGTAGCATATGGTGGTGCATAGTACGTACGAGGGCTGCTGAGTCTCCGGGAATAGGCTGTTAAGTATATGCCCAGAGTCATTAAGAAATTCTTATATTGTGTTGTACAGAATGTCCTCCGTCGCTGAGGCTGGCTTGTACAACCAGTGGAGCAAGACCGTGCTACCCAACTCCACCTCCTGCCACAACCTACCCACCAGCATCACCGTCAGTACAACACTCACCCTCACATACCTATGGGTGGCACCTGATAGCTGTATGGCTCAATCTTTCAACTCACATCAAGTGTTTTGTTTCGTGCTCTGTCTCAGTCTATCTGTGTGTGTGTGTGTGTGTGTGTGTGTGTGTGTGTGTGTGTGAGCAAAATACTTCGGACAGTTTTCATCCGATATTTACAATATTTAGTGGACTTTGTAACTCCTTTGTAGTTACCAAATGTCATAAAAGACTTTGTAGTTACTTTTAGTGGAGTTTTATATATATTAGACTTGGGACGAGCGGTTGTTATACTTGAGTAGCATTGTAAGTAGATAATCTTCTTTCCCATTTGTCATGTAGTGACAGAAGAGGTAAAGAATAGTATGGGACTATTTTAATTTGTCTTGGAAATATTAACAAAGTCTCTCACACAGAGCGGAGTATAAAGTAGAGTCCCACTAGCTATCTCTCTGTCTCGCTCTCTCTGTCTCTCTCTCAAGTTGCTAAGCCCTTCTCTCTGCGACCTGTCTGTTCTATGGCTAGCTTCTTTCTGCCCTCTCTTTTCTAAATTCTGGTGAAACAGGAGACGTATCACGTGTGTTCCTTGTGAGTGGAAAGTTCTAGAAGCCTGTGTGTGAGTATGTGTGTATGTGTGTGTATGGTCACTAAGGCTTTGTTCACTGGTGGATTGCTGACAACTAACTGCATCATCTCCTTACTGGCCACTTCGTAATCTGTCGTCAGCTTTCCTCAGTGTAATTTGCAAGATCATTTCCCATTCCCAGGCTCGCATAGAGCTGTCTATCTATCTATTTATCTATCTATCTATTATGATTTGTAATTATAATATGGAGTCCTAACATATTGCTCGGTCACGCGAAAATGGCGTACCATCGACAGTTAATAGTCCTAACATATTAATACATATTATATACACATTATAATGAACTTATAAGCTAATTTCCCATTCCCAGGCTCGCATAGAGCTGTTATCTATCTATTTATCTATCTATCTATTATGATTTGTAATTATAATATGGAGTCCTAACATATTGCTCGGTCACGCGAAAATGGCGTACCATCGACAGTTAATAGTCCTAACATATTAATACATATTATATACACATTATAATGAACTTATAAGCTAATTAAGTGAAATGCATAATATTGTAAAAGTAACATAATTGTATGAATATTGTATGCATATAATATTTATAGTAAATAGTGATTATTCAGTAATATTACATTTTAAACAAGTTGTATACATATCATTAAAAGTAAATTATTTAACTGTAATACAGTATGTACTTGGGTTATTGTAGTGAAATGCATAACTGTGTTGGCCTTATAATTGTAGTTACATTTTGTTAATGCAACTGTTACATAAGTGTCTTGGCCTTATAATTGTAGTTAAAGTTACGTAAAAGTTACATCTTGTTAATACAACTGTTAATTGGCAAAGTGTAACATAATGCAATCGTTTGTCGTTACATAATTGTTACATATCGTTTGTAGTTACATAATTGTTACATATCGTTTGTAGTTACATAATTGTAGTTAAAGTTACATAAAAGTTACATCTTTTTAATGCAACTGTTACATAAATGGTACATATTGTTTGTTGTTACATAATTGTAGTTAAAGTTACATAAAAGCTACAGCTTGTTAATGCAACTGTTACATAAATGGTACATATTGTTTGTAGTATTGTTTGTAGTTACATAATTGTAGCAAGTGTAACATAATGCAATCGTGTGTCGTTACATAATTATAATATGGAGTTACATAATTGTTACATATCGTTTGTAGTTACATAATTGTTGTTAAAGTTACATAAAAGTTACATCTTGTTAATGCAACTGTTACATAAATGGTACATATTGTTTGTAGTATTGTTTGTAGTTACATAATTGTAGCAAGTGTAACATAATGCAATCGTTTGTCGTTACATAATTATAATATGGAGTTACATAATTGTTACATATCGTTTGTAGTTACATAATTGTAGCAAGTGTAACATAATGCAATTGTTTATCGTTACATAATTGTAATAATTGCAGTCCTAACATATGCTGCGGTCGATGATATGATGTGTCAGGCCACTTGCTTGTGGAGACAACAATTTGCTTTTTTGTTTGTAGTTTATGTGGTATTTTGGCATATGTAGTAACACTTACACTTATTTTCATTTGTTTGTCTTTCTTGCTTTTTCTTTCTTTCGTTCTTTTTTTTTTTTGTATGTATTGATTTTCTATGATTTGTTTTTCTTCGTTTGTGTATGCTTTTTCTATGTTGTTCATGGTTGCATAATTACTGGCTAATTTCCTTGGGATACTTTTTTAAAGTTTAGTTTATATTGCACAGGTATTACTGAAAATGATACTATATAGTCCCATATTTTGTTATTTTATATAAAAAATATATACACTATATACAGTATTAACTATATACACTGACTTGTTGTTCACCTGTACCTATCGTGGGTAATATGTGTGTCAGCACTGTGTGGAAATCATTGTCTTCACGATTGTGTTGAAGATGTTCAATCTTGCTAACGTCATTTGAGTTGGCCATTTTTTTTCTCTAGTTTACCTTGTAACTTAATTTATATGTTTCCACTAGGTAGCTTTAATTAATAAATGTTTAATACAGTTCTTTTAATCACTCACTGAGTAACTGTGATGGTATATTTTCTTTATTACTTTGTAGATATAGTAATGTATAGCTGTATGTATGAAACACGTATTTTATGTAGGTATAAATGGTAACACTCGTTGGTAGTAAATAAATGCTATAATAAATGAATGAATATATACAGTGTAAAATATTTATTATTGGTGATTATTAAGTGTTTGAGTTATGCAGATAACTGAAGTAAGTATGTGTATTTAAGCTGTAACTATACAGCACGTTTTATATGTTTGTGCAGAAGCTTATTGTCTATCACTGTGTATTGTATAAATGAAGTAACTATGTAACTCACTAATTTTTACCGTAATGGGAATGGTGTGAGTGGTGTTGCAGGTGGTGTGTTGACCTACGTGGCGTATTTTCAGCAAGCACGCATGATGACGTCGACTTCCCACACTGGTAGCTGTGGTGAGTGAATGAGTAGCGATGAGTAACTTGAGTGAAGATGAGTGAGTAAGATGAGTTGTGAATATGGACTTGGTATTTGCTTTGTCGTCTTGACCTCTTGACTCCTGCGTCAGCAGTGGAAGTTGGGTGGATGTAGCAGAGAGAGGAGGGTGAGGTCTGGTGGTTATGAGTCGTGTCTCACTCTTCGTTTCTTTTGTCCCGTTTTTCTTTGTCGATGTCTTCTCGGTCCTTTTCTCTTGTGATTTACTCGTTGTGGGATGAAGACTGCCGCTACTTGTAGGTGCGTGTAGAAGATTATACAGACGACTCGTAGAGTTGCTACTTGTAGTTGATTGTAGATGGTTGTAGTTCGTTGGTTCGTCGTAGGAATTGCAAGATCGTATCAATATTTTGTTAAACTACTTGCAAGGCGTCGTGTGATCACTTCTAAATCAGCGTAATGATCGTGGAGACGGAGGGGGCTGGTTGGAGAGAATTGTCAGGAGCTAGTTGTTTTGTTGGTTGTGAGAGTTTTTTTGTTTTTGTTTTCAATCTTGATATTTTGTAGGAATTCACTGTTGATTCGTAGACGAGGTTCGTATACGTTCGTTGCTACCAAATGTCATAAAAAAAAAGACTTTGTAACTTCTTTGTAGTGATGTTTTATATATATATTAAAGTTGTTGACGTGCGGTTGTTATACTTGAGTAGCTTTCTAAGTAGATAATCTTCTTTCCCATTTGTCATGTAGTGACAGGAGAGGTAAAGAATAGTATGGGACTATTTTTATTTGTCTTGGAAATATTAACAAAGTCTCTCACACAGAGCGGAGTATAAAGTAGAGTCCCGCTAGCTATCTCTCTGTCTTGCTCTCTCTGTCTCTCTCTCAAGCTCAAGTTGCTAAGCCCTTCTCCCTGCGACCTGTCTGTTCTATGGCTATCATCTTTCTGCCCTCTCTTTCCTAAATTCTGGTGAAACAGGAGACGTATCACGTGTGTTCCTTGTGAGTGGAAAGTTCTAGAAGCCTGTGTGTGAGTATGTGTGTATGTGTGTGTATGGTCACTAAGGCTTTGTTCACCGGTGGATTGCTGACAACTAACTGCATCATCTCCTTACTGGCCACTTCGTAATCTGTCGTCAGCTTTCCTCAGTGTAATTTGCAAGATCATTTCCCATTCCCAGGCTCGCATAGAGCTGTCTATCTATCTATATATCTATCTATCTATTATGATTTGTAATTATAATATGGAGTCCTAACACGAAGGCTGCTGAGTCTCCGGGAATAGGCTGTTAAGTATATGCCCAGAGTCATTAAGAAATTCTTATATTGTGTTGTACAGAATGTCCTCCGTCGCTGAGGCTGGCTTGTACAACCAGTGGAGCAAGACCGTGCTACCCAACTCCACCTCCTGCCACAACCTACCCACCAGCATCACCGTCAGTACAACACTCACCCTCACATACCTATGGGTGGCACCTGATAGCTGTATGGCTCAATCTTTCAACTCACATCAAGTGTTTTGTTTCGTGCTCTGTCTCAGTCTATCTCTGTGTGTAATTCACCGGGTTGGTCAGGATCACTTGATGGTCGTGATTGTCAGCTTTTACCCTCCTGGAAGGGAGCTGAGAGCTCATATAGTCCGATCTAAGGGCAAGGCTGTGACCTTCACACATGCACACACCCGTCCCCTTGCTCAAGGGGGACAGTAACCACTCACTTCGTCAGTGAAACTTTTCGCAACCTGAGCAAGGCGCGAACTCCCATCCACCAGTTGGCAAGCGAGAACGTTACCACTGCACCAGCGAGCGGTGTGTGTGTGTGTGTGTGTGTGTGTGTGTGTGTGTGTGTGTGTGTGTGTGTGTGTGTGTGTGTGTGTGTGTGTGTGTGTGTGTGTGTGTGTGTGAGCAAAATACTTTGGACAGTTTTCATCCGATATTAACAATATTTAGTGGACGGGTTAAGGATCAGAAAATGAGTAAACCTATTTGTCACAGGGCTAGGTCAAACGTTAATCTGAGAAAATCATCTGAGTGGATGGTCTAAGCCATCAATTCTCGTTCCATGGCATGTTTGTAGTTCTGACCGGTGGACATGCCGCAGGTCTGTTGGTTCTGGTGTGTGAGATTGTAGCTGCTGGAAGATGGACAAATGCAGATGCTCTTCCTCACTTCCCTGTTGTGTGAACCTGAAGCTGAGTAGGAACATATTTGGTAGGTTTTTGTATCTGGCTGTCTGTGTGTCATCCCCCCCCCCTCTCTCTCTCTCTCTCTCTCTCTCTCTGTCTCTCTCTCTCTCTCTCTCACTCTTTCAGATCCACAAAATAATCTCTGCAGCAACCAGAATCCAACCCACAACCACACATGCCCCACTCAGTCCCCAGCCCAGCACTCTCTATAATCATCACCACCTCCCTCGTCAGTCTCAAACTTTCCATTCACTCCACGTACCCAGACCACAAAAATTTCTCCCTATACTACCCACTGCATGCATTAATCTTTGTGCCGCCATAGGCTTCCTGGTGTGCCGCGGCATATTACCCTCCTCCTCTTAAAAGCAATTCGGGGAAATTCCATCTATCTGTTGCCAGACCCTCAATCTCGTAAGGGGTTGCCACAAACAAATCGCCTCCATGTCGCCCTATACCCCGCCATTTCACTTCCCTACTCTTAGCACACACATACCCTCCCTCATATACCTCTCCACTCCATCCCTCCATCGCACCCTCGGCCTGCCCCGCCCTCTACCCTCTCCACCTCACTCACATACACTCTCCTTGTTAGTCTCTCGCTCTCCATCCTCTCCACATGGCCAAACCACCTCAGTGTATTTCTCTTAACGCTTTCCCTCACATCCACATCCACACCAACACGCTCCTTCACTTCCTCATTCTTCGGTCTGTCCCTCCATGTAACTCCACGTGCTCCTGTCAAATAACTCATTTTCAGTGCTTTCACTCTTTACTTGTATCGTTCCAACAAGTCCAAGCTTCACTTTCATACTTTAGAGCTGGTATCGCAATACTATCATGCAGTGACTTTCTTCTTCCATGCCCACATCCCTATTTCTTATCACTGCATTCAAAGAACCAGCAACCTTTCTTCCTTGTTGTACACTTTCAAGCACTTGATCCTCCAAATTTCCATCCTTACTCATCGCATTACCCAAGTACTTAAATGCACTCAAATTTTCCATTTCCTTATCATCCAGCCTCACTGTACATTCAGTGACTTAATTTCTATCAAAGACCATAACATTACTCTTCCCTACATTTACCTTCAGATTCCGTTCTTACACACTCTCCATAACTCATTAATCAAGCCTTTCAGTTCCCCTTCGTCTTCACTTAACAATATAGTATCATCTGCAAAGAACAATACAAGAAGTTTCCAAACCCTGCCCACTCTCACTTGGGCAGCTCCAACATCCACTGCCCTGCCTTGTATCCCTTTAGTAACTCCATCCATTTACAGCTTAAACAACCCTGGAGACATAACAAATCCCGGTTTCAATTCAGATAGAAAATATCGCTCAGTTCAATATCCACACGCATTGCAGCATTAGCACCTTCATACATACTCTTCACGGCATTCAACAACTTCCAATTTACTCCATATATTCTTGAAACTTTCCAAATTACTTGTCTATCCACTGTGTCATATGCTTTCTCCAAATCTATGAAGGCTGCATACAACTACTTTCCCTTCTCTAGAATCCTTTTCACCGAAGACCTAAAGATGAATATCTGATCTACACAACCCCATCCTTCTCTAAAACCTTCCTGTTCTTCTCCAAGTAATTCCTCTGTTATTTCCCTAACTCTGTAAATAAGTATCCTACCATATACTTTTCCCATTACACTAGGAAGACAAATGCCCCTTTGGTTATGAAACACTTCTTTTTCCCTTTTTCCTATGTAGAGGGGAATAATTATACCTGACTTCCAATCATCCGGGACACTACCCTCCTCCCAGGCCAGTTTGCATATCTTCCAAATCCATTCTGTTACTATCTCTTCCCCATGCTTCAGCATTTCAATACACACTTCATCAATTCCTGGGGCTTTCCCCATGTTGACTTTTTTCATTGCTTCCACTACTTTCATCCTACTGATCTCTTCCTCACTTCTCACCTCCCTCCTTCTCCCAGCCATTCACCAGCCGTTCATACTCGACTACTTGCATTTTCAATTTTTAACATTTCTTTAACGTGTTCTCTCTATCAGCTCACTTTTTCTCCTTTCTCCATTATCAGTCTACCATTTTAAACTTTCACTACGCTGCTAACTTCTTTATCACCCTCTCCAACTCTCTTTTCCTCCTTCCAAAACCTTTTCTTACATTCCCTACACTTTACACTCATATTCCTTCCGAATTCCTCCTCCACTTTCAGAACACTCCTTATATATTTTCACCTCATACGTCCTCTCTACATATAACTCTTTCTTCCGTCGCACAACTTCCACCATGCTTCTGCTGTCCATCCACTCACTAGTTATATGGTTTCTTTTTTTTGTGACACAGCTTGTCTCACCTCTTCATTCCACCATGCTTTTTCCTGCACCCTCCTTTCGTGTTCTTTTCATCCCACACACCACCTCACATGTTTTTTTTGTGTGTGTTTTTTTAAGTGTCTCACTTTGGGCAAAGGCTTTAGGGACTATTCCCAAGTCCCAGTAGTCCTCCTTGGGGCCCAGTAGTCCTCCTACATCTCCACGTGTCACCGCTTCGGCTCTAACACCCACCACTCATACTGAATACATGCTAGGACTGTCTCATACAGGACTGGTGTACTGGTATTACCGGGGGTACTTTTGCGACACGTCGGCGGGTCATCTGGTAGATTAGAAAAGTCTGCCTTTTAAGAAATTCAAATCCTTAAACTGTTCCCTGCCCCAGCCGGGATTCGAACATGGGTCCATTACTGATTCTGCCACCGCCTCCCCCAACTGCACAAATTTCTTCTGTAAATGTCTTACACACATCTTCCACCTCCCCCATTTGCTCCGAAACATATCTACCCAATTGTTCTTCCACTTCTTTCACTTATTCTGCCTTTTTTCCCATCCTCTTGCAACCTTTCTACCGTTCTTGTATGGACTGCTTCCTCCTGACCTTTCCTCCTTCTATTCCTCCATTGTACTTGAACCTTGACTTTCACCCCCACCAAGTGGCGGTCAAAAGTCCAGTCCCCCAACGTCTGTATGGTATCATCCACACACATATAATTAATCATTGCCTTCCATTAATTCAGTTCACTACCCACACTTCTCATCACAAGCCACGTATACCTGTGGATCATTTTGCGTCTAAAGAAGGTATTGGCTATCACCAACTCCCTCCCTGCACAAATGTCCACTAGATCACTGCCATTCTCATCCACTTCTGCAGGTACATCCCACTCACCAACTACTCCATCCACCTTTACATTCTCTACTTTTCCATTCATACCTCCAGTCAAAAACACTCCCACATTTCTCTCAAACTTTTCCACATTTCTACATTTATCCAGAACTCTTCTTTCACTCTATTTGCACAATTTTGCACTGGCACATAGACATATACAGTTGCCCTCATTTGTACTTTTAATTTCAGTCGTACCCACACAAACTTTGAACCAACTGATCCATACTGTCTTATACTCTCCTTCCATCTGTTGCACACAATACATGCTCCCTTTTTTGCCCTCTCATTCTCTCCTACTCCCACGCATACAATCCATCCATACTCCCACTGTCTCACAGTCTCACCTATCCATTTAATCTCAGTTAATCCATATATTTCCACTTTTGGACCCTCAAGCACCTGGTAAATCTCTCGCTTTTTCATCTCATCATTTGCACCCCTTACATTACATGTTTCAACCCATACCATGTCGTTTGTCCAGTCCTTGGTCGGCGTCTGTTTGTCCGTCCGGAGACATTAAAATTAATATGTAAATTAACATAATAGACATAACGTAGTACTGTACTGATAATAAATAAACGAATGTAGTAATATTCAGTATTCGTTTTCATATATTCCTGTTATCCGAGTATGCTACTTATGAAGCCGTCGCCAGGGGCTGTCTCATTCGGACATTGGTAAAACTTATTGGAGTGTATGCGTGAGTCATTCAGTATGATGCACCTTGACCCGTGAGTCTTGCATATATAAGCGCATTGGCTGTTTGTGTTTTAGTGTTATTATTATAAAGTTTACCCTGACATTGAGCTGTTCACAAGCAATTAATATAGTACTAGAAAACTTAGGTGTTATACTAAGCAGTGTGACTCAATTTGTGATCTTTTTGCTTCCACTGCTGAAACATCATTATCTGTCTCTGAAGGCTCGATTGATTTATTGATTATTAAATATAATAAGAAAATGGCGGCGCAACTGCCAGTGTCTTATGCCGTCGGTCAACAAGGTAAAAGACGCAAAAAATTAATGCATAATAAAATAAAGTTGATATCCCTAAAAAAATAAGATGCTGTACTTAAAATGAAAACAGAGTAGTTAAGTAAATACCAGTTACCTATGCAAGTGGTAGGAAGCCAGCCACCTGAAGAAAACAAAAACATCAGTGAAGTAGCCCAGGGCTCCTCTAAGCATCAAGGACAAACTATAGGCACAATCCTCCCCACTATGCCTATGAAGGAATCTCTGACGTAGATCCCCCAGACTTGAACACTCGACCAGCAAGTGACGGACAGTAAGAGGATCATGGGAATCGTCACAATACAGCTGGTTACCACCACACATCAGGAATCCATGCATAAGCCGTGAGTGCCCAATGCGACGCCGAGCAACAGCCACCGCCAGTCGCCGATGTATGGATGGAAGAACCCTCGGGACAACCATGCTTTGAAAAATTTTCTTTAATTTATTATGAGCAACACCATCTCACTGTCTCAGCCAAGTTGCAGACTTCAAGGATGGTGTCATATCGGAAGCAGGAAGCAGGTAGTTGGTTGGGGGCTGTCGAGAATACACGGTTTAGCAAAATTAATGTATCCTCCCTGCCATTGCCCTCCACACCATCATGCGCAGGAACCCAACAAAACTGACAAGCTTACCACGCCTCTGTATCTGTAAAAGCCAATCAAGAACGGGAACGACCAGGGATTGAGCTGAATTAAAAGACTCAAGAGCCGTAATGGCGCTTTAAGAATGACAAAAAATAGTAAAAAGAAGTTTCCTCATGTGTCAAAATCAGCTGAAGAGCTAAAATGACAGTAGTCCATTCTGCAGTAAAAACAGTAGAATATAGAGTTAGACTTCCTCCCCTCACAAAATTTGGAAAAACTACTCAGACTTGACCCCAGTGTCTGACTTCGAACCATCTATATGTACATGGCCGCTGCCTCCGTGAATGGGTGAATGTGAAAAAAAATAGCTGATAGACAGCTAGACAAGACAGAGGAGACTTCGTACCTTCAATAGCTCGTCACACCTGCACCTCAGCAACGAACCCTGGAGCGATCCTTGGGAGCCAGACAGAACAGACAGTCTCCGCAGACAGACCTATATCCCCCATAATCTGCCTGACCATGTACCCAAAGGGATGCGATATGCGATGATGAAATATTCATAATTCAGGTAAAATGACTGCTGTGACACACAGATAGCAGTGAGTGAGTCTGGCATACATCTCACACGTTTCTAGCATTGAATGATCAGTGACTTGCGCTGCAGACCTACGGGAGGTACTCCATCCTCAACCAACAAGCTAGGGGAGTATCTGAGAGCACAAGTAGCAAGATGCAAACCAGCATGATGCACAGGATCGAGAATATCTAAGCCGCAGCACAGCAGCAGAGGAGTACACCTCACAACCGTAGACAAGTTTAGATCCCACAAAGGCTTGATGCGCACACATGCAAGGCAAAGGGAGTCGAGGAGATAGTTCACTCTCACACACCTGCGCAGGTGACGTCACGTCACGTCAAATCAGGGGGAGAGAGAGAGAGAGAGAGAGAGAGAAGGGGGTGGAAGATTGACTGATTGAATATAATTAAAATCTGGCGGCGCACCTAGAGAAAGAGGGGGAGGGAAGAGAAAGACAATGGGGAGGCTAAAAAAATTTAAGAGAAAATATATCTATGCAGAGGAAGAGAGAGAAGAGGAGGAGGAGGTCGGAGAGGGAGTGAAAGACAGACAACGAAAGAAGGTATGCCAAATTTAAGTAAGAAAGTTAGTTTTTACACAATTATTACAGATACTGTATCTTGATCTCGACCTGTATAAAGTAGTAGCAGATGATCACACATTTCTTTGATTATATCATTAATTTTCCCTTTATAAGTTTACCTATTTGATAAATAATTGGATATAACGACACCCGTGAAATGACAATACTAGATTTATTGTGACGTCATGTGCTGGCAGAGAAATTTTGGCCCAGCGCTCTTCATGTGTGAAGCTGCCTCCTCAGCTCTACCTTGGGTGTATGAATGTCTTTCGATCAGTACCCCACGAGGTGTATGATACTGTAATACCCTCAACAAATTCGATGTATGCAAACAAGCTTAGACGTTTCAAATGTAAAGCCCAAGTATTTTGACATTTCAATGTTCAAGCCAACAAACTTGTTCTCCTCTACGCACTGTAGCCGGATTCCACTTAGAAATAAGTCAGGGTTTGGGTGAACCTCCTTTATTCTACAAAAATGCATAGCCACAGTCTTGCTTGAATAAATACAAAAACCTCTCTGATCCCTCCAGTTGCAGAACCTGTCCAGTGCTAGCTGCATTCTCCTCACAACTGCACACATTCGGGATCCAACCATATCCATAGGTCATAAAGGGAAGAATACACCCCCTCTAGCAGGGAACCTATTATGTCATTTATGGTCACGGCAAATATAGGAACACTAAGCATACTTCCCTATGGAACATCCTTCTCCTGAAGTCGAGGGACAGAGGCTGAGGAGTCCACACGGACTTGAAACTTGCGATTTTTACACTAAGGAACTAAGGAACAATGGAAGGCGGCCACACATCTACTGACTCAGAATGTCTTGTGATTTGACAAGAATTCACTAAGGAACAATGGCAGGCAGCCACACATCCCAGAAATGTGAAGCTGACTCAGAATGTCTTGGTGCCATGCTGTATTGTATGCCTTTTCCAAATCAAAGAAATCAACCTTAAGATGTTGTCGAGATGTAAAAGCCTCAGAGACTGCCAACTCATGGCTAGTGAGGTTGTCTAATGTACGTAGCATCCTACGAAATACACTTTGTGACGGAGAGAAGAAACCATTTTCCTCTAGATACCAAACGAGCCTCACACTATCTTCTCAAAGAATCTGCACAGACAATGCGTCAAACAATTTGGACGATATTTAGATGCATGAGAATGATCCTTACCTGGCTTGGGAAATGATAGAACAATACCCATCTTACCATTAGTGAGGACTATACCTTCAGCCCATATTCCATTATAAAGCTCAAATAAAAACAATAGAGGATCGTACTGCAAGTGGCGAATCATAAGGAATGTCATCAGGTCACTACACAGCTGAAGGGCAGCACACAGTTCAGTGAGGTTAAAGAAAGCATAGAAAGGTTCCCCTCTACTGGGCAGAAAGAAAATACCTAACTTTTCCTGTTAAAAGCAACAACAGCTAAAAGGCTTGATGATATCTGTTTAAGAAACATTATAAAAGTGCTCTGCCAGGGATGAAGCTACCTCAGAGGCATTGGATACAGAAGCACCTTGGAGTTTAAGTACCAGGGTAAGTGAAAGTGAATGCTTGCCCAGTATTTTGCTCACCTTCTTCCAGACCAATGGTAAAGGAGTGGACACGGCGACTGATGAGAAATATGTTCTCCACGAGGAGCGACGTCAGTTTTTTAGAACCCACCGAAAATGGACACAGGCTTTCTTAAACTGAGTTTTTAAATAGACATCTTTATTTCTCTTGTATCTCTTGCTAGTAGTTTTGTAGACTCTCCTGGCCTAAGTACACTCCTCATTCCACCAAGGCACAGATCTCCTGTAAAGCTTTCTGAAGGCATGAAAGACTTGTGAATGTTAAGAGTTACTGTAACCTCAGAATTAAATTCAGTGGCATATCCTTAAACATATTTTGGGTAGAGCTGAAAAGAGAAAACCCAATTATCTCCAAGTGTGGATCTTTTTGTAACAGAACAAGGTATTAAGAACCTGTGTTCCTCAAAATAGGTTTCAGTTTCTCATTAATTTTCAGCAAATGTATCAAATATATTTATTTTCTAAGAAAAACATTTTGACATAATTATTGCAGAAAGTTTCTATGACATTTTTTATTTTACTTGGCCCTGGAAATATATATATATATATATATATATATATATATATATATATATATATATATATATATATATATATAACAGTAATCCCTCCACTATCCGATGCAATAGACCCAAAAGCATGTCCGGAAAGTGGTCCTATCAGGAAAGTGGGCCCCAGCCTCCTGGACTTGTACTTATGGACCCTAACCTGCCCTGACTCAGAATAACACCTATACAACTCCAAACTGGACATACATAGCACCAATCTAAGACCCAAATCACAGCAATAAGGGACATAAAAGACTTAAATAAATGCAAAAGAACCAGAGAATGAGGTTTTAAAGGTGAGTTTATACAATATTAAACATTCTGGGTACTTACAACAAGTCTCTGGCTCCTGAACTGGTACTTATGGACCCTCACCTAGCCTAACTCAAAAAAACACCTCCCTACTGCACATGCATAGCACTTAAGACCGTATTCACACTAATAAGGGACATGAAAGAGTGAAATGAGGTTTTAGGGGTAAGTATGGAAAATACAGTACAATATGAAACATTCTGGGTACTTACAAGTCCCTGGCCATCTCAATGAATAACGCGCCTCCTCTCAGACTCTGACAGTAAAAAGGAGTACCTGAAGCACCTACAGTACACTGTACATGAAGTCTTGCACTGAACTTAGTCATTTGCACTCAGAATTCCATTCTCTTTACACTGCGCAGTCTAGTCTTACTTGCGCTCCATTGCACCTTAATGAAATAAGTGTTGCACTCTGCACTTAAGTTTTTGCACTCATAAATCGATTTTATAATCACTACACACTCTAGTCTAATTTGCGCTCCAGTGAACGTCAATAAAATCAGTGTTGCACTCTGCTCTTAAGTCTTTGGACTGACAATTCTAATTTCTTAACACTACACACTATTTTCTTCACTGCACAACACTGTAAATTCCTGTGTGGTCTAGTGGAGAGTTCTTGCTGTTTAACCACTGTCAGAGTCTGAGAGTAGCTGATGCAGGTGGCCTAGGGGTGCGTCGCTGGGTCGTGGTGATGGACTACCCACTGCAGACGACTCTGAAGCCAGGCGCAAACTCACGTCCAGTGGTGACTCCACCGTGCCTGATGTGCTGGACTGTGGCTCGGAGAATGAGGGCCTGTGATGGGGAGGCAATGGTGTGGAGCCAAGGCTGGGCATAGCTGGGGTCACGTGTCTGAAAAAGCTGTCAATGGTTGATTGACGCAAGGAACGACGATTTTGGTGATAAATGATGCGCTGCCTGAAAGCGTGCACTTTCTCAACAAGTCCCAAGGGCCCCATCTCCCTGTCACAGTCCGGGTGTTCCAGGTAGTCGAGAACGAACTCTATGTGTTCCCGGAGTGTGCTCAGCTTGGGGATGGCTGGAGTAGTGTCACGCTGAGATGAGTCTGCATCATCGTCGCCGTCCTCGTCAGAAGCTTCAAGCTGGGTACTGACACCTGCAACTGAAGATGCAATCTTGATATCAGACATGGTCTGATACCTAGGATTGCCCTCGTCATCATCCAACCACTCACGCATTTTGTCCACATCAACATCGTCGCCATTCGCACGTAGACATGCATGGAAGTCATTCACGTCAAAACCTAGGAAATTGTGCTTCACATCCGTTCCGAGAAGCAGACGAGACCAACCATTTTCTAGAGTCTTGACAGGGACTTCCTTCCATGCATTGGCTCAGTTGTAGGTTGCATACTTGATGTTGTAGCAGCAAAGGTTTTCCAAAGTCCGCTGGCCTCGCATGCCCCGTCCCTTCCTGCGCTCGTCCTCGTCCTCGAGAACTACCATCACCTCGTCTATCTAGGAACGTCCTTCGGTACAGCCTCACCGTTGCCACGATCACTCCTTGGTCCATTGGTTGGATGAGAGCAGTCGTATTAGGTGGCATAAACATGCACCTAATGCGCCCATTCTCAGCCACCAAGTCCTTGTTGCACGGGTGAGCAGGTGCATTATCGAGGAGAAGGAGGGCCTTTACCTGGTCGTGTGGGATTCCCAGTGTGTTCGTCTGGTAATTGATGACCTCCTTGATGAAATGGCGGTGGAACCAGTCTTTGAAGATGTGGGCAGTGAACCGTGCCTTCAAAGAATGGTACCAAATGACAGGAAGGACATACATCACCCCACGAAGTCACCGAGGCTGCTTTGCACAGTCAACAATAAAGGGCTTAAGCCAGTGCATGCTGTCAGCATTGGCACAACACAAAGTAGATATCCGTTGCTTGGAGAGCTTGCAGCCAGGTACACACTTCTCTATCTCCTCAGCTAGAGTGTTCATTGGCAAAGAGCTATAGAATAAACCAGTTTCATCGGTATTGTGGACTTGACGGAGAGTAAGGTCCTCCCTGTCGAACAAGCCCTTCAACTTGTGCCGGAACTCCTCTACTCCATCCTCGTTGGCGTCCAAAGCTTCGCCATGGGCCTTACGGTTAGTAAGGCCATGTCGCAACTTGAACGCGAAGAGCCAACACTCGGATGCCTTGAAATCTGGGGTATCGTGAAGCCTTGCAAACTTCTCAGCAGCAGCCTTCAGCTCCGTGCCACACACCAGCACACCAGCAGCACGTTGCTGTCGATACCAAATCAACGTGGAGCGGCCGACTTCAGCATACCGGGGATTAAACATCATCTTTCTCTCCATGCTGCGTTGTTCTTCGACGAGAAGTCAGACGTGTACTGCATGAGTTTGTCACAGGATCTCTTGACATCAAACAAAGTAGATCGGGCCAGGTTGAATTCATGGAGGATGCATGAGGTTGACCATCCCCCATCCACCTTGTCTAATATCTCCCTCTTCTTCTCCAGAGTCAAAACAACTCTCTTCCTCTTCTCAGGCGGCGGGACCATCATCACACACACGAAGAAGAGACAGGAGAGCAGCAGCAGAGCCTGCAGCAGGTAGGGCACCATCACAAAAGTGAGCAAGTGGCCGGCCATGATGACGAGCGTGCACTCACAACAAGAGACGGGCGGTAAGTGAGGAGGATGCAGGGGCGCTCTAGAGGACCGCGGCAGAACTACGCACCAAAACACAGCTCGTCCGTGCCGTGTGCGCCGAGTTCAAATTACGAGGGAAAAAAGTCTGATTTTTCTCGATTTTTTTGCATTTGTGGGAATATTAAATCCCGGGACCAAAATGTCTGGTAAGTGGGGTGTCTGGAAAGTGGGCGTCCAGATAGCATGGGCATTACTGTATTTTAAAATAAGTTTATTTTTTAACCTGTCATGGTAAAATTGTCCAAGGTCGTATTCTAAGGAAAAAAAAAATATTGAGAAATTATCCCATGTGAAATAAGCAAATGCATAACACTGCATGCAGCCAAAATAATCTTTATTTAATGATTTTGTAAATTTCGTGAACACTAGAAAATTCAATTCGTTATTTTAAATACACGTTACTGTACATCTAAGAATAGTGTTTTCACTTCATCACTTGTTAGCAAAAGTTAAAATAACTTTATGCAATTCAGACACTTGTCATGCCAAATGTTTAAGAGTGCCGCAGGAGTTCAACAAACTGATTAATGTGCCGTGAAGTAAAAATGGTTGTGGAGCACTGCTCTAAAGTACAGTATCTTTTCATTTTATTCTTGTTATCTCCAGGGAACTCATTCAGCTCAGAAACGACATTTAGTAATGGAGGGTTAAACACAGAATTCATTAACCCCGTCACTAAGTGGGCAGCAAATTTCATTCCTTATACTATTTTTACACCACCTTCAAAGTTTGATTTTTCTGGGATGATCACCTTTCCTCTCTCTCTCTCTCTCTCTCTCTCTCTCTCTCTCTCTCTCATATATATAAATATATATATAAATATAAATATATATATATATATATATATATATATAATCATCATCATTATCGTCCGGACCTCCTTTCCCACTCTAGGGCAGGGTGAGGAGTAGCAACGTCCAGACAGCCCAAATTTGCCCAAACCAATGGGTCACGCTTCCATTCACTCATCATTCAAACCCCCAGAATCCTGGCTCTATCGGATACGGCAAAAACATTCACCACGATCTGTAGCTTCACATAAACTCCGACTGAGTCAATCCGGATGCTGCCATGTTAAAAAGGGGTGCACTATCCCTGATCATGCATTTCTCCTCACAACATTTTTCCAGCCAGCTCGATCTCTTGTCAATTCCCTAGCCTCACCGACCTCCAAACCTCTCATCCTCACACACTCATCCACCATATCTCTCCACTTTCTCCTTGGCCTACCTCGCCTCCTCCCTCCTTCAAATTCGCTCAGATATAAGTTTTTCACTACTCAGTTGTTATCCATTCTCTCCACATGACCATACCATCTCAGTACACGTTCTTCGATTCTGGTGTCCACCAACTTCCTCACTCCACATCTTTCACGAATCACATTATTTCGCATCCTATCCACCCTCTGTACTCCGCATACGTTCCTTAACAGTCCCATCTCCACCACTTTTACTCTTGAGTTTTCATTTTCATGCCACACCAGTCTCACATCCATATGTTAAAGTTGGCACTAACACTCTTTCAGGTAAGCCTCGTGCATCTGCAACACTCAAGCCTCTATTTCTTATCAAGGCCTTCATTGCACCAGCTACTTTTCTCCCTTGTGCCACTCTGCTTACAACTTCTTTTGCACATTTTCCTCTTTTTTCTATCATTGTACCCAGGTATTTGAACTCTCACCAATTCCAGCCTATCTCCATTCACTGTAATATATATATATATATATATATATATATATATATATATATATATATATATATATATATATATAAGAACAGAACAGAATGGAGGAAGGAAAAACAAATGAATAAAAAATAGTAATCCATACACCAGATTACTGGTGTCCTCTGTTCGTAAAATATCTGAAACAGTTAGACTTGAACAGCTGTGGGTTGAAATTTGGAGAGAAATAAATCTGGGGAAGCATGTTCCAGAGAGATGCAGTTCGGGGAATGAAAGAATTCTGATAGGCAGAAGTTCTGCAATATGGCTGAGTGACATTCCAGTCATGAGTGCTACCAGATGCCCGAGTAGCACGAGGGAAGGCATGGAGAGGTGGCACCATGGACACAACTTCGTCTGAGCATTTGCCAAAAAAATATCTAAAATAATGCAAGGGAGGCAACATTCCTTCTTACTTGCAGGGGAGGTAGTTTATTTGTAATAGCCGGGTTGTTAATAATTCTAACAGCTTTGTTCTGAATTTTGTCTAGTCGTTCTAATGCAACCTCTCCACATCTATTCCACAAGGATGAGCAATATTCAAGCTGAGAGCACACATGACTTTTATAAATTATAGCTGACTGCTCATCAGCGAAGAAGTTACGGACTCTGTACAATAATCCAAGTTTCTTTGAGGCAGCTTTAGCAAATGATCTAACATGAGAGCTTCCAGCTGAGAGCATTGTTAAGTGAGACGCCAAGAATTTCAATACTTTTGTAGATGGGAATATTAGTACCATTGAAGGTAATATACGAATCTGGCAATATCTGTCTATTAGTGAATTGTATATATTTAGTTTTACTAGCATTAAAAGAGACAAGGTTGTTTTGTCCCCATTCACTAATCGTAGATAGGTCTTGATTTATGGAGATGGCTGTACAGAGTTGAGAGGTACAGATATTTGACTTTGTAAATGGTGTCTGAGTGTGAATGAGCTATGAACTATATAGTGTTAAGTCATCTGCGTATGAATGGATGGGATTGTGGGTGACAGATAAGAGATCATTAATATCAACCAGGAATAGGGTTGGCGCCAGAACTGACCCCTGCGGCACGCCAGCATTAATTGAGTGGAAATTGGAATATACATCATCTACTTTTACTCTTATTTTCCTGTCACTAAGATATGAAGAAATCAAAGGAACTAAAGACGTTAGTCCATTGCAAGGGAGTTTGGACAGCAGGGAACGGTGCCATACTCTGTCGAAAGCATTAGAAATATCAAAAGCTACTGCATGAGCTTCTCCATGTAGATCAATTGATTGATGGATGATATGAGTTAGGAGATTCAGTATGTCAAAGGTGGATCTTTCGTGGCGAAAATCATATTGTGTATTACTAATTCAGTTGTTGGATTCAAGATGTTTAACAATGTGCATATTAATTAAAGTTTCAAATACCTTACCAAGAGAAGATGTGACAGCTATTGGTCTGTAATTGGAGGGGTCAGAGGAACTTCCTTTCTTCAAAACTGGGTGGATATTGGGTTCTTTCCATGAATTTGGGAATAAAGATGTACGTATGCATAGTCTGAAAAATTTAGCTAGCACCGAGGCAAATTCAGGGGAACACTTTTTCAAAACAATTTGCGGAATTCCATCAGGCTAGGTAAATTGTCTAGGATGGATTTTACGTATCTTGTCTGTATTTTAAGAGGGGCAATTTCGGGAGAGTCAAGTTCTAGTACTGGGACATTCTGGCTGGTATCGTCTGTGGTAGAGTTTCTGGCAAATGTACTGGCAAAAATATCTGCTTTCCCACGCGGGTCATTTGTAATGTTGCCATCTGAAGATTTTAGTAGGGGAATGGAAGATGACTTATTGAAGTTATTATTGAAAGAATTAAGAGCTGACCAGAATATTCTATTGTCATTAGGGTTGTTAAATAGTTTTGATGCTTGCTTTTGGAGAAAGTTTGATTTAGCTAGATTAATACAGCTTTTGCATGATTTCTAGCAATTTTAAATTGAGAAGTGATTCAGATGTTTTTGATTTTAAGTAAGAGTTATATGCTAATGAATTTTGGGCTGTTGCTCTGGCACAGTTGCCATCAAACCATTTTGGAGAGTTTGATCTTTTAGTGAACTGTTGATTTGGTATGAATAAATCCATACCAGCTAGTATTAAGTTGCAAATGTGGGACTGGGTGGAATTGGGATCACTAGAGAAGAAAGACTGCCATGGAATGTCAGCAAGATATTTTCTAAATCCATCCCAGTTTGCCCTGTCAAAGTGCCATCGGGTCACCCTGACAGGTTCAGAACGGGGAGGTGTGGGGGGGTTAACTAATGAGGCTTTGATGAAATTGTGGTCAGAGGATCCAAGTGGTGACAGTACCGCTACCCTGTATTAATCGGGATTATTTCTCAAGAATAAATCCAAGAGACGGGCATTATGGTCAGGATTATCAGGTATTCTGGTTGGTTGCTTTACTAGATGGGTGAGATTAAACGATTCTGCAAACAGCTCACACTCTAGACCAGGGTCGTCAGTCCTGGTGAAATGCAATAACGATTCAGCATTATGTATGTTAAAATCACCCAAAACGGTAATTTCGGTGCAAAGGGCAAGGTTATGATTACTCAACTGTGTGGATATGGAATCAAATACACTGGGTTCCGAAGAAGCATTGGGGGAGTGATAAACCACACAAATATATTTGGTAATATTTTGACAATTTAGTTTATATAATGAGTAATCAAAACTAGATGCACTGAAGTTTAAAATAGTGTAAAGTGCATATTGGGATATCTATCTATCTATCTATCTATCTATATATATATATATATATATATATATATAGATAGATAGATATATATATATATATATATATATATATATATAGATATATATATATATGCATATATATGTATGTATGTTGTAGGTGGGGGAGCCCAACATCCACTCACTCAATGTAGAGGTGCCGTATTATCTCTACACTGAGTGACAAGCCAAATGGTTTCCTGTATCCAGGAAACCATTTACTATGCCGGGTGGTAACCATACAACCGGGGTTTCTGGCAGGGTTAAGTGTCCCCCAGATTCCCCTGCCCATAATCACTTAATCATGGCAGTCGTTTCAGAGAGCCTCGGAGGGCCCAATACCTGCCCAGGGCCCCAGCCAAATGGGGAGACTCGCGTGGCCATGTGGAATGTGAAAGGTGTGGATGAGGAGAGCAAGAGGGTGGAAGTGGTGAATGTGCTCAGGAGTGCGAGATATGCCGTGATGGCATTGTGTGAAACGAAGATGAAAGGGTGCGAAGTGGAGGAGTGGGAGGGTGTGAAATGTGTAAGATCGGGAATGAATGGGCGAGAAAGATGCAAGGAAGGAGTTGCTTTGTTGATGAATGAGGTGTGGCAGAGTGGAATGAGAGACTACAAATGTGTTAGCTCGAGATGTATGTATGTCAAGTTCAAGTTTGAGAAGGTGAAATGGCAATGATTGTAGCATATGCACCATGTGAGGACAGGAGTGAGAGAGAGAAAGACAGGTTTTGGGATGAGCTCGGTGAAGTAGTGGGAGAAATGTCCAGGAGCTATAAAGTGATTGTGATGGGGGATATGAATGGAAGAGTAGGCACTGGTCCTGAGGATGACATAATGGGTTGCTATGGAGTACCAGGAGAAAATGATAATGGGAAGAGACTAAAGGATATGTCAGGAGAGGAGGTTGTGCATTTGTAACTCGTATTTCAAACACAGAGATGCACATAAATATACATGGTATAGAGGGAACAGGGATCGTGTTGAAAGAAGCCTGATTGATTACGTGCTCGTAGAGAGGTCGATGATGGGAATGGCTGCTGATACGAGGGCTGTGAGACGACGATATGGAGGTCTGTCAGATCATATGATTGTGGAACGCAAGATCAAGCTGAAAGGAGTGAGGTGGATCAGGAGAGAGAAAAGCAGTCAGGGAGAAAGATTGAAAGTTGAGAAGCTGAGGATCAAAGAAATGGCACATGAATACAGGACCAAAGTAGAAGATGAGTTAGAATTACTGAATTGGAATGAAATGGATCTGGACAGACTGTGGAATGCATATAGGGATTGCTTAGTTAGAAATGCTAAAGCGGTATGTGG
Organism: Coenobita brevimanus; assembly: GCF_032717465.1. Lineage (NCBI taxonomy): Eukaryota > Metazoa > Arthropoda > Malacostraca > Decapoda > Coenobitidae > Coenobita > Coenobita brevimanus. The sequence goes on from NC_136993.1 coordinate 33,639,617, forward strand.
TGTGGCAAGAGTAACAACAAAGAAGAAAGGTACGGCATGGTGGGATGAGGAGGTAAAGAGAGCGGTGGAGGAAAAGAGGAAGAAGTGGCTAAAGTGGTTACAGGATAGGGGTTCAGTTGAAATAAGAACTGAATATGTTGAGAGCAAGAAGCACGTAAAGAGACTAGTGAAGAGGAAAAAGAAAGAGGTCAATGAAGATCTAGGAAGAAAAATGCATGCGAGCTACTCTGAAAATAAAAAGTTATTCTGGAAAGAGGTGCGGAAATGTAGAAGTGAATGCGGTAAGAAATGGGATGGTGTGAAGGATGCAGCTGGTAGATTACTAACCCATGGAGATGAAGTAAGGACCAGATGGAAAGAATATTTTGAAAGCCTGATGAATGGGGATAGAGAAAGCAGAGCAGCTGTAAACATGATTGGTTTTGGGGGTGTGCAGAGAAGGAATGCAGTGCCAGGAGACTTGACACTCGAACAGGTGAAGAGTGCTGTGAAGCGGCTGAAAAATGGGAAAGCAGCTGGGGTTTATGAGGTGTATGTAGAGATGCTTAAATTTTGTGGAGAGAATGGAATGAAGTGCTTGTTGGAGATATGTAAGAAGACATGGATGAGTGAAACTGTGCCTGCAGAGTGGAAAAAGCCTGTGATTGTACCCCTGTCCAAAAATAAAGGTGAACGAAGTGAGTGCAAGAATTATCGTGGCATAAGCTTACTGAGTGAGGTAGGGAAGGTATATGGGAGAATTATTATAGAGAAAGTAAGAGAGATATCAGAAGTCCTAGTGAGTGATGAACAGGGTGGCTTTAGGAGTGGCAGAGGATATGTGGACCAAATATTTGTGGTGAGACAGATAGTAGAGAAGACTTGTGAGAAGGACCATAAGGTGTTTATGGCATTCATGGATCTGGAAAAAGCATATGACAAAGTGGACAGAGAAGGATTGTGGAAAGTTTTGCACATGTACAGTATAAAGGGTAGGCTCTTAGGTGCCGTCAAGAGTTTTTATGATAGTAGTGAATCATGTGTCAGGGTTAATGGGCATCTAAGTGAATGGTTCACAATCAGTGTGGGCGTGCGACAAGGTTGTGTGATGTCCTCATGGTTGTTCAATGTATATATGGATGAGGTGATGAGAGAAGTGAAAACACGAGTAATGGAGAGAGGGATGGCATTGGTAATGAATGGTGATGGATGAAATATCTCAAATTTGTTGTATGCTGATGATGCAGTACTGCTTGCAAGTACCAGATAAGAACTTGGTAGGCTAGTGCAGAGTTTTGCTGATGTCTGTAAGCGTCGTTCCTTGAGAGTAAATGTAGAAATGAGTAAAGTGATGGTTATTGAGAGAGAAGGTGACTCCCAATGCAACGTAACAGTGAATAGAGAGAGACTGGAATTGGTGGGATAGTTCAAATACCTGAATACAGTGATAGAAAAGAGAGGAAAATGTGCAAAAGAAGTTGAAAGTAGAGTGACACAAGGAAGAAAAGTAGCTGGTGCAATGAAGGCCTTGATAAGAAACAGAGGCTTGAGTGTTGCAGATGCACGAGGCTTACATGAAGGAGTGTTCGTGCCAACTTTAACATATGGATGTGAGACTATGGTGTGGCATGAAAATGAAAAGTCAAGAGTAAGAACAGAGGAGATGAGACTGCTGAGGAATGTATGTGGAGTACAGAGGGTGGATAGGATACGAAGTAATGTGATTCGTGAAAGATGCGGAGTGAGGAAGTCGGTGGACACGAGAATTCAAGAGAGTGTACTGAGATGGTATGGTCATGTGGAGAGAATGGATGACAAGAGAGTGGTGAAGGAAGTATATCTGAGCGAATTCGAAGGAGGGAGGAGGCGAGGTAGGCCAAGGAGAAGGTGGAGAGATATGGTGGATGAATGTGTGAGGAAGATAGGTTTGGAAGTCGGTGAGGCCAGGGAACTGACAGGAGATTGAGCTGGGTGGATGAATTATGTGAGGAGATGTGCATGATCAGGGATTTTTTGCACCCCTTTTTAATGTGGCAGCGTCTGGATTGACTCTGTCGGATATGTGAAGCTACAGAACATGGTGAATGTTTTTGGCGTATCCGATAGAGCCAGGATTCCGGGAGCTTGAATGATGAGTGAATGGAAGCTTGGCCCATTGGATTGGGCAATTTTGGCCTGTCTGGACGTTGCTACTCCTCACCCTGCCCTTGGGTGGGAAAGGAGGTCCGGATGATGATGATGATGATGATGATGATGATATATATATATATACACACACATATATATGTATACTGTCTGTATATATATATATATATATATATATATATATATATATATATATATATATAGTATAAATAAATATCTATATCTATATATATATATATATATATATATATATATATATATATATATATATATATATATATATATATATATATATATATATATATATATATATATATATATATATATATATATATATATATATATATATATATATATATATTTTGCCAGACGCCCCAATCTCGTAAGGGTTGGCCACAAACAAATTGTTTCCATGTTGCTATGTCCCCCGCCATTTCACTGTTCTGCTCCCAGCTCACACCCCCCTCTCTCATATACCTCTCCATTCCGGGCTGTCACGAAGTGGCGCGAGCGTGTTTATAAATTCGTCACATTCTTCATCAGCGGGAAAACCACGAATTCTAGTGGAAATCCCACTGTTTATCACTCAGTTTAACCGTTCTCGTATTCACCCGACCGGGAGTGTTTTCAGAACAATTTTCACTGTTTCATATGTGATTGTCCTTGCGAGCGACATCAGCGCCTTCACTGTGTGATTTATTGTGAGTGTGTATCGCTCACTTTATTTTCATTGACCGTTGAACCAATCACGGCCATCTCTCGCCCCCTTCCATAATTCGAACTTAGTCAGGCTTGAATCATCGTAAGAGAAGGTTCGTTGTACAGCAAGTTCCTGAAATCTCCACCTAGTGTGAATCGGCAAAGAGCGTTCAGCATATTGCAGTGTCCATCCTACTTATCGATGCCCAGTCATTCCACTTAGCCCCTCCGCTGACCAGTATTTCTTTTCGTTTTTCCTAGGTTTAAGTGTTAGCGTTTGAATGAGCAAATGAGTGTATTCTCCTTGTTATTTTGAAGTCATTTTGCGACTCATGTAACGTATATTTATTTCATTGTGATTAATAAATTTTACAGCTCTTTTCCTTTGAGCTTAATGTGTAGTTAAACTCGTGTTTTATTTCTCCACATTAAGCTTATTCTAGTTGCCACTCCTAGCTTGCACAGACGCTTTGCATTATTCATAACTGGTACTTGGGCCAGTCCTTTTGTATTAAGCTTAAATCCGTTGTGCCAACCAGGTGTTAATGCACCAGCAAGAACATGTTTATTACTGTTAGTGTTAGTTATTGATTGTCAGGGATGGAGTCATTTTCTCGAGAGGCTAAGAGTACTAGAAACAGCACTCATGAGTAATTAGTCTCTGCTGTGTACTGTTGAGAAAGTTTATAAATTCTCATCCTTAGAAAATCGGCGAAGTAAGCCGGCGTAAAGTAAAACTTACTGCTTGATTTCACAAGTCAAATTCATTGTCTCTATTTTCAAGCAAAACACATACCCTTTATTTAATTTTTAAATTCACAAAAACCCCGTGACATCTGGCGACCTCATTCCAGGATATTAACTCCTAGCTCTAAAGTTATTCACGAGATAATATTCACTCACTCATACTTAGGTATTTATCATTAAAGTCTATAGGCACTATCTTACTGGTGATTATTGATTCATTTCTGTTAATTTTACATCATAGTTTTTAGTCATTTTTTTTTTTTTCATCAGTGTAACTAGATCAAACTGGTCACCATTGACCTGTTCCTATATTCTTTACTCTTGATTATTGGCATTTCTCTGCAAAATAGCAGTCAGTACTTAGTCTTTAGCTCACTCAGACTGAGTTAACATCATGTCTACCAACGTCGATGTACAGGAAGCTAAAGATATGGGGCTTAGTGACCCCAAAGAAGTTAAAGAGCATGTACTCTCTCGGTTTAGTTACGAGCAGCAACGTGAGAATGATGCTCGTGAAGAGCGAAAGAGAACGCGAACACGAGCAAGAACAACGCGAATATGAGCAAAGGCAACGCGAACTCGAGTTAGAACAACGTGAGAGAGAACGTCAACACGAGTTAGAACAACGTGAGAGAGAACGTGAATACGAACGAGAACAGCGAGAGAGAGAACGAGAACACGAACGTGCCGAGCGTGAGGCACGTGAAAAACATGAACTTGAGATGCTGAGGCTCAAACAAGACTCCTTGGCTTCAGACACATCTGGTGCAGCTAACCCAAGCTCCACGAGCACTCTCCCTGCACATGTTTTGGCGACCCCACACATCAAGCTTCCTCCATACAAGGAAGGCGAACGAACTGAGCCATTCATAGCTTGTTTCGAACACATGGCTCAGCTGTATTAGCTGGATGATGCAGCTAAGCAGCTCCAGTTTCTTAGCTTGTTTGAGGGCCCTGCCCTCGATATTCTCCACAGAATTCGTGGAGACAGTCTCACATATGGGATGATGAAGGCCACACTCATCAAAGGGTACGGTCTCACAGTTGACAATGCCAAGAGTCAGTTTATGAGAGTGCGTTTACAAGAAAAAGAGACTACAGTTCAGTTTCTTGATCGGCTTACTGCTTACTTAGATGAGTGGATGGAGAAATATGAAACTCCTTCCACACGTGAGGGGATAATTGACCTTATGCTATGCATGCAGCTGGAAAAGTCGTGGCCTGCTGAACTTATGGCTCAGCTTAAGATCTGCCAGGTAAGTGATGCCAGCCAAATGGTGGAGAAGGCTGATGCATTCTTCACTGCATACGGGTATCAAACTCGTAAGCAGCACTCCTGGAACAGGAAAGCTGACAAATCTGGGAAACCATCTCAGACTGAACCCCAGCAACAAGGTCGTTCCCAGAATAATGGCCAAGGTCCAAAACCGCAGAAGAAGGACCAAGAGCAAAACACTCAGAAACCTGAGTGGAAGCGGTACAACAAGTACCCTAACCAGCAGCAATATCACCCACGCAATCGACCGTCTGGACTATCCTTTTCAGCACTAGCCCCAGTGTATCGGAGGCAGGAGGCGAATGCAGCCTTCATTCCTCAATGGCAGCAGCACGGTGGTGTCATCCCTAGCAGTACGGGTACTTCCCCACAGTTCACTAGTCCCTCAGCGACAGTGAACACTCCTCCACAGGAGGTCAACGCTCCATCTCCCCAGACAGTGAGTACGACCCCTCAGCCATCTAATTCTCAGGGCACCATATTTGCTGCATCATTTATTCAGCAGCCTCATCAGTGGCTGGCTGCTTCCTCCACAGGCCCTCCCACAGGTAACAATGCCTTCCTTGTTCACCCAGGGTTTGTGGGAGGCATTCCCATGAAGGTCCTGAGAGACAACGGTTCCTCGGGTTGCTCTGTTAGGCAGAGTCTAGTTCGCCCTGAGGAGTACACAGGTCGACGGATCCAAGCTAACCTTATTGATGGATCAGTGAGATTGTTCACTGAAGCACGTATCCAGGTGGCATCTCCATTTTACACTGGTACAATAGTCGCAGTTGTCATGCCAGAACCTTTGTTTGACCTTATCATAGGCAACACAAGCGGTGCCAAGTATAGTTGCACCGAAGATGACGCTACGCAGACTTCGGCTGCGGTAACATGAGCCATCGCTGAGGCTCCAAATTGTGTCACCCCTGTGACCATTGCATCGCCGCAAGATCTGATGTGTAGCCAAGTTGTTGTCCAAGAACAACATTCTGACCCAACACTTGCTGCTGTGTGGAAGAAACAAAAGGGTAGAGTGATATAGTATTCACGGGGAGGTCAAGCCAAGTTCCTTCGTAAACAAGGATGGCTGTACCGTGAGTCACGAACACCCCATGGTGAAGTTCGACCGCAGTTTGTTGTTCCCCAAAAGTACCACCAAGCAGTGTTAGAATGGGGTCATTGTTCAGCTTCAGGAGGTCACATGGGCAAAAGGAAAACCCAGGGCTGTATCCGTGCTGACTTTTTCTGGCCAGGGATGGGACGAGAAATAGATAGCTTCGTGCATTCCTGCAACGTGTGTCAACGTACCTCTAATCAGGGACATGTCCTTCCTGTGCCGTTTGAATCCACACCCATAACCTCAGAGTCAGTTGAGAGACAGGGCAGTGGTAATGTGGGTGAAGACCTGACATCTCGCCCGTTGCCCCCACAGGAGACATCATGTCCAGGGCCTGTACACACATATGTACCGTACGTTAAGGGGAAAGTTCGAGAACCCTGTAGAGACAATCCAAGGCTGTGTATGAATTACCTTGTGGAACGTCTCGAGCTGTGGGCCTCTCTGAGGATTCCCGGAGAATGCACATTATCCAGAAGAGTGTTCACACCCACGGTCGGTGTTAAATGTGACCTGCCCGAGATTGCGTAGGAATTCTCAGCTTCCTGTCATTAATTGTAGGTGTAGAGTTTGGTTAACCAGTAATCTGCCCGTTCTGAGAGATTTGAGCAATTCAAAAACTGGCATGTTTCCTGGTTAATAATGCTAGGTTAACCAGTAGACTACAAGGGTCCTGAGAGATTTGTGAATCCAAAGACTACGTTTCCTGGTTAATAATAAACATAAGTACTGATTGCTAGGCAGAAAGAGAGAGAGAAATGACACTTTTGATGCTCCCCCTTGATTCCTTTTGCAGGTGCAGCTGGCGGGTGCAGCATTGTCGTGCAGATCAGCTGATCATCCCTGCCGCGTGCTGCCGCCTCTTCTATTCTGCCTAGTCATCTCTTCACTATTAATTTGCATTATATCATTTTACATGTAGGCACAGTTACACCACAACTGTCACACCTACACCGTGTATTACATACATCACGCTACATAACAATTAGTTGTTAATGTAAATGTAGCGAATTTTTCGCTCAGTTTGACCTGAGTACAGGATTTTTCACTGTCGTCACGGAGTTCTTTTCCTCAAGCTTGCTTCTATTAACGTAAATACGAGGTTTTTACGCTCATGGGTGACTGTGATTTTCTCCTGTAGCAGGGTAGTACACACATCACAGTGTGAATCTTGTGTGACTGCGTTAGGATTTATATGTCTGTATATCACATTTTTTTTTTTCCTAAGAAAAAAATTTGATTTTGATGGGGCATAATGTCACGAATTGGCACGAGCGTGTTTATAAATTCGTCACATTCTTCTTCAGTGGGAAAACAACGAATTCTAGTGGAATTTCCACTGTTTATGACTCAGTTTAACCGTCCTCGTATTCACCCGATCGGGAGTGTTTTCAAAACAATTTTCACTGTTTCATTAATGATCATACTTGCGTGCGACATTAGCGCCTTCACTGAGTGATTTATTGTGAGTGTGTATCGCTCACTTTATTTTCGTTGACCATTGAACCAATCATGGCCATCTCTCGCCCCCTTCCATAATTCGAACTTAGTCAGGCTTGGATCGTCGTGAGAGAAGGTTCGTTGTACAGCAAGTTACTGAAATCTCCACCTAATGTGAATCAGCGAAGAGTGTTCAGCATATTGCAGCATCCGTCCCACGTATCGATGCCCAGTCATTCTGCTTAGCCCCTCCACTGACCAGTATTTCTTTTTGTTTTTCCTAGGTTTAAATGTTAGCGTTTGAATGAGCGAGTGAGTGTATTCTCCTTGTTATATTGAAATCGTTTGAGACTCATGTAACGTATGTTTATTTTCATTGTAATTAATCAGTTTTACAGCTCTTTTCCTTTGGGCTTAATATATAGTTAAACTTGTGTTTTATTTCTCCACATGAACCCGCGCCGTCCCAGCGACGTGAATTTACGTCTGCACATGATGTGCACTCATGTCCCGGCGACGTGAATTAACGCGGGAACATTGCAAGGTCCCTAATTTGCACAATTTTCAATTTTCGCGAGTGATTTCGTGAGTGATTTTTGGCACGTATACATGGGACACCTTCCTCTGTTCCTCTACAAGATGCCAAGCAGGAACAATGCCTTACACCGCATAACCTCTCCCCCCCCCTGCATGCTATTGTCTTGACAATTCACCTGTGACCAGTGACCTGGCCAATAAAGACATTCAGGGCCAGAGTGATTCCCCAATCGATAACAATGAGGAGGACAAAGTTTACATAGCATTAGAGGAAGAAACAATCAGAAATGATGATCAGGTAATGTGGGAAAAAAAAGGTCATGAATGGTTATGAGTTAGTGAGTGAAACAATGCTTATAATGCCTACATTACTGTTTGAAAACCAATATACTCTTGTACTACATATAAATTCGTACCAAGTAAATAAATAAATACTGTTTATGAGTGGATAAAATAGTTACCCTCCCACAGAACTCGTTTTCTTTGGTGCCAGCCTGTTAGAAAACCCAGTCAGGTAAGGAAGTACTCATAACTAAATCGAGTATTTTAAACCTCAGGTGAGCGATTTCTCTATGAATTTTCGATGTTTCTCACCAAAAGCGGATGTTTGAGCCAAAAAAAAATAAAAGGTCCAAAAATATCGGGATTGGGGCGTACCACTACCCAGAAAACGTCAGGATGGGGAGGGTTAAGCTTATTCTAGTTCCCGCTCCTAGTTTGCACAGACACTTTGCATTATTCATAACTGGTACTTAGGACAGTCCTTTTGTATTAAGCTTAAATCCGTTGTGCCAACCAGGAGTTAATGTACAGGCAGGAACCTGTTTATTACTATTAGTGGTAGTTATTGATTGTCAGGGGTGGAGTCACTTTCTCGAGAGGCTGAGTACTACAAACAGCACTCGAGAGTAATTAGTCTCTGATGTGTATTGTTGAGAATGTTTATAAATTCTCATCCTTAGAGAATCGGTGAAGTAAGCCGGTGTAAAGTAAAACTTACTGCTTGATTTCACAAGTCAATTCATTGTCTCTATTTTCAAGCAAAACACATAACCTTTATATAATTTTTAAATTCTCAAAAACCCCATAACACATGCCTCCATCTCATCCTTAGCCTCTCCCTCCCTCCCCCCCTCCACCTCAATCACATACACTCTACTTGTTTGTCTCTCACTCTCCATCCTCTCCACATGGACAAACCACCTCAATGTGTTTCTCCTAATGCTTCCTATCACATCCACATCCACACCACAAAGCTCCTTCACTTCCTCATTTGTCAGTCTGTCTCCCCATGTGACTCCACATGCTCCTCTCAAGTAACTCATTTCCACTGCTCACACTCTTGACTTCTGTCCCTTCAACAATGTCCAAGTTTCACTTAACTTTTTCACTTCCATGCTCACTTCCCTGTTTCTTAACACTGCTTTCAAGGAACCAGCAACCTTTCTTCCCTGTTGTACACTTTCAAGCACTTCGCCCTCCAAGCTTCCATCCTACCTCATCACATTACCCAAATACTTAAATGGAGACACATTTTCCATTTCCTCCTCATCCAACCTCACTGTACTTTCACTGACTACACTTTTCCCGAGGACCATAACTTTACTCTTCCCTACATTCACCTTTAGATTCCGGTTCTTACATACTCTCCTAAACTCATCCACCAGGCCTTGCAGCTCCCTTTCATCATCACTTGACAACACAGTATCATCTGCAAACAACAGTTCAGGGAGTTTCCAAATATTGTCCTCTCTCATTAGGGCCACTCCAACACCCACTGCCCTACCTTGTATCTATTTTATAACCCCATCCATATACAGACTGAACAACCATGGAGACATGACACATCCTTGTTTCGGTCCAACCTTCAAGTAGAAAAATTTATTTAGTTCACTATCCACACGAAATGCAGCCTTACCACCCTGATATATACTCTTCACAGCTTTCGGTAATTTCCCATCTACTCTATATATTCTTAATTCTTTCCACAATCCTTGTCTATCCACCCTGTCATATGCTTTCTCCAAATCCATGAAGGCCGCATACAGCTCTTTTCCCTTCTCTTGAAACTTTTCCACTAAGGATCTAAGAATGAATATCTGATCTACACACCCTCTCCCCTCCCTAAAACCCCCCTGTTCTTCCCCAACTAATTCCTCTATTATTTCCCTAACTCTGTCAATAAGTATCCTACCATATCCTTTTCCTATTACACTAAGAAGACAAATGCCCATATGATTACCACACACTTCTTTTTCCCTTTTTCCTTTGTACAAGAGAATAATTATACCTGACTTTCAATCCTCCGGGACTCTACCTTCCTCCCAAGCCAATCTGCACATCTTCCACATCCATTCTTTCCCATGCTTCAGCGTTTCACCACGCACTCCATCGACTCCTTGGGCTTTACCCAATTTGACTTTCTTCATTGTTTCCACAACTTCCATCCTACTGATTTCTTCCTCTCTTCTCACAGCCCTCCTTCTTCCAGCCATTCCTCAGCCATTAGTACTCACATTCCTTTCATTCTCTATGTTCAGCATTTCCTCAAAGTGTTCTCTCCATCTGCTCACTTTTTCTCTCTTCTCCACTAGTAATCTACCATTTTTATCTTTCACTCCCCGACTAACGTCATTGCCATCCGTCTAACTGTCTTTACCTCATTTCAGAACATTTTCTTACATTCTCTCCATTTTACACTCAAATTCCTTCCAAATTCCTCATCCACTCTCTTCTTACTCTATCTTACTAATCTTTTCACCTCTCTCTTCCTCTCCACATATAACTCCCTCTACTGTCTCTCAACTACTTCCATGCCCCTGTTTCTCATCCACTCAATATATGCTTTCTTCTTTTGCGCCACAGCCTTTCTTACCTCTTCATTCTACCATGCTGTTCCCTGCACTCCCTTTCGTCTTCTCCACCCCACACACCACCTCACACGCTGCACAGATTTCTTCTGTGAATATCTTGCACACACCTTCCACGTCCCCCATCTGCTCCAATCCATGTTTACCCAATCGCTCCTCCACTTCTCTCTTATATCCTGCCTCTTTCTCATCCTCTTGTAACCTTTTGACTCTCCTTGCATACTGTATACTACCTCTTCCCGTCCTTCCCGTCTTTCATTTCTCCATTTCAGTTGTACCTTGGTTGTTGTGGTAGTCAGACAGTCCACCCCGCCTCAGCCTCTATACACTCTTGCATCCACTATATATCTTTGCATCCTTTATCCACACACACACACACACACACACACACACACACACACACACACACACACACACACACACACACACACACACACACGTAATCAATCAATGCCTTCCGTTCATTCAGTTCACCACCCACCCATCTCAACACTCGCCATGTATACCTATGGTTCATTTTGTGCCTGAAGAGGGTATTGGCTATCACCAACCCTCTCCTGGCACAAATGTCCACTAAAGCACTGCCACTCTCATCCATCTCTGCAAGCACACCCCACTCACCAACCACTCCATCCACCTTCACATTCCCTACTTTACCATTCATATTGTCAATCAAAAATATTCTCTCATTCTTTTCAAGCCTTTCCATGACACTTTCACAATTGTCCAGAACTCTTCTTTCACTTTGCTTGCACAATCTTGCGTTGGTGCATACAAGCACACAATCAACCACATTTGTGGTCAAACTTTCAATCTTACCCAGACAATCCTTGATCCAACAGATCCATACTCTCTTATATTCTCCTTCCATCTGGTACTGGCCAAAATACACACTCCTTCTTTTGCCCTCTCATTCTCACCTATTCCCGCACATATACCTCATCCATACCCCCATTTTCTAACACCCTCACCTCTCCATTTCGTTTCAGTTAATGCACATACATCCACTTTCGCACCCTCAAGCACCTGGACAATCTCTCTCTCTTTCCCCTCATCATTTGCACTCCTTACATTCCAAGTCACCATCCATATCGTGTCCTTTGTTCGGTCCATAATCGTCACCTTTTAGTCAGTCCTAGTCCGAGGCTTCTTGTTCGTATTTTTAGTTAGTTGTTTTCCGGGGAGGGGCACTAGCCCTCCGCCAGCTCACTTGTGGTCACGTAGGGAACCCGTGTTGGTTGGTTATATGGTTTCCACCCAGCACTGTAATTGCTTTCATGGTTTTCAAGAAATCATTTGGCTTGTCACTCAGTGTAGAGCTACCCTGAAAACAGAGTACCACTACACTAAGTAGTAGTACTCTGTCACTCAAGCACATTTTCTTATTTTCTTTCTTTCTTTTTTCCTTTTTTGAGTATAGCACCGAACCAACTGAGCACACTAATCTTCTCATAGCTACATCGGCTAAAAAATCTAGTTCATTGTGCCAAGTGTCACAAATTTAAAAAGATACAACAAACAGTTTTGCCTATTTTATGTAGGTGTATTAAGTCCATCAGTAATGAAATTTGGTCTTCAGTATCGTTTCATGTACGTATGCTTTATTGGGAGCTTAACTTAGTCTTGGTACTTAACTAACGCAAGTTCTGATATTTGGATGCCAGGTTTCTGTGTGTTGGAAGGCTGCAGGATCATTCTTATATTTCACATTATTTCGCTTCTTTGAATAGCCGAAGGCCTGATAACCTGTGTGTGTGTGTGTGTGTGTGTGTGTGTGTGTGTGTGTGTGTGATGTATTGGATATTCACCTCCGCCTCCGTGGAGCCTCCGCAGTGAAAATATTGTCCGCATTACTATCCGCGTCCGCGCCTTCAGATAACAAAAGCTCCGCATCATTATCCGTCACCGCATCTTCAGATAATAAAAGCTCCGCATAATAATCCGCCTCCGCATCAAAGAACCTTTCTCATTTTGTCATAATTCTTTTTCTCTCTCCTTTGCATCCACAACTCTCCTCTCCGTTCCACTCACCTACCAGTCCCTCTTTCTCTTTCTGCTTTCTTCTCTGTTCCCTCCGTCTCTCATTGTTCCTCTTCTCTCTCTCTCTCTCTCTCTCTCTCTCTCTCTGTAGCAATAGTTACACGTGCTATGTTAATATATACTGTAGGCATATCTGGACTAAAGCCAATACTATTTCATAGTATGACAAGAATTTTTTTATTTCTTTAAAGTTATTAACTTATCACAAGATATAAATTCTTCTCTTCTTTTATTATATCTCTTTAATTTATTTTTCAATTTTTTCTTCTATCTTTCTCTCCTCTCTCTCTTTGTTTAACTGGAGTTTTGAGTCGCAGCTACGACGCACAATAGTAAACACACCTGCTGTACACTTAAGTGAGGCTGAAACTCGTCACTTTGTACTGCATAAATGTACTGTAATATGTGAAATAAGAATCCGCATCCGCGTCCGCAACCGTGGACACGGAGGTAAAAATAATGTTCAGTTGTGTCCGCGTCCACAAAAATTAATATCTTAACCTCCGCAGTTTTATCCGCAACCGCATTTTATGAGAAATAGATATCCAGCTCTGCCTCCGCCTCCTCGGAGTTCTAAAATTTGGTATCCGATACATCACTAGTGTGTGTGTGTGTGTGTGTGTGTGTGTGTGTGTGTGTGTTTAACTCGAAGCATGTTTTTCCAAAGAGGCCGCAGTGGCAAAACATAAGTAACATTATAGACATTTCCATACCTTGAAATTATATCATCCCGTGCTAATGCCTATGAGAGTAAAATCTTCCTACTGTGGTGTATGGAAGACAAATTTGGCACGGGTTGCAGTAATTATAACACGTACATCTTTCAAGGAGGTGTCATTCTTGTGTTATATCTAGATACGTACTCAATAACTCTGTAATTAATGCAGTCTCCACTCCCGGAAATACGATTATCTATTTGTCAATATATCTATACACAGACACCATTATCCTGAAAAGGATGGTCATTTGTCTTTGAGTTAGTTGTTTTTAGGGGAAGACACTAACCCTCCGTCAACGCACTAGCAGACACATAGGGAAGACGTATGGGTTGGTTGTAATGGTTACCACCAAGCAATGTAAATGATTTTCTGGCTTACAGGAAACCTTTTGGCTTGTCAGTTAATGTAAAGCCACCTGAAAAGGAACAAGGAGTACTAAAGTGTGACATGAAAGATGGGAGAAGTATTAAGAGGGAGGGCAGATAGAGAAAAATAGTGATAAAAGTGAAGGAAGAAGTAGGTAGCACCACATCAAGTGAGTGGATGATGATTGCCACCAGCTACCACCTAAATACGGTTATGAAATGCACTATATCCTCGTCACCGAGGCACGTATTCTCTTCGGTTAACTAGGCTCCGAAGCACCTTTTCCTCAGCGATTTATTTGTGGATCCCACTGATTAGTATCTTTTTGTACCTTATTTTTTTTTATGCGTCTGACCCTCGGATTAGCCTCAACAGCCCGTTCCCTAAGGTCCAGCAGCCCTTCTTCGTGTCATACACCTCTACATGTCACCACTTCGGCGCTAATGCCCACCATCCATATGAAATACATGCTAGGGCTGTCTCCTACGGGACTGGTGTATTGGTATTTAGTTGTCAGGTCTTGCAGTAGATCAGTAAAGTCTGCTGAAACGAAATTCAAATAATTATACTGCTCTCTTCCCCAGTTGAGATTAGAACTTACGTTCACTGGATCAACAGAAAACATCAAAAGACCTGCCAGTGACCAAGTCCTTATAGAAGCTGGCTATGTTAGAATGACTTAAGGAACACAAAATACAGGAGTAACCAATAATGACCAAGATAAATCACATAGGAAGAAGTTTCATCAGCCTTCAGGACTACGTTCTGTCTATCCCTCCTTTGCTGACTTTTTCAGCGTTTCAGTAACAAGGGTAGGCCAGTATACTCTCCTATACAAGTTCCCCTGACTGTCAACACCAAACTATTACACACCACACTTCCTATTCTAAATTCGGGGAAAAAAAAAAATGACGTATCAACACACAGCCTTGGAGTCCCCAGTTGAGGGGAAGGGCATTCAAGCCTTCACCATCCGCCCTTGTCACGGCACCGGCCAGGTAAGATGCATCGAGTCACTGTTTGACTCCCTTCCTGCCTTCTTGCCTTTCCTCCAATTTTCTCTGTTGAACACGACCTCTCTTCCTCTTAGCCTCACCTTCTCTTCCTCACAGAGACTCAGCTTTCTGAGGCGACTGATAGCAACCCTTCTCTGTATCCTCCTACTTTCTCTATACTCATTTTAAAGCCAAAGATGATTGTTGTGTATATGTGCAAAACATCATTATCTTGCTCTTGTGTTCATGAAATTGAATCTTCTGAATTCTCTTCTCTCTGGCTTCGACTATCCTCACACATTCTGACTAGATATATCTGTGTTTTGTACTTATCCTTTATTTCTACTGACTACGATTTTTTTTTTCTTTTGGTTGTCTCACTTCTAAGATTGAACATATCCTATCAATTTCTCTATTCTCTGAAATCTCCATTCTAGACGACTTCAGTGCTCACCACTACCTCTTGCTCTCCTATCCTTTGACTGTTCTACCTTTCGGACAAGCCATCATCTTTGCTATATTTAGTGGCCTAGAGCAGCTTGTACAGTATAGCACCCTACTGTTATCCCTGACCTCCTTGGTAAAACTTCCAACATAACTTGACCTTCGTCTTATAACTAATCCTTCTGCTTATGTTGCTAAACTTTTTTCTTTATTGGGCTCCTCTAATTACAGCCTTATCACCTTACTCTGACATATCTCTCCAGTAAGGCCTGTGGACCCTCACAAGATTTGGAGGGTGTGGCACTTCGAAGCTGCTGATTGGGAGGCCTTCAGGCAGTACTTCTATGATTTTCCCAGGAATGATTGTAGCTTCCATGGCCGAGATCCATCTGAGTGTGCCTCGTGTAGCATGAAAGTTATTTTCCCAGGCATGGAAGCATATATTCCTTTCCCTTACCCGGTGACTGATGCAAAAAAAAAAAAAAAAATGTTCAGTTACTCTTGTCTTAATGCTGTCCACAACAAGGAGAAGGCCTACGAAAGGTACCAGAGCCAACCCACCCCTGAATCTCATTCTTACGTCTCTGCCCAGAACAGTGTTAAGTGTGTTCTTCACTCTGCTAAGAATAATTTTATTCGTACAAAATGCTCTGAATTTTCAGACTCAAATTCGTCCCACTCTCTCTGGCACCTTGCCAAAAAAGTAACTGACAACTTTACTTCATTTTCCTCTCCTCCTTGTTTCCACTCCGATGGCTCTGTAGCTTTTTCTACTACTGAAATGCAGAATCATTTGCTCATACTTGCTCCACCATTTCCATCTTAGATATTTTTCGTGCTGTTCCTCCATCACTGATTCCTCTGACCTCCTTATGGCTGACACTAAATTTATTCAATTGATGTGTTTTCTGCCGTCACTGGCCTCAATAATACTAACTGTATGGATCTTATGGGGTCCCTCCTGTTGTTCTCCGAAACAGGGCTTCTGGGCTTACACCCGGCCTAGGTAAACTCTTTCACCTTTGTCTATTGACTTTTACCTTTCTTTTTTGCTGTAAGTTTGCATTCATTCAACACAAAGGTAAAGTAGGGTAATAATTCCCATCACTCAAGCTATCGCTCAGCTGTTTTAATATCCCGTATTTCTAAAGTTTTAAAATCTATTCTTTAAATCTTTGTTAAAAGCAACTTTCCAATCAGAATCTTCTTTCTGATTACCAGTATGGGTTCCACCACAGACACTTCATTGGTGATCTTCTCTCCTACCCTTCAAACTCCTGGTCATCCTCCTCTCGGGACTTTGGTGAAAGCTTTTTCAAAACACTTGACATCTCAAAGACTTTTAAGCAAGTCTGGCATAAATCTTGAATTTCCAAGCTCCCTCCTACAGTCTCTCTCCTTCTGTCTGTACCTTCATCTGTAGCTTCCTTTTTGGTTGTTCAGTACCTGCTGTTGTAGACAACCACCATTCTTCTCCTAGAGCTATCAATAGTGGCACTCCTCAGGGCACTGTCCTATCACCAACTCTCTTCCTACTATTCATCAATGATCTGAGCTGTTACTTTATTCACTCATGTGCTGATGGCTCCATCCTTCCCCGTTCCATTTGCTTCTTGCAGTAACCATGTCAGCAGTTACTTCAACAAACAATGTATGAGGCTATGGCTCACATAATGTTTGAACTGGCTCACATCTTTAACCCGCTGCATCCCGTTGATGTATATATACACCCAAACGTTTTGTCACTGTGAGTCCTGTTGACGTACATAAACATGCAGCAATTGCAAGGTCCTTAATTTGCCCAATTTCCAAATTTTGTGCGTGATTTTTGGTAAGCATACGCAGACAAGCCTCCGCTAACTGCCACCAGGTTGGCCCACTCCCAGACCCTGCGTGACCCGCCCGCTCCCTTGTCTCGGCCACTCACCTGTTAGCAGTGACCCAGGCCAGACATAGCGCGTAGAGGTCTCTCTGATGACGAAATTCAATCCGCCCTGGACGCCTTCACAGGCGATGGTGATTCTCCACTGGATGACAATGTGGAGGATAGGGATTATGTGCAGCCTGAGGAGGAAACAAGTAGCAGTGATGAGGAGGTCCCTTCGCCAAGGAAAGTGCGGTATGTGACATACCGTAAGGCGAGGGAAGGCCAGCCTGGACCCCATACACATGCACGAACCTCTCTCCAACCCCTAGACAAAGAGTCAGATGAGGACGAGGACGAGGACATGATGTTACCTCATGGTTGGGGAGGGAGAAAATTTTGCCACGAGGATCCAATGGTGAAGCGAGAAGAAAATCAAGTATGGTCCTTCTGTATTGTCTGGGGAAGGCACGAGTGGTGTAGTGGGAGTGAAAGGCGAAAGGGAAAGTGGTGTGAGGAAGGCAGCATGAGCACGTGATGTACGTGGGCAGCGGGGAGGCGAGGTGGAGCCGCTCCCTAGACCGTCTTTCCCCCCACAATATTCCCGCACTTCCTCCCCACAGCCTCATGATATGGGGAAAGGAAGGAAAGGGAAGGGAAATGGGAAATGAAAAGGGAGAGGGAAGAGGAGTGCAAGTTGGGAAGGGTGCCGCTCTCCATCTCCCCAACGTCCCCCACCACCCTCCCCTCCCCACCCTGACGAAGGCGACGATGGGGACGAGGCTGGAAACGGTAATGTGTCATGGGACTGGGAAGATGGGAGTAATTTCACTCCCATCATTCACCCCTTCACTGAGGAGTGGCTATCTAGCTGCACGGCTCCAAGTTTCCAAGCGGGCTCCACCAGGGTGGATTTCTTCCACCTGTTCTTTGGGGAGGAGTTTGTGGGCCGCATAGTGGAGCAAACAAACTTATTTGCAAGCAGTCAGCACCGTGAAAGTGAGCATCAAGGTACAACGAGCAGGCACTCCCAACAATATGACTATCTGGTAATCCTAGGTGAGATGTTCATATTTTTGGCCCTGGTTCTCTTGATGGGTGTAGTACGAAAAAATCAAATTCCTGCATACTGGTCCACGGACCCAATGGCCAGCACACCTTTCTTTGGTAAGGTAATGGGTCGTAATCTATTCCAGCAAATTCTCAGCTGCCTCCACTTTTACGATGCTGACGACCCTGCTAATGCTAATAACACAGATAAAATGAGGAGAATTAGGCTTGTCTTTGATCACCTATGGGAAATGTTCCGCTCGTCATTTTATCCTTTCACAGACCTCGTCATAGATGAGAGTCTTGTGCCGTGGAGAGGCAATATTTCCTTTTGCCAGTACATACCCAGCAAGAGACACCGTTTCAGGTTCAAGATCTCTGTTATGTGTGACTGTAAGACTGGTTATGTGCAAGACATAGTCTTGTACATCAGCGCACAGACAGACATAGTAGAAGATCGTAATATTGGACTCTCAGGGGCCATGGTGAAGACAGTGATAGAGGAGTACCTTCATTATGGTTATGTGCTGTACCTGGACAACTTGTACACTTGCCCTCTTCTCGCTCAATTCCTCCATTAACATGACACCGGAGTCTGTGGTACAGTAAAGAGAAACCGTCACCATATGGTCAAGGTTGGGAGGAAACTTGACAAGACTGAGGTGGTTTTCTTCCAGGCAAATAACATCCTTGCCACCCTATGGAAACGCAACAGGGAAGTTTGCCTCCTGTCGACTGTTCACCACCCCCTGATGCATTGCACAGTCTCCGTGGATCACTGCAGCGAGAGGAGGCGCCACGTCTGGAAACCAGAGTCGGTACCGGACTAAAATATCAACATGAGGCAAGTGGATCAGTCTGACTCCATGATTTCCAGCGTGGAGTATGCCAGGATCATGATGAAGTGATACGAAAAGCTCTTTTTCCACCTGCTCAACATCACGGTCCTCAATGCACACTACCTCCATGCCATGACAACAGGAATCTCTGAGACCTTTGAGGGGTTTTTGAGGGAGCCCAGACTCCCCTATGCCTCTCAGGACGCCACTACCTGAGCATCATCCCTCCTGAACCAAACCATCCTAGACCCCAGCGCCACTGCCATGTATGCAAGCACTCAACAGTAAGACCAGTCACTCTTACTAGAAAAGACACAAGATACGAGTTTGTACACTGCAACGTAGCGTTGTGCCTTGAGCCATGTTTCAAGGAGTATCACCCCTTCCTACATTACTGATGCTGCGTGCTGGCGAAAATATGACGCTCACTGTAGAAATAAAGCCTGTACATATGCGATAGTATGATGCTCAGTATAACATTAAGGCCTGTAAGTATGTGATAAGAATTATATAAAGTTGAAACGGGTGTAATGTTAGTGGGAAAGTATTACGTAAGTTGAAAAATAGTGTAAGTTGAAACAAGTGATATAGCGAGTTCACTCACTGTGTAAATATGCGATAATATGACGCTCAGTAGAATAGTAAGGTCTGTAAGTATGTGACAGCAATTATATAACGTGGACGCGGGTGTTATGTTAGTGGAAAATATTATATAAGTTGAAAAATTGAGTGTAAGTTATAACAGCAGTCATAGCGGCTTCACTTGCTATGTAAATATGCACTAATATTACACTAAATATAATTGTAATTATTCCCTTGTGAATGTACAGCGAGGTTGGATGGTGAGGAATTGGAAAATGTGAGTACGTTTAAGTACTTGGGTAGTGTGATGAGTAAGGATGGAGGTTTGGAGGGTGAAGTGCTTGAAAGGGTACATCAGGGAAGAAAGGT
>NC_136993.1:33659779-33662279 GCF_032717465.1 Coenobita brevimanus
CTCACCAGCTGTAAAGCAGTGGACAGCCGTTCTTTGAACTTCATCACATACTCCAGCAGGTTGACGTCATCTTCCTCCGACAGCCAGCATTCCTTGAGTAGCTTAAGGGGTCCTCTTACTTCATGGCCAAACAGTAGTTCAAAAGGTGAGAAGCCCAGTGATTCATTTGGAGATTCTCTTGCGGCAAATACAACGAATGGAAGACCTTTATCCCAGTCTTTCTGATGTTCCAAACAGTATTTCTTGAGCATCGATTTGAGTGTTTGATGATATCTCTCCAACGCTCCTTGGGTCTGGGGATGGTAAGCTGAAGACGTGATCTGGGTGATGCCCAACTCTTTCAGAGACTGCTTGAAAACATTTGACATGAAATTACTTCCCGGTCTGACTATACCTCCTTGGGCAGACCAAACTTTGTGAAGAACCCTAGCATTTCCTTAACCACGTTCTTTGCTGAGATATTTCTAAGTGGAATGGCTTCAGGATAACGAGTAGCGTTATCAATCAGGGTCACCACATAAGAAAATCCTGAAGAAGTTCTAGGAAGAGGGCCCACAATATCCACCACCACACAGAGGAAAGGCGCCTCAAAAGGGAGTGAATGGGAACTAGAGGTGCAAATCTTTCGGTCTCATGACACTTCCTACAACTTGACAGGTGTGACAAGACTTACAACACCAGGAAAACATCCCCAAAGACACCTGGCCAGTAGAAGTGTTTCAAAATGCGTGCCACAGTCTTCCCTCACTCCATGGTGTCCTGCCAAACTGGAATCATGAGCCACTCTAATGATATCCTGCCTACAAACACGAGGGATGACAACCTGATGCACAACCTCCCATTCACAGTTGTCATTGATGCTGGTTGGGGGTCCCCACTTCCTCATAAGTACTCCTGACTTTATAGAATGGCTGGTGGAAGCACCAGCCACTCTTCCTCACTGCAAGCAGAGTTAGCTAGACCTTTCAACTCAGGGTCAGCAACCGTGTAACTCAACCATGCAACTTTTTGATTGGGAGTAAATTATCAACACTACGGGGTACTGCCTCATCTGGTGAGTGGTCCAAATGAAAAAGAAAAGTGTCAAATAGGACAACATCATCATCAATAATATCCTCTAAATCACCAGTAACTTTAGACTTAGCCCTAGCGATAGCACATGCAGTAACATACATCAGGGACATCACAATCCCGGGCCTTAGTCAATGGCTCACTTAGGACAACTATAGAAGCTGGACACACTTCACTTCCACCAATACTCATTTCCAAAAGAGAAAGTTATACCCTGACATTGGGAGTGTCCTTCAACCAACCCAACCATAACGGAAACCGTTAGCAAAACCAGACTCTAACGACTCTGCAACAGAGGGATAGAGAAGTAATTATTCCCTACACCTTGTAAGATTACAGTTTCAACAGGGGATTTAACATTAGAGCCGAGAACACTGGTCAGCATAAGAGATTGGCAAGCACCTGTATCACGATATATTTTAACTGATTTCCTGTCATTACTGTCCAGAGAACTGACAAAACCATCAGACAGGAAATTAGCACATGAACTCTTGAGAGTGTCACCTAATACTGCTCAAAAGAGGAGCTTCCATCATGAGAATTTAATTTACCCCTCAAAGCAGGTTCAGTTAAACTGTGTTGAAGAATTATAGTGGGAAACCTCAAGGGTGGACACTAGACTCAATTGACTGAATGATGAAGACTCCTTTTGTTGCTCATCACGTTGTCTCCTGAAATTACTTCTCCGTAGTATGACCAAGCTTACTACAATAAGTACATTTACTTTTCTGAAATCTAGAGGTGAAGCTGGTATTTACTTCCTGAGAAACATCATCTTTATTCTCTTTCCAGTTACCTGTACTCTGAGTCGAGGCAATGTACTTGTCTTCAGCTTTCCCTTTTTCTCTAGAACATTCCTTTTGAGTGGGAACATATTCATCAGCTAAAACTTGCAGCATCAGACAAATTATCTATTCTTTTCTCAACAAGATATAGGCTTACATATTTATAAATACACCTCTTGAAGTCCTCAAAAGTAAAATCATTACCCTGCTTAAATTTACCTTCAAAACTAGAATCAGTATTCTTGTAAATGAACCACTGCTCTAACAGATCTTCTTTGATTTTTGCATACTCAACATGGGATTGCTCATTCTTGCTTTATGTTGTCCTAAATTTCACTCTGTAGGCTTCTAGGAACAAAGTTTTCCAAGTAGGCCTTAAGTAACTGCTCTTAACTACACTAATATTTATTTAGATTGATCCTGAGGCAAAGATGCATAAGTTACTTGAGCTTTACCGGTGAGAACAGTTTGAAGGAGTACTGGCCAATACTTTTTGGGCCAATTAAAACCAGTCCAAGGCCTTCCTCAAACAACTGAAAATACTTTGTTAAATCAGATTCATTAAAAGGAGGGACAAGTTTAACATTATTTTTAGCCACATCAAAATCATCAGAGCTAGATGATCCAGTTCCACACCTTTGTTT